>NC_086449.1:387570871-387874053 GCF_028390025.1 Pseudophryne corroboree
AAGCCTCAACCTTTACAAGCATTTATCAATTAAGCACTACATTACAATTCACTCTGTGCACATATTGCATTCCAGCTTCAGTTCCAATTATACATATAACACAAGAACCAATACACAGTTTTTGTTCTCCTCCGTATTGAGAGTTACTCAGTGTGTAATGAGGTCAACCAGATTGCCTTTTGGCGGGGTCATACTGTCAGGGAAGAAGTTGACAAGTGTATCAAAGAGTTGTGACCTCTGAGCATAAGTGTGATCAACATCCGAGAACCCTGTTTATGTGGGGTAAGAAAAGAAATAATTAGTGTATTATTTACAAACAAAATGATAAAAGCAGTAATCAATACATTAATCCACATAAAAGATGATGGTTCCACAATTAGAAATAACTTCTCATTACAGTCTACAAAGAGCATTAGTTAATGTAAGCATCGACATACACTATATGATGTCAGTAAGTACTACTCTGACTAAACTGGGCATGTGGAAATTATATGGGTTAATAGGAAGCACCATCCTAATTCATGAGTGCCTAACATGAAATGTGCACAGTTCAGATAGAAAACTAAGGGGGACATTTACTAAACAGTGATAAGAGCGGATAAGTGAGCCAGTGGAGAAATTGCCCCATCAACAAATCAGCAGCTCTGTATCATTTTATAGTATGCAAATTATAGATGTTACTTCAGTGCTGATTGGTTGCCATGGGCAACTTCTCCACTAGCTCACTTCTCCGCACTTATCACTGCTTGGTAAATGTCCCCCTGAGGGAGCAATTCATTCGAGGGCAACGACTGCAAAATGCTATTTTAACAGCAGCACTTCGTGACCACTATCTTTGCCAGTTTTCCCTGATAGACCATAGAGATGCGTAGAAGGCGATGTTGGGGTACCCACCCAATTCTACCCAAAAATGGCACAGGACTGAACACATGCACTGAACAAGAAGTTAACAAACTTGACTAACAGACTATAGATGTAAATTAAGGAACATATTCTGCAATATCATCAAAACTGCACCACCAGATTAATTATATTCTGAAACACCCCTCTACTGTAGTCCAACCTACTGGCATGTACAGTATGGATTTAAGCAATAAGTATACTGCATCTGAAGTTGGAATGATGCCCCTGACCTTATATGTGAAAGAGCAGTTTTGAACCAGCAGAATATCCCACCACTGACATGCCTCTATTGACAACTAACTGTAGGATGTTTCTGTAGCTCTAGGAGATAGACGAATGTTTATTTACTGTAGAGGAAATCTTGCATCTCTAAAATTATGAAAATTATAAAGAAAGGAGCACCACAATACTCATTTCATTATGCATGTAGTCACAACCCAAATTTTTAAATTAACGTTAAAACACTTATGTTCCAAATGGCGCCTTCAAGAAGTCGTCACTATGCAGTTACATGACTTACCAAGGGGGGTGAAATCTTTGCTGGATTTGAAGAGTGCAGAAGGAAGAAGCTGAAACTGAAAGGCACATAACTATTAGGGTACCATGTAATACTACTTTCACGATTGGCTATGTACACCAGGCACGCAAGTAGTCAGCAACTACACTATTATATGGAAACAGCCGGACACACATATTGTTGAAGATATAGGGAAGGTACTAGAGGGGGAAAACATTGGCGCAATACCAACTATTGCCCTCTAGTAGCGGACAATAGAAACTTTACTGTAACGTGAAAAAGCATCCACATTTTTTTTTCTCCATGACAAATACTTTTCTACGGGTCCATGGGACTCTTTTAAAGGCCAAGCAGGACAACATTCTTCAATAAAAACACTTCAAATGTTTCCCTAATTGCACACTGAAGTATTAAAAATGAGACATAGCTTTCTTATCTATTATTCTCCCCCATTTTTCTTCCTTTTTGCCTCCAACATTCAAATTCAGTGAATTTGGTGCCTCCATTTAGGAGATGGCCAATTAGCTTCCCACTACCATCTCCACTGCCAGCTCTCCCCTGTCTAGTACTAGTTGTAAATAAACACTGGTTCTTAAAAGGCTAGTTACAAATAGGAAGCAAAGCACATGCAGTTTCATACACCGTTAAACACAGTCCAATATCATGTGCGCATAATTTGACAAGACTTATGTAAAGTGGCGATATCTTTACACCTCACCTCTTTCGTTTCTTCAGGGTCTGTGTGATCCACAGTGACATATAAATCATTCTGCAAGTATTTCAGTGCGCTAATGGGCTCTGACTGCGCACGCTCTTCAAACCTGTAACATGTCAAAGCTTTGTTACAACGTACACCTCTAGAAGTACATTACAATTATTCTGCCGTTAGGTAATACAGGTTGAGTATCCCTTATCCAAAATGCTTGGGACCAGAGGTATTTTGGATATCGTATTTTTCCGTATTTTGGAATAATTAGATACCATAATGAGATATCATGGTGATGGGACCTAAATCTAAGCACAGAATGCATTTATGTTACATATACACCTTATACACACAGCCTGAAGGTCATTTTAGCCAATATTTTTTATAACTTTGTGCATTAAACAGTGTGTGTACATTCACACAATTCATTTATGTTTCTTATACACACAGCCTGAAGGTCATTTAATACAATATTTTTAATAACTGTGTATTAAACAAGGTTTGTGTACATTGAGCCATCAAAAAACAAAAGTTTCACTATCTCACTCTCCCTCAAAAACGTCCGTATTTCGGATATTTGGATATGGGATACTCAACCTGTATATAAAATCTATAATAATTATTAAATGTATATTATATCTCACAACAGATTATAACTCACAGAATACTGTGACCTCTGATTCTAAAGCTCCATTCAAATTATATACTTGTACAAAGTAGAAAGTAAAAAAAAAAAACCTGACATGGCTGTAAACAATGAAATGCTGCTAAAATAAAAGGGTTACAGCTGTGCTTCAAAACACATTGGGTTTAGATTGTACAGTATTCAAAAGTAGATGACAGTATGGAACTGGGAATCACCCTTTTGGGGCAGACAACAGGATTGTTTGGTACTTCACTCACTAAAAAAGGTTTCAGATCATGCACAAAAAAGCAAATATTGTACTGTCTGAAGACTTTGCAAATGTAAATCAAGTCATTTTTTTTTTCTTTACCAACCTGTGTTTTCTAATAAGGTATTTACAGTGCCTCAACAAGTACTCTTTAGATGGCCGACATAACTTTAATGACCAGAAGTCATCCAATCGCATTTTGGGAGAGCAGGATTTTCCTGGATTTCCACCAAAAAGATAATGAACCTGTTATTTGAATTGAAAACACAAATAAATAATTGTAGCAAATATATTCAATGAACATCACAAGAGAAATATTTCAAGTATGATAACTTTATTGCAAACCTATTCAGACAAAATGTATGCAACGTCAGCATATTCCGCTGGGCTTTATAACTGGGAAGAAAACAGTAAACAAACCACTGTATTATTAGACATACTGAGGGGGGCCAGCTTGCATCTGTGAATTCACTTTGGGAGCAAGATGCTTAGTGAATCCAATCCCAGTTTAAGGTGCCTAAATTTCCCAAGATTTTTGGCACTAATTTGCAAGTATAAACGGGATTTTCAGTCACGGAGAAAGCCACTTAGCGTCGACAGTCTCAGTGACTAAATCTGCGAGTGACAGTTCTGGATGCAGCGTGTGACCCACGCTACTGCTGTCACTCATTCATGGGGCTGAGACTTTAGCTGGAAGGAAAGGAGTGATATGCTTAGTAACAGAGAGACTGTGACTGGAGTCTGCAATAGACAGTAACAGTAGGGAGTCAGAGTGGGAATGGAGAGGGAGCGTAGGCTTCCTGGGGACAGTTGTACTTGTATGTCTTTTTTGTTGCAGACTTGCAGCAGCACTTTCAACAGAAGGACTCATCAGAACAGGAGTCAGGGCTGGAATTGTAAAAATGTCACACAGGCAGTTTGATAGCATTACCCTGCCCTTGTATAAAAATATAAAATACAAAAATAAAATTAAGTTTGTCATGCACTATTTGCGTGAGAAGTTTTTCTTGTTCTTAAATTGTGGGGCTGACACAGAAGTAGAAAATCTTTTTTTGGTGATTTAAAAAAAAAAATTCTTCAAAAAGTTTATGAGTTTTCTCTGGAAGCAGCAGGCTGCTGTTGTATAGTGTTCCAGACAGTCTGAAATAACAAATAACATAGCTAAGAGGCTCAGTTTTAGTTTTAACTTCGTAATACACCACAAATGGGAGACTTGTGGCTTGAGCACTTGTCCAACGATACCCGGGTGACTGAGGCTACTTCTTGCGAGTACGGTGTTTCTCCCTATTTGCTAGGTCTCTCCCTCCCAGCTCCCAGTCTCCAAGTTACTGTTCGTCCATGCTCCCAGCACACAATCTCCCAGTCTGATACTCCACTGTAATTAAACACTTCACTTTTCCAAAAGATACACAAATGGTCCAGGGACAGGTTAAGCTTGGGCGGGCTTAAATTAGTGGACAAGGATCTTTTCTTCACTATATAAAGCCCACCCAAACAGACCTGTCCCAGGACCACTTGTTGTGGTCCAGGGTAATGTAAAAGTTGGGCCTATTCCACACAAGTGAAGTGTCTTTCCACATGGAGTTTCTTCCCACTTAAATTTGGGCACCTGCGCAGAAGTGAAAGCAGGCGCTGTCTTTAGAAATTCATCCCCAAACACACCTGAAGAGGAACGTGCATTCCTCTAATGTAGTGACTTGGAAAATATATTGTTTGTTGATTTTTAATACAATTTTCATGAATCACTCGAAATGAAAGTGCTTACAGTAAGTGATCCCACCATGATCCCAAAATAAAACTTTGGGGATTTATTCACAGTATGAACAATTAAGATTTTTTTCAAAATCTAAAAAAAAAAAAAAAAAGGCTGTTGAGAAACTCAAATTACTGATTGCGAACCCCCCCCAGGATTTTAATACCTACCGGTAAATCCTTTTCTCCTAGTCCGTAAAGGATGCTGGGGTCCACTTCAGTACCATGGGGTATAGACAGTTCCGCAGGAGCCATGGGCACTTTAAGACTTTTCAAAGGGTGTGAACTGGCTCCTCCCTCTATGCCCCTCCTCCAAACCTCAGTTATAGGAACTGTGCCCAGGGATACGGACATTTCGAGGAAAGGATTTACTTTTATACTATATGGTGAGATTCATACCAGCTCACACCTCAACCATGCCGCACAACATGGCATTCAACATAACACGCCTACAGGCATGAACCATTTGCAGCAACATGCTGAAAACAAATGTAACACAACTTGTGTAACTCTAATAACAAAACTGCAGGTAAAGTACGCACTGGGTCGGGTCCCCAGCATCCTCTATGGACTAGGAGAAAAGGATTTACCGGTAGGTATTAAAATCCTGTTTTCTCATACGTCCTAGAGGATGCTGGGTTCCACTTCAGTACCATGGGGTTATACCAAAGCTCCAGTACGGGCGGGAGATTGCGGATGACCCTGCAGCACCGATTGCCCAAACTTGAGGTCCTCATCAGCCAAAGTGTAAAACATATAAAATTTAGCAAATGTGTTTGACCCTGACCAAGTAGCTGCTCGGCAAAGTTGTAGAGCCAAGCCGCCCCGGATGAGCCCACTTTCCTAGTAGAATGGGCCTTCACCGGCTTTGGTACCGGCAAGCCTGCCGTAGAATGAACGTGCTGAATTGTCCCTCTGATCCAGCGCGCAATAGTCTGCTTAGAAGCAGGACACCCAATCTTGCTGGGAGCATACAGGACAAACAGAGCCTCTGTTTTCCGTAACCGAGCTGTTCTTGCGACATAAATCTTCAAAGCTCTAACCACATCTAGAGACTTTGACTCAGTAGGTTGGTTTATGTGGAAGGACGAAACCACCTTCGGAAGAAATTGTTGATGAGTTCTTAACTCTGCCCTATCTTCATGGAAGATCAGGTAAGGGCTCTTGTGAGACAAGGCCCCCAACTCAGACACCCGCCTTGCGGATGCCAAGGCCAAAAGCATCACCACTTTTCAAGTGAGAAACTTCAATTCTACCTCCTGCAGAGGTTCAAACCAATCTGATTGAAGGGACTGCAACACCACATTAAGGTCCCATGGTGCCACTGGAGGCACAAATGGAGGCTGGATGTGCAGAACCCCTTTCACGAATGTCTGAACCTCTGGAAAGGAGGCCAATTGTTTTTGAAAGAAAACTGATAAGGCCGAAATCTGGACCTTGATTGACCCCAATCTAAGGCCCACATCCACACCAGCCTGCAGAAAATGGAGAAAACGTCCCAACTCAAACTCTTCCGTAGGAGCCTTCTTGGATTCACACCAAGACACATATTTTCTCCAAATATGGTGGTAGTGTTTAGACGTTAATCTTTTCCTGGCCTGAATAAGAGTGGGGATGACTTCCTTAGGAATACCCTTTTGGGCTAGGATCCGGCGCTCAACAGCCATGCCATCAAACGTAGCTGCGGTAAGTCTTGATACACACATGGCCCCTCTCGAGGAGGAAGAGGCCGAGGATCTTCTATGAGCAACTCCTGAAGATCCGGATACCAAGCCCTCCTTGGCTAGTCTGGGGCAATGAAGATTGCTCGAACTCTTATTATTATTTTGAGAACCTTTGGAATCAGTGGAAGTGGAGGGAAAACATATACCGACCGAAACACCCACTGGGTCACCAGTGCATCCACTGCTATTGCTTGAGGGTCTCTCGACCTGGAACAATATCTCTGAAGCTTCTTGTTTAGACGAGATGCCATCAAGTCCACTTGAGGAACTCCCCAAAGACTTGTCACCTCTGCGAAGACTTCTTGGTGGAGGCACCACTCTCCTGGATGGAGATCGTGTCTGCTGAGGAAGTCCGGATCCCACCTACACAACCGGGAAGCAGACCACTTGTCCAACAGGTCCCACTGGAATATTCTGTCATGAAATCGGCCAAACTGTATGGCCTCGTAGGCTGCTACCATTTTCCCCAACAACCGAATGCATTGATGGATCGACACGCTTGTTGGTTTAAATATTTGTTTGACCATTTTCTGGATTTCCAGAGCCTTTTCCACTGGAAGAAATACTCTCTGTACTTCTGTGTCCAGAATCATCCGTAAAAAGGACAATCTTGCGACTTTGGAAAGTTCATGATCCAACCATGTTGTTGGAGTATTGACAGGGAGTGCGCGATGTTCTGCACCAAATGTTCCCTGGATCTCGCTTTTATCAGGAGATATAAGGAATTATATTGACTCCTTTTTGACGAAGGAGGACCATCATCTCCGCCATCACCTTGGTGAATACCCTCGGTGCCGTGGAGAGTCCGAACGGCAACGTCTGGAACTGGTAATGGCAATCCTGTACTGCGAATCTCAGATAAGCTTGGTGAGGAGGATAAATAGGAACATGCAAGTAAGCATCCTTTATGTCTACTGACACCATAAAGTCCCCCTTCCTTCAGACTGGAAATCACTGCCCTCAGGGATTCCATCTTTAACTTGAACCTTTTCAGGTAGAGATTCAGATTTTTAAGGTTTAAAATCGGTCTGACCGAGCCGTCCGGCTTCGGAACTACGAAGAGGCTTGAATAAAAACCTTCTCCTCGCTGTGACAAGGGTACCAGGACAATGACCTGATCCTGACAATTTTTGAATTGCCGTTGTTACTGCCTCTCTTTCTGGAAGAAAGGCTGGCAAGGTCGATTTGAAAAATCGGCATGAGGGGACGTCTTGAAACTCTAGCTTGTACCCATGGGACACTATTTGTAAGACCCATGGGTCCAGGCCAGATTGAATCCAGATTTGACTGAAAAGTTTCAGACGTGCTCCCACCCGAGCGGCCTCTCGCAAGGGAGCCCCAGCGTCATGCTGCAGGTTTGGCAGAAGCAGGGGTGGACTTCTGCTCCTGCGATCTGGGAGACGCTGCAGATTTCTTTCCTTTTCCCCTTCCCCTACCTGCAAAGAAGGGGGAACCTTTGGCCTTTTTGTATTTGTTGGGCCGAAAGGACTGCATGTGAGAGTGATGTGTCTTTTTCGCCAGTGTAGGAGCATAAGGCAAGAATGTCGACTTACCTGCGGTAGCCGCCGAGACTAACGCATCCAGCCCATCACCAAACAAGGCCTCACACCTTTATACGGGAGAGCCTCTATATTTCTTTTGGAATCTGCATCAGCATTCCACTGGCGAATCCACATCGTCCTTCGAGCTGATACTGCCATGGTAGCGGCTTTTGAACCCAAGAGTCCAATTTCCTTCATAGATTCCAGCATGTATGCGGCAGCGTCTTTGATATGACCTAACGTTAGGAGTATCTCGTCTCTATCAACCGTGTCAATTTCCGATTACAAGTTATCAGACCATTTTTCGATAGCACGACGCACCCACGCGCAAGCAATGGTGAGTCTGAGCAGCGTACCATTGGCCACATAAATAGATTTTAACGTAGTCTCCATTTTGCGGTCTGCTGGCTCCTTTAGTGAAGCCGTCCCAGGTGCAGGGAGAATCACCTTTTTTGTTAACCGTGACAGTGCACTGTAACACTGGGGGTGACTCCCATATTTTCCTGTCCTCTAATGGGAAAGGATAAGCAATCTGAATCCTTTTGGGAATATGAAATTTATTTTCAGGATTCACCCAAACTCCCTCAAAAAGAGTATTTAGCTTGTGGGAAGGAGGGAAAGTTACCTTACATTTCTTTTCCTTATAGAAATAAGCCTTCTCCTGAGGTACAGTAGGGGCTTCCGTAACTTCTAAGACCTCCTTTATAGCAACAATCATATATTGCACGCTTTTTGCCAATTTAGGATCTGTCCCCCTGGAATCACAATAGTCGACACAGGAGTCAGAGTCCGTGTCGGTACCAGTATGTACAATGTTTGCAAACGGTCTCTTATGTGACCCAGAGGGGTCTCGCCTGCGAATGAGAAAGCAGAACCCTGAAAAATCACATCTTCAACTGATTTTCTCCAGCTTTCTGCATGAGACTCAGACTTATCTAATCTCCTACCGATATGATTCACACTATCACGTATTTCTTTCACCCATTCAGGCTTGTGGTGTGCCGGCAGCGCCACCACATTACAACTCTGTGTCCCTAAAATGGCTCCCTCAGGGGAAGAACTCCCTGCCTCAGACATGTAACACACGTGCACACACACACACCATAGACACTCCGGGACTTATTGGGGACAGACCCACAGTAAAATCTGTCAGAAGGACACAGATAGGAGCAGCCAGTTCACAAACCCAGCACCAGTAACACAATGCCTGTTAATTGCAGCGCTTTTTTATAATGCAAATACACAATATAAAAGCACCAATTTCACTGTGCCCCCCCTCCCCCCCTGTTTTGCACCCTGATACTTGTATTCAGTAGTGGAGGAGGACCAGCGTTGTCTCTGCAGCCTGAGAGAGAGAAAATGGCGCTGACCAGTGTGTGGCTGACTGAGGAGGAAGCTCCGCCCCAGCAAAGGCGTGTTTCTCCTCAGAGATTCTGATAACTATATTTATACTGGCAGAGGTAGGGCTGTGCCTCGGCATCTTATGCCCCTTTTCTACCAGTTTTGTAAGGTTTCATGCTGCCCAGGGCGCCGTCCCCCCCCTTCCTAGGACCTGGTTGTAAAGACCACTACAAGCTGATTATAAAATCATGCCCAGTGCTTCAAACAAAATTAATATAGAAGGCCATCCGTCCTGCTAGTATGTCTAAGAGACCCCACAGTGCAAGTTGAGACTCACTACACTTTGGCTGTGGGAGGGTTAAACTAATCCAAAGGGAGGGGGGCGAGAGGGGGCCGGCAGTGGATTTTAAATGAGAAACTGTGGCTGCGAATTGTCATTATCGTGAGGTGGCATCCAGTAAGAGATTAGAACCTATAATGTCCAGGAAATGCACCTAACTCATCCAGCGTTCGACTCTACAGGTGATCTGAGGGTTGACCCTTTTTCCTCCCTTATTTTTATTAAATTGTAATTACTGATGTGACTTTTTAAACTATTCTATTGTTATAACCTTTATTTTTTCTGTAACAATAAGATTTTAAGTTTTGACTTGGATTTAAAAATAGGACTGTAAGTACCTACCGGTAAATCCTTTTCTCAAAGTCCATAAGGGATATTGGGGACACATTAGTAAGATGGGTATAGACGGGGTCCAAAGGAGCCAGTGCACTTTAAATTTCTTCCACTAGGTGTGCTGGCTCCTCCCCTCTATGACCCTCCTACAGGCAGTTATATGTAAAACAGTGCCCGAAAGAGAAAGGACATACGTGAGAGAAGGAACATAACGAGAAGTGTGTCGAGATTTATACACTAGCACACCATAACATAACTGTGCCAGCAACAGCTGACAACATAAACAGCAACAGCTGAATAGGTAACACATAACAGAGGACCTGCAGAAAGTCACTGCACAGAGGCGGGCGCCCAATATCCCTTATGCACTACGAGAAAAGGATTTACCGGTAGGTTTTAAAATCCTATTTTCTCTAGCATCCATAAGGGATATTGGGGACAGAATTAGTATGATGGAGATGTCCCAAAGCTTCCAGAACGGGCAGGAATGTACGGAGACATCTGCATCACCGCCTGCCCAAACTGGGTATCCTCTATGACCAGGGTATCAAACTTGTGGAACTTCAATAAGGTGTTCTTCCCCGACCAGTTAGCCGCTCAGCAGAGCTGCGACTCCACGGGCAGCCGCCCAAGAAGACCCCACAGATCTTGTAGAGTGGGACTTCAGAGACTGGGGAACAGGTAAGGCTGCAAACACATATGCTTGCTGAATAGTGAGCCAAAGCCAACGAGCAATGGACTGCTGTGAAACAGGGCAACCCTTTTTCTGTGGATCATATAGCACGAATAAAGAATCCGTCTTTCTGATCCGAGCCGTCCTCTCGTTCTTCAAGGCTCGCACAGCATCCAATGCCTCCGGAGGGGTAGAAACGCCAGAACTTGACGGGATAGAATAGGTTGATTCAAGTGGAACGCAGAGATGACCTTCGGCAGGAACTGCTGCCTAGTCCTGAGCTCCGCTCTGTCTGTAAAAGATCAAGTATGGACTTTTATACGATAGGGCCCCCAATTCTGAGACACGTTTAGCAGAAGCCAGGGCCAGTAACATCACCGTCTTCCACGTGAGGTACTTTTCTACCTTCATCAGAGGTTCTAACCAGGAGGACTGCAAAAATCGTAAAACCCCATCCAAATCCCAAGGTAAAACCCCATCCAGATCCCAAACGGACGTTGCATGTGAAGCACCCCTTGCAAGAAGGTCTGAACTTCTGGCAGTATAGCCAACTTCTTTTGGAAGATTGATAGAGCTGAAATCTGAATCTTAATGGATCCCAGGCGAAAGCCTTGATCCACTCCAGTCTGCAGGAAACGAAGAAATCTTCCCAAGTGAAATTCGGCAGATGGATATGTGCATTCTTCGCACAAGGAGACACATCTCTGCCAGATATTATGATAGTGTTTTGACGTCACAGGTTTCCTGGCTTGCACCATAGTGGCAATGACCTTTTTGGAAAGTCCCTTGTGAGCTAGGATGTTCTGCTCAATTTCCATGCAGTCAAACGAAGCCGCCGTAAGTCCAGGTAGACGAATGGTCCTTGTTGAAGATCTCTTCTGAGTGGCAAAGGGTCTTTGACGGACATGTCCAGAAGATCAGTGTACCACGCTCTCCAGGGCAAGCAGAATTGCTTGTACTTTCTGATGCAGGATCCTCTTAAGCCCTTTTGGGATCAATGGAATCTGAGGGAATACGCAGACAATCATGTCGATCTGGGAGCAACCCCACCGGTCGATATGTTGAAACACCTGAGGATGTAGGCCCCACTCCCCTGGGTGGAGATCGTGGAGACTAAGTAAGTCCGCTTCCCAGTTGTCAACTCCCGGAATGAAGATTGTGGACAGTGCTATTGCATTTCTTTCTGCCCAGAGGAGTATTCTTGATACTTCTCACACGCAGGCCCTGCTTTTTGTCCCTCCTTGTCGATTGATGTACGCCACGGCCATCGCATTGTCCGACTGCACCTGGACTGCCTGATGGCGGAGCAGAAGGGAGGCCTGAATCAGAGCATTGTAGATAGCCTGAAGTTCCAGGATGTTGATCGGAAGTAGGGTCTCTTGGGCAGACACCCCTTGGGTGACAGCCCCCCACCCCGTCAGACTCGCATCTGTCGTGAGGAGGATCCAATCCTGAATACCAAAGCGTCGACCTTCCCGGAGATTTGAAGACTGCAGCCACCACAGGAGTGAAATCCTGGCCTGGGGTAACAGTTGAATCATTCGGTGCATCTGAAGATGGGAACCAGACCACTTGTTGAGGATGTCCAATTGAAAGGGTCTGGCATGGAACCTTCCATACTGAATGGCCTCGTATGAGGCTACCATCTTTCCCAACAATCTTATGCAAAAATTAATGGAAACTCGAGTCGGTAGGAGAACCATGCCAACTATTTCCTGGAGAGTTCTCACTTTGTCCTCTGGGAGGAACACTTTCTGCGCTACAGTATCCAGTAGCATTCCCAGAAACAGGAGCCGCTAAGATGGCTCCAGGTGGGACTTCTGTAGATTGAGGATCCACCCGTGGTGTGACAGAAGTTGGATAGTGCGATCTATATGGAGCAGTAGGAGCTCCCCGGAACTCGCTTTTATCAGGAGATCATCCAGGTAAGGAACCACGTTGACCCCCTGGACACTGAGCTGGAACATCATTTCCGCCATCATCTTCGTGAACACCCTCAGAGCTGTAGACAGGCCAAAGGGTAACGCCTGGAACTGGTAGTGATCGTTCAGCAGGGCGAACTTCAGATAGGCCCGATGAGGAGGCCAAATTAAGATATGGAGGTAGGCGTCCTTGATATCCAGGGACACTAGGAATTCCTGATGTTCCAGGCCTGCGATCACTGCTTTCAAATATTCCATTTTGAATTTGAAAACCTTTAGGTAAGGATTCAAGGACCTCCGATTCAAAATTGGCCTCACAGACCAGTCTGGTTTTGGCACAACAAACAGACTGGAGTAGTAGCCTTGTCCTTGCTGTTGCAGGGGTACTGCAACAATGACTTGGGACTGGACCAACTTTGTGATGGCCTGTAGTAGCGTAACACGCATATTTTCCAAAGCTGGTAAGTTTGATTTGAAAAATCGTTGGGGAGGAGCACCGTCGAACTCCAGCTTGTAACCCTGAGAAATAAGGTTCCTTACCCAGGCGTCCTGGCAGGAACTTTCCCAGATGTGGCTGAAGTGACGTAACCAGGCTCCCACCTTGAGATCCTACCAGGGTGGGCGGGCACTGTCATGCAAAGGTTTTTGCGGAAGCTGAACTGGTGCTCTGTTCTTGAGAGCCAGCAACAGCTAGTTTCTTAGGTTTACCCCTGGTGCCTCTAACTGCATTTGATGCACCTCTGGCCCTAGATCAGAAATCCGGTGGACCGAAAGGACTGAGTAGACTGTCCCAGGTAGGTACGTCTAGCAGGCGGAACCCCCGAGGAAGGATCCAATAGGATTGAAATGCGTTGGCATTACAGAGGGGACCATCTGTACCAGGAAACACGCCAGTCTATGACCT
Organism: Pseudophryne corroboree; assembly: GCF_028390025.1. NCBI lineage: Eukaryota > Metazoa > Chordata > Amphibia > Anura > Myobatrachidae > Pseudophryne > Pseudophryne corroboree. The sequence goes on from NC_086449.1 coordinate 387,584,421, forward strand.
TATTTTTGCTACATCCAGTTGTTTGGTGAGTGGGCAGTCGGGAACGCCTGACACCTTTTTTTTTAAATCTTTGCACCTGTGGTCATTCTCTGTGTTTATACTAAGTACATACCCTTATTTGTATATATACATTTTTTTCTTTTACTTTTTGTGAACTTTTATGAACATTTTATTAAAAAGTGTAGCCTCCTGTATCATGGATATGGCATTATTGAAGTTCAAAGAAACTGTGATGTGAGAGTAACATCACATTCTACTGTGAGTAGGGTACGCTTACATTATTTGGAGATACCTGTCCTTCACGACATATGGGGGCTTAAAGATACCTTTATACGTATGATTCAGCATTGAGTGTGAGAGTCTGGGTAAGCACCCACATACATCTATTTCACCTGAGGATGTGTTATCATTGTTGATAAATTATCAGCCTGAGGGGGGGGGGGGGGACCAGATAAAGATACCTTTACATGTATATATCATCTCCATTGAGTGAGTACGGTACGCCATCTAGGACTCATGCAGTCTTCAATTTAAAGACCTTATAGAGACCATTGGCACCCGGAGGGACTGTTAGAGACATTTGTGGCATTTGTTATGGACATACTACACCATAATGTGCTTTATTTTTGCTTCTATGTTTCCATCGAGTTAAGACCCATCGCTTAGAGGGCATCCTGACACTACATCCACACTGCTTTCATCATATGAAAGGGAAGTATTATTTCAGAGAGCGCTTGTGACCTACTTGTACCTACTCTTCTCTTCTGTTTTGTAAGGACTGACTACACTGTTCACATGAAATCGAACCAGATGAGAGTGGGGAGAACCTAGTGTTACAGACACTGCATAACTTGTGTTTTACCACACAACAATACACATACAACACAGACCGTTACAATGCAAGCCTTCCCCACTGTATGTGAGAGAAGACACAGATGAAGAGAAGGCACCAGCACACCCACGCCAGAGAGCCCCAGTGAGGCTGTCAGTGTTTAGTTCAGTGAAACACGTTTTTTTTAAAAAAAAAACAATTTAACTTTAGGAATGTATAATGTGCACAATTTTAGCGGCTCTCCCCCAAGCTGTACCCTGTACAAGTGATCCAGCATGTGTCAGCGTCTGGATGATCTGTGTGAGGCTGCTGCTGTATCTGCAGAGAAAGGCACCAAAATGCAGCTAAGCCCGCTCTCATGTAGCTCCGCCCCCCTTCATGGTGCCAGAGCCACTGAAGATTTTATACTGGCAATGTCTCCAAACATGCTTAAAACTTCACATAAATGCTCAGTTAAGCCCAGCGCTAACCAGTTTTCACAATAGGTGAAATCAAACAGGTGAGGCAATAGTGGATCCTTCCCAGGAGGCACCCGTATGCCTCACCTGTTTGATATCCGCACCATAAACCGGGGGACCCCCCTAGTGGGCCCCCGGTGTGTACTCACCACTGATGATCACCTTCAGGCATCTGTTAGGGGTGTGCGGTGTGCTGCAGTTGCGACAGCCAATGCGCAGTGCCCCGCTGAACAAACAACCCCTCAGGACGGTGACCGCCCCCCATCCCCCCTAACTCCCACAGCGCAGGTATGCTGTTGCCCAAACAACATAACGAAATAAATAAAAAAGTTTATAAGAAATTAAAGAAAAACCCTGGAGCTAGCAGAGTGTGCATCCTCTCCTGAGGGCACTTTTTTCTGAACTGCCTGTAGGAGGGGGCATAGAGGGGAGGAGCCAGCACACCCAGTGGAAGAAAATAAGAATTTACTTACCGATAATTCTATTTCTCGTAGTCCGTAGTGGATGCTGGGGACTCAGTCAGGACCATGGGGAATAGCGGCTCCGCAGGAGACAGGGCACAAAAATAAAGCTTTAGGATTAGGTGGTGTGTACTGGCTCCTCCCCCTATGACCCTCCTCCAAGCCTCAGTTAGGATACTGTGCCCGGACGAGCGTACACAATAAGGAAGGATATTGAATCCCGGGTAAGACTCATACCAGCCACACCAATCACACCGTATAACTTGTGATCTGAACCCAGTTAACAGTATGACAAACGTAGGAGCCTCTGAACAGACGGCTCACAACAATAACAACCCGAATTTGTTTGTAACAATAACTATGTACAAGTATTGCAGACAATCCGCACTTGGGATGGGCGCCCAGCATCCACTACGGACTACGAGAAATAGAATTATCGGTAAGTAAATTCTTATTTTCTCTAACGTCCTAAGTGGATGCTGGGGACTCCGTCAGGACCATGGGGATTATACCAAAGCTCCCAAACGGGCGGGAGAGTGCGGATGACTCTGCAGCACCGAATGAGAGAACTCAAGGTCCTCCTCAGCCAGGGTATCAAATTTGTAGAATTTTGCAAACGTGTTTGCCCCTGACCAAGTAGCAGCTCGGCAGAGTTGTAATGCCGAGACCCCCCGGGCAGCCGCCCAGGATGAGCCCACTTTCCTTGTGGAATGGGCCTTGACAGATTTAGGTTGTGGCAAGCCTGCCACAGAATGTGCAAGTTGAATTGTGCTACAAATCCAACGAGCAATCGTCTGCTTAGAAGCAGGAGCACCCATCTTGTTGGGTGCATACAATATAAACAGTGAGTCAGACTTTCTGACTCCCGCCGTTCTTGAAATATATATTTTCAATGCCCGGACCACGTCCAACAACTTGGAATCCTCCAAATCGTTAGTAGCCGCAGGCACCACAATAGGCTGGTTCAGGTGTAACGCTGACACCACCTTAGGCAGAAAATGAGGACGCGTCCGCAGTTCTGCCCTGTCCGTATGGAAAATCAGATATGGGCTCTTATATGATAAAGCCGCCAATTCTGATACTCTCCTGGCTGAAGCCAGGGCCAGTAGCATGGTTACTTTCCATGTAAGATACTTCAACTCCACCGATTTGAGCGGCTCAAACCAATGGGATTTGAGAAAATCCAAGACTACATTAAGATCCCACGGTGCCACTGGGGGCACAACCGGGGGCTGTATATGTAGTACTCCTTTTACAAAAGTCTGGACTTCAGGAACTGAAGCCAATTCTTTCTGGAAGAAAATCGACAGGGCCGAAATTTGAACCTTAATGGACCCCAATTTGAGGCCCATAGACAATCCTGTTTACAGGAAATGTAGGAATCGACCCAGTTGAAATTCCTCCGTGGGGGCCTTCCTGGCCTCACACCACGCAACATATTTCCTCCAAATGCGGTGATAATGTTGTGCAGTCACCTCCTTCCTGGCTTTTACCAGTGTAGGAATGACCTCTTCCGGAATGCCTTTTTCCCTTAGAATTCGGCGTTCAACCGCCATGCCGTCAAACGCAGCCGCGGTAAGTCTTGGAATAGACACGGTCCCTGCTGAAGCAGGTCCCGTCTTAGAGGTAGAGGCCACGGATCCTCCGTGAGCATCTCTTGAAGTTCCGGGTACCAAGTTCTTCTTGGCCAATCCGGAGCCACTAGTATCGTTCTTACTCCCTTTTGCCGTATAATTCTCAGTACTTTTGGTATGAGAGGCAGAGGAGGGAACACATACACTGACTGGAACACCCACGGTGTTACCAGAGCGTCCACAGCTATTGCCTGATTGTCTCTTGACCTGGCGCAATACCTGTCCAGTTTCTTGTTGAGGCGGGACGCCATCATATCCACCATTGGTTTTTCCCAACGGTTCCCAATCATGTGGAAGACTTCTGGATGAAGTCCCCACTCTCCCGGGTGTAGATCGTGTCTGCTGAGGAAGTCTGCTTCCCAGTTGTCCACTCCCGGAATGAATACTGCTGACAGTGCTATCACATGATCTTCTGCCCAGCGAAGAATCCTTGCAGCTTCTGCCATTGCTGTCCTGCTTCTTGTGCCGCCCTGTCTGTTTACGTGGGCGACTGCCGTGATGTTGTCCGACTGGATCAACACCGGCTGACCCTGAAGCAGGGGTTTTGCCAGGCTTAGAGCATTGTAAATCGCTCTTAGCTCCAGTATATTTATGTGAAGAGACATCTCCAGGCTTGACCATACTCCCTGGAAGTTTCTTCCCTGTGTGACCGCTCCCCAGCCTCTCAGACTGGCATCCGTGGTCACCAGGACCCAGTCCTGTATGCCGAATCTGCGGCCCTCTAACAGATGAGCACTCTGCAACCACCACAGAAGAGACACCCTTGTCCGTGGCGATAAGGTTATCCGCTGATGCATCTGCAGATGTGATCCGGACCATTTGTCCAGCAGATCCCACTGAAAAGTTTGTGCGTGGAATCTGCCGAATGGAATCGCTTCGTAAGAAGCCACCATCTTTCCCAGGACTCTTGTGCATTGATGCACAGACACTTTCCCTGGTTTTAGGAGGTTCCTGACAAGTTCGGATAACTCCCTGGCTTTCTCCTCCGGAAGAAACACCTTTTTCTGAACCGTGTCCAGAATCATTCCCAGGAACAGCAGACGTGTCGTCGGGGTCAACTGAGATTTTGGAAAATTCAGAATCCACCCGTGTTGTTGCAGCACTAGTCGGGTTAGTGCTACTCCGTCCTCCAGCTGTTCTCTGGACCTTGCCCTTATCAGGAGATCGTCCAAGTAAGGGATAATTAATACGCCTCTTCTTCGCAGAAGAATCATCATTTCGGCCATTACCTTGGTAAAGACCCGAGGTGCCGTGGACAATCCAAACGGCAGCGTCTGAAACTGATAATGACAGTTTTGCACCACGAACCTGAGGTACCCTTGATGTGAAGGGCAAATTGGGACATGCAGGTAAGCATTCTTTATGTCCAGGGACACCATAAAGTCCCCTTCTTCCAGATTCGCTATCACTGCTCTGAGTGACTCCATCTTGAACTTGAATTTTTGTATGTACAGGTTCAAAGATTTCAGATTTAGAATAGGTCTTACCGAGCCGTCCGGCTTCGGTACCACAAATAGCGTGGAGTAATACCCCTTTCCCTGTTGTAGGAGGGGTACCTTGACTATCACCTGCTGAGAAAACAGCTTGTGAATGGCTTCCAATACCGTCGCCCTGTCTGAGGGAGACGTTGGCAAAGCAGACTTTAGGAACCTGCGAGGGGGAGACTTCTCGAATTCCAACCTGTAACCCTGAGATACTACCTGCAGGATCCAGGGGTCCACCTGTGAGCAAGCCCACTGTGCGCTGAAATTCTTGAGTCGACCCCCCACCGCTCCTGAGTCCGCTTGTAAGGCCCCAGCGTCATGTTGAGGGCTTTGCAGAACCCTGAGAGGGCTTCTGTTCCTGGGCAGGGGCTGCTTGCTGCCCTCTCTTACCCCTTCCTCTGCCCCGAGGCAGATATGACTGTCCTTTTGTCCGCTTGTTCTTATAGGACCGAAAGGACTGCGGCTGAAAAGACTGTGTCTTTTTCTGTTGGGAGGGGGTCTGAGGTAAAAAGGTGGATTTTCCGGCAGTTGCCGTGGCCACCAGATCCGATAGACCGACGCCAAATAATTCCTCCCCTTTATACGGCAATACTTCCATATGTCGTTTGGAATCCGCATCACCTGACCACTGTCGCGTCCATAAACTCCTTCTGGCAGATATGGACATCGCATTTACTCTCGATGCCAGAGTGCAAATATCTCTCTGAGCATCTCGCATATAAAGGAAAGCATCCTTTAATTGCTCTATAGTCAATAAAATACTGTCCCTATCCAGGGTATCAATATTTTCAGTCAGGGAATCCAACCAGACGACCCCAGCACTGCACATCCAGGCTGAGGCGATGGCTGGTCGCAGTATAACACCAGTATGTGTGTATATACTTTTTAGGGTAGTTTCCAGTCTCCTATCAGCTGGATCCTTGAGGGCGGCCGTATCAGGAGACGGTAACGCCACTTGTTTTGATAAGCGTGTGAGCGCCTTATCCACCCTAGGGGGTGTTTCCCAGCGCGCCCTAACCTCTGGCGGGAAAGGGTATAATGCTAATAACTTTTTTGAAATTAGCACTTTTCTATCTGGGTTAACCCACGCTTCATCACATACATCATTTAATTCCTCTGATTCAGGAAAAACTACAGGTAGTTTTTTCACCCCCCACATAATACCCCTTTTTGTGGTACTTGCAGTATCAGAGATATGCAAAGCCTCCTTCATTGCCGTGATCATATAACGTGTGGCCCTACTTGAAAATACGTTTGTTTCATCACCGTCGACACTAGATTCAGTGTCTGTGTCTGGGTCTGTGTCGACCGACTGAGGTAAAGGGCGCTTTACAGCCCCTGACGGTGTCTGAGACGCCTGGGCAGGTACTAACTGGTTTGCCGGCCGTCTCATGTCGTCAACTGATTTTTGTAATGTGCTGACATTATCACGTAATTCCATAAACAAAGCCATCCATTCCGGTGTCGACTCCCTGGGGGGTGACATCACCATTATCGGCAATTGCTCTGCCTCCACACCAACATCGTCCTCATACATGTCGACACACACGTACCGACACACAGCAGACACACAGGGAATGCTCTTATCGAAGACAGGACCCCACTAGCCCTTTGGGGAGACAGAGGGAGAGTTTGCCAGCACACACCCAAGCGCTATAATATATATGGGAACAACCTTATATAAGTGTTGTTCCTTATAGCAGCTTAAATAATAAGAATTTACTTACCGATAATTCTATTTCTCGTAGTCCGTAGTGGATGCTGGGGACTCCGTCAGGACCATGGGGATTAGCGGGCTCCGCAGGAGACAGGGCACATCTAAAAAAGCTTTTAGGTCACATGGTGTGTACTGGCTCCTCCCCCTATGACCCTCCTCCAAGCCTCAGTTAGGTACTGTGCCCGGACGAGCGTACACAATAAGGAAGGATCTTGAATCCCGGGTAAGACTCATACCAGCCACACCAATCACACCGTACAACTTGTGATCTGAACCCAGTTAACAGTATGATAACAAAACGAAGTAGCCTCCGAAAAGATGGCTCACAACAATAGTAATAACCCGATTTTTGTAACAATAACTATGTACAAGCATTGCAGACAATCCGCACTTGGGATGGGCGCCCAGCATCCACTACGGACTACGAGAAATAGAATTATCGGTAAGTAAATTCTTATTTTCTCTAACGTCCTAGTGGATGCTGGGGACTCCGTCAGGACCATGGGGATTATACCAAAGCTCCCAAACGGGCGGGAGAGTGCGGATGACTCTGCAGCACCGAATGAGAGAACTCCAGGTCCTCCTTAGCCAGAGTATCAAAATTTGTAAAATTTTACAAACGTGTTCTCCCCTGACCACGTAGCTGCTCGGCAAAGTTGTAATGCCGAGACTCCTCGGGCAGCCGCCCAGGATGAGCCCACCTTCCTTGTGGAATGGGCATCTACATATTTCGTCTGTGGCAGGCCTGCCACAGAATGTGCAAGCTGAATTGTACTACAAATCCCGCGTGCAATAGACTGCTTAGAAGCATGAGCACCCAGCTTGTTGGGTGTATACAATATAAACAGCAAGTCAGACTTTCTGACTCCAGCCGTCCTAACTATATATATATATATATATATATATATATATATATATATATATATATATATATATATATATTTTTAGGGCCCTGACCACGTCTAGTAACTTGGAGTCCTCCAAGTCCCTAGTAGCCGCAGGCACCACAAGAGGTTGTTTCAGGTGAAAACGCTGACACCCCTTTTTGAAGAAACTGGAGACGAGTCCCAGTTCTGTCCTGTTCAAATGGAAAATTTTAATATGGGCTTTTGTAAGACAAAGCCGCCCATTCTGACAATCGCCTGGCCGAGGCCAGGGCTAACAACATGGTCACTTCCCATGTGAGATATTTGTCAACAGCATGGTCACTTTCCATGTGAGATATTTCAAATCCACAGATTTGAGCGGTTCAAACCAATATGATTTTAAGAAATCCCAACACTATGTTGAGATCTCACGGTGCCCCTAGGGGCACAAAAAAGCTGTATATGCAATACATCCTTTACAATCTGGACTTCAGGAACTGAAGTCAATTCTTTCTGGAAGAAAATCTACAGGGCCGAAATTTAAATGTTAATGAACCCCAATTTGAGGTCCAAAACACTCCTGTTTTCAGGAAGTGTAGAAATCGACCTAGTTGAATTTCCGTCGTGGAGCCTTCCTGGCCTCACCCACGCAACATATTTTCACCACATGTGGTGATGACGTTGTGCGGTCACCTCCTTCCTGGCTTTGACCAGGGTAGGTATGACCTCTTATGGAATGCCTTTTCCCCTCAGGATCCGGCATTCAACCGCCATGCCGTCAAACGCAGCCGCGGTAAGTCTTGGAATAGACATGGTACTTGCTGAATCAAGTCCCTTCTTAGCTCCCCAGGCCCTTAGTCCTCTGTGAGCATTTCTTGAAGTTCCGGGTACCAAGTCCCTCTTGGCCAATCCGGAGCCACTAGTATAGTTCATACTCCTCTATGTCTTATAATTCTCAATACCCTGGTTATGAGAAACAGAGGAGGGAACACATACACTGACTGGTACACCCACGGTGTTACCAGAACATCCACAGCTATCGCCTGAAGGTCTCATGACCTGGCGGAATACCTGTCCCGTTTTTTGTTCGGGCGGGACGCCATCATGTCCACCTTTGGTCTTTGCCAACGGTCCACAATCATGTTGAAAAACTTCCCTATGAAGTTTCCACTCTCCCGGGTGGAGGTCATGCCTGCTGAGGAAGTCTGCTTCCCAGTCGTCCACTCCCGGAAAGAACACTGCTGACAGTGTTATCACATGATTTTCCGCCTAGCGAAAAATCCTTGCAGTTTTCACTGCCCTCCTGCTTCTTGTGCCGCCCTTCTGTTTACGTGGGCGACTGCCGTGATGTTATCCCACTGGATCAATACCGGCTGACCTTGAAGCAGAGGTCTAGCTAAGTTTAGAGCATTATAAATTTGCTCTAAGCTTATTTATGCGGAGAGAATTCTCCAGACTTAATCACACTTCCCTGGAAATTTTTTCCCTGTGTGACTGTTCCCCAGCCTCTCAGGCTGGCCTCCGTGGTCACCGGCATCCAATCCTGAATGCCGAATCTGCGGCCCTCTAGAAGATGAGCACTCTGTAATCACCACAGGAGAGACACCCTTTTCCTTGGATATAGGGTTATCCGCTGATGCATCTGAGGATGCGATCCGGACCATTTGTCCAGCAGATCCCACTGAAGAGTTCTTGCGGGAAATCTGCCGAATGGAATTGCTTCGTAATAAGCCACCATTTTTACCAGGACTCTTGTGCAATGATGCACTGACACTTTTCCTGGTTTTAGGAGGATCCCGATTAGCTCGGATAACTCCCTGGTTTTCTCCACTGGGAGAAACACGTTTTTCTGGACTGTGTCCAGAATCTTCCCTAGGAACAGTAGACGTGTCGTCGGAAAAAGCTGCGATTTTGGAATATTTAGAATCCACTCGTGCTGTCGTAGAACTACTTAAGATAGTGCTACTCCGACCTCCAACTGTTCTCTGGACCTTGCCCTTATCAGGAAAGCGTCCATGTTTCTTTTAAGAAAAATCATCATTCCGGCCATTACCTTGGTAAAGACCCGGGGCGCCGTGGACAATCCAAACGGCAGCGTCTGAACTGATAGTGACAGTTCTGTACCAGGAACCTGAAGTACCCTTGGTGAGAAGGGCAAATTTGGACCTGTAGGTAAACGTCCCTGATATCCAGTGACATCATATCGTCCCCTTCTTCCTGGTTCGCTATCACTGCTCCGAGTGACTCCATCTTGATTTGAACGCTTGTATGTAAGTGTTCAAATATTTCAGATCTCACCGAGCCGGTTGGCTTCAGTACCACAATATAGTGTGGAACACTACCCCCTTCCTTGTTGTAAGAAGGGTACTTTGATTATCACCTGCTGGGAATACAGCCTGTGAATTGTGTGAGGGGGAGACGTCTCGAATTTCCAATGTACACCTGGGATATTACATGTAGGATCCCGGAGTTCCCTTGCGAGTGTTGCTGAAACTCTTGAGATGACCCCCTACCGCACCTGAGTCCGCTTGTACGGCCCCAGCGTTATGCTGCGGACTTGGCAGAAGCCGTGAGGAGCTTCTGTTCCTGGGAATGAGCTGCTTGCTGCAGTCTTCTTCCCTTTCCTCTCCCCCTGGGCAGATATGACTGGCCTTCGCCCGCCTGCCCGTATGGGGACGAAAGGACTGAGACTAAAAAGACTGTGTCCTTTTCTGCCAATATGTGACTCGGGGTAACAAAAGGTGGATTTTTCAGCTGTTGCCATGGCCACCAGGTCCAATGGACCGCCCCTTTATACGGCAATACTTCCATATGCCGTCTGGAATCTGCCTCACCTGACCACTGTCGTGTCTTCGTCTGGCAGATATGTACATCACATTTACTCTTGATGCCAGAATGCAAATATGCCTCTGCGCATCACACATATATAGAAATGCATCCTTAAAATGCTCTATAGACAATAAAATCCTGTCCCTGTCAAGGGTATCAAAATTTTCAGTCAGGAAATCCGACCAAGCCCCCTCAGCGCTGCACATCCAGGCTGAGGCGATTGCTGGTCGTAGTATAACACCAGTATGTGTGTATATACTGTTATGATATTTTCCAGCTTCCTATCAGCTGGCTCCTTGAGGGCGGCCGTATCTGGAAACGGTAACGCCATGTTTTTTATAAGCGTGTGAGCGCCTTGTCCACCCTAAGGTGTGTTTTCCAACTCGCCCTTACTACTGGCGGGAAAAAGGGTATACCGCCCATAACTTTCTGTCGGAGGAACCCCACGTATCATCACACACTTCATTTAATTTATCTGATTCAGGCAAAACTACAAGTAGTTTATTCCCACCCTACAAAATACCCTTATTTGTGGTACTTGTGGTATCAGAAATACGTAACACCTCCTTCATTGCCCTTAACATGTAACTTGTGGCCCTAAAGGAAAAATACGTTTGTTTCTTCACCGTCGACACTGGGGTCAGTGTCCGTGTCAGTGTCTGTCGACCGACTGAGGTAAATGGGCGTTTTTACAAGCCCCTGACGGTGTCTGAAACGCCTGGACCGATACTAATTTGTCCGCCGGCTGTCTCATGTCGTCAACCGGCTTGCAGCGTGTTGACATTATCACGTAATTCCATAAGTAAGCCATCCATTCTGGTGTCGACTCCCTAGAGAGTGACATCACCATTACAGGCAATTTTCTCCGTCTCCTCACCAACATTTTCCTCATACATGTCGACACACACGTACCGACCTACAGCACACACATACAGGGAATGCTCTGATAGAGGACAGGACCCACTAGCCCTTTGGGGAGACAGAGGGAGAGTTTGCCAGCACACACCAAAAGCGCCATAATGTATATAACAACCCTAGAAGGTGTTGTTTCTATATATGGGCTCTTAATATATAATTATATCGCCAATTTATGCCCCCCTTCTCTTTAACCCTGTTTCTGTAGTGCAGGGGAGAGTGGGAGCCTTCCTCACCAGCGGAGCTGGTCAGGAAAATGGCGCTGAGTGCTGAGGAGAATAAGCTCCGCCCCTTTCACGGCGGGCTTTTCTCCCGGTTATTAGGAAAACTGGCCTGGGTTAAATACATACATATAGCCTTAATGGCTATATGTGATGTATTTATTTGCCTCTAAGGTAATCTATATTGCTGCCCAGGGCGCCCCCAGCAGCGCCCTGCACCCTCCGTGACCGAGATCAGTGAGCCGTGTAGCAACAATGGCGCACAGCTGCAGTGCTGTGCGCTACCTTCATGAAGACTGAGGAGTCTTCTGCCGCCTGTTTCCGGACCTCCGTTCTGCCGTTCTTCAGCGTCTGTAAGGGGGATCGGCGGCGCGGCTCCGGGACGAACCCCAGGCTGACCTGTGTTCCGACTCCCTCTGGAGCTCAGTGTCCAGTAGCCTAAGACTTCAATCCTCCTGCACGCAGGTGAGTTGCAAGTCTCTCCCCTAAGTCCCTCGTTGCAGTGATCCTGTCGCCAGCAGGAATCACTGATTAGAAACCTAAAAAAAAACTTTTCTAAACAGCTCTTTAAGAGAGCCACCTAGATTGCACCCTCTCGGACGGGCACAAAAACCTAACTGAGGCTTGGAGGAGGGTCATAGGGGGAGGAGCCAGTACACACCATGTGACCTAAAAGCTTTTTTAGATGTGCCCTGTCTCCTGCGGAGCCCGCTAATCCCCATGGTCCTGACGGAGTCCCCAGCATCCACTAGGACGTTAGAGAAATATCAAAATATCGCCAAAAAATGCCCCCCCTCTCTGTTTTACCCTGTTTCTGTAGTGCAGTGCAGGGGAGAGTCCTGGGAGCCTTCCTCACAGCGGAGCTGAGCAGGAAAATGGCGCTGTGTGCTGAGGAGAATAAGCCCCGCCCCCTATTTCGGCGGGCTTTTCTCCCGGAGTTTTAGATATCTGGCATGGGTTAAATACATACATATAGCCTCAATGGCTATATGTGATGTATTCTTTTGCCATAAAGGTATTAAATATTGCTGCCCAGGGCGCCCCCAGCAGCGCCCTGCACCCTCCATGACCGCTTGGTGTGAAGTGTGTGACAACAATGGCGCACAGCTGCAGTGCTGTGCGCTACCTTCATGAAGACTGAAGAGCCTTCTGCCGCCTGTTTCCGGACCTTCAATCTTCAGCATCTGTAAGGGGGGTCGGCGGCGCGGCTCCGGGACGAACCCCAGGGTGAGACCTGTGTTCCGACTCCCTCTGGAGCTAATGGTGTCCAGTAGCCTAAGAATCCAATCCATCCTGCACGCAAGTGAGTTGAAATTCTCTCCCCTAAGTCCCTCGATGCAGTGAGCCTGTTGCCAGCAGGACTCACTGAAAATAAAAAACCTAAAAACTTTTTCTAAGCAGCTCTTTAGGAGAGCCACCTAGATTGCACCCTGCTCGGACGGGCACAAAAACCTAACTGAGGCTTGGAGGAGGGTCATAGGGGGAGGAGCCAGTACACACCACCTAATCCTAAAGCTTTATTTTTGTGCCCTGTCTCCTGCGGAGCCGCTATTCCCCATGGTCCTGACGGAGTCCCCAGCATCCACTTAGGACGTTAGAGAAATTTAAAGTGCACTGGCTCCTTTGGATCCCGCTTGGCCTGACTGGCGTAGAGACCGGTACCTCTGCTGTTGGCAGTTACTGCGTGGATTTACCATACACGCTGAGGTAATCAGTAAGGTGGCACAGGCAGCGTTCTCAGATTGGCGTATCTGGAGGATCGCTGCGCCGGAATAGTGACAGACCCCTTCCACAGAGACAGCTCCCTGCAACTGCTGCACTGAAACTCTGTGCTGCTACAAGCACCCCCGCCTCCTGAGGCACCTAAAAGAAACTGGCATGATGGGGTTGCAGAGGGGAGGAGCTTACTTTTAAAGTTTGGTAGTTTTAAGTGCCAGCTGCAGCCCCAACCTGCAATCCCATAGTCCAGTGTCCCACCAGCCTTGTTGAAAGAGGAAATAAGATAAAAATTGAGCATTAATTTGCTAGCTTGCAGTGTTTCTCTCAATCATATAATGCCAACTATGTAGTGTGAGTGCATCAAATATTTAAGATATTTTTAAGATCCTGTATACGGTCATTTATTTCAAGAAATGCAAGCTACTAAATTCAGTTTGTAACATGTCCAAGCCTTAGAAGTATGCCTACACACAATGCTCCAAAGCAGTTGTGGCAACAGTACTATATAGCTACAAGAGAAACAAAAAATCCACAGCTAGGCTATTTCACAATGTAGTCACTAGGATCATTAGTACTGTACATGAAGCCAATATAAAGCAATGAGTTGTACCTTGTGCAGCTCATCATAAACCAGCTGGTGTGCAAATCTTGGACAGGGCTCCTCTTCCTGAAGGCTTTTGTTTGGGTTGTCTAGTTTTGATGCTTGATCATTCTTGTACACACAAGACCTAAAAGTGGTAAAAAGGATGATTAGAACTGTAAATCTAGACAAAGAAAAACATTCTCAATTTGGGCATCCACAAAGCTGCTTTTCCCCCTCTGGGACTGCCAGACCGGGCTGTGAAGAGCAGAAAACAAGCTTCCTGAAGGAAGCCACTCCCTGCCTTTCGCACAGTCCTAGTCGGCCGATGCAGTCCATAGAAGTCTAGGGTTTGCACATAAACAGTCACACTGCAGCTACTGCACATGGACTGGTCCCAGCACCTGTCAGATCTAATGCGCAGGTGCCAAAACCAGGGGCTGTCTGTCTCCTCTATAGGCGCACAGGGATTGCGGCAATCCTCCTCCTAAAAGTAGCCGCCACTGGTACAGATTGTCTCTGATTTCACGGACCTCCTCTTCTCTGGTTCTGACTGTGACATTGCAAGGATTTACTGCAAACTAGTCACTGCTACTACCTCGGTGGTTGCCTGTTTCACCTGTGCCTCCTGTCTGGTGTCTTCACCCTCTTTGTATCCCTGGCTTATGAACTCTCAGTGGCTTTTACAACTGGTCTTGTCAAAAGACTTGGGAAGGGCTGCCCGTGTTGGTCAGAGTATCTTTCTATTCTGTTGTTCCACTGAGATGAGCTGTTGCTCATCGGCTCCATTATGCTTGCTGTGGATTGCTGCCCTGCCTCCAGGTGCCATCTACTCTCTGCTGTTCACCGGCCTGCTCCTCTCTGATTTCATCTCTTCTATCCTGGTATTTCATTCCCGACTAATACCTCCATTCCTAACTTTTGTGATTCTCCTCTTCCTTCCGCTCCCAAGCATACTTTTTCAATTTGCCTTCCCTGTATCTTATAAACATTAATCATTTTACATGTCTGCAGCTTTACTCCATTCAGCCTCCTTTGCAATTGCTGATAGAATTTCCAGTGACCATCGGCGGTGACATTGCCCCATCAAAGCTACAGCTTGTCCTGGGACACTGACTATTACTAATTCATGTCATGGTGCCTGTTTCTTTGATTTTTGAAAGCAGTCTGTACTCTACTTTGTCTTGCAGGTTTTACAGTCTTCTTCCCTTAAAAAGTTTCCTTTGAATCCTCAATTAGAAAAGAAGTTGAATACAATCCAATAATATATAAATGCTATTCTCTTTCATTAAGAATTACATACAAAGAGCTTTAAGTTAGAACTGTGCACAAGTGACAATGTAGATAATAAACCTTATTCAGGCTTTTTAGCAAACCAAAAAAAAAACCACTAATGGGCAAAGCCATGTTGCACTGCAGGTGGGGCAGATATAACATGTGCAGAGTGTTAGATTTGGGTGGGGTGTTTTCAACTAAAATCTAAATTGCAGTGTAAAAATAAAACAGCCAGTATTTACTCTGCACAGAAACAATATAACCCATCCAAATCTAAATCTCTCTAAACATTCCATCTGCCCCACCTGCAGTGCAACATGGTTTTGCCTATTAGAGTGCTTTTTTTTATTTGCTAACAAACCTGAATAACCCCCAATATTCTGGGGCAGATGTATTGGGGGTTATTCAGATGTATAACCTGGACAAGGGATAAAGAAGTGATAAAGCAGTGATAAGCGCATGGTGATAACGCACCAGCCAATCATTACGAATTTGGAAAATGACAGGAGCTAACTGGCTGGTTCGTTATCACCTTGCACTTATCAATGCTTTATCACTTCTTTATCCCTCCTCCAGACTTAATACATCTGCCCCTCTGTCTTTAAAACGCACTGTTGAATCCCACCAAATTGCATTCCTAACTTCAAAACTAGATGATCCTGAGAATCGGGACAGACTTTATAATCTTAGATTCAGTGGGATCCCGGAGAGAATTAAGGCACTTGGCCTTACTGATATTCTTAGTGTGGATCTTGTGCAAATGTAAAATTTTCCCACCACTACATTACTAAAATAATGATTAGCATTTTATGAAGCACCAACATAAACCGTTGAAATTTACAATTGGGATATATTTGCCATATGACTCTGGTTTCCATGGTAGTTCCATAACACAGTGTACACCACTGCAGACTATCAATCGGGATGTACTTATAGTGCTGGCGGTAGGGATCCTGGCGTTCAGGAGATAGGCGCCGGAATCCTGACCTCTGATATTTTACCGGCGGTCGTAATCCCTACACACCCCTCCCCCTAATTCCCACTCGATTGGTGGGTCCACGCCACCAACAGAGTGGGAGAAGACTCTCTGGCGAGCAAAGCTTGCCACTGGGACTGAATCATGGCAAGCGCAGCGAGCACACAAGGGGACTCGCAGCCGTTATCCACAGGATAACAATGGGATATGAAGGAGCGACAGCAGATTGGCACCAAATCACAAGCTTTCAGCCCTCCCAGGATGCAATGGGCACGTCCATATATCCCCGGCCACTGGCTCAGGCAAATCAGTTTTTTGTTTGGTGTGGCAGGAGCTGGACCATGGTCACAGGGCTGCTGTTTCTTGGCAGCCCTAAGCGGTCTTATTTTATTTTTATAGTCTTACTATGTTTTTGAGTGATCTTTCCTAACAGAGTCTTATGCACATATTGGAAAGAGTCGCTCCAACAACTCTCCGCCGGGTCGCAAAAACGCTTACCCACGGTAAAAGTGCTGTCTCGACGGGCGTCTGTGTCAAATGTAACTAGCAGGTCCAGGAGACGTTACCAGGCTGTGGCCGGAGCACAGGGAGAAGGTAAGGCATCGGTTCCACTTAGTAGGGGAATACGGACACAGCCGCACTGTATTGGGTGGAGACTACCAAACAGTAGCTGGTGCTTTGCCACCACAGGTGCTCCAGCGCTAGGCCTTTGGGATCATAAGGCACCAGGATTAGTATGAGGCTGCGATCTCTAGGGTTGATGTCAGCGGTGGGAAGTCAGACGCTCTCCTGGTTGCCCCTCCCCCCAGTTCATGACCCGTTTCCGCCGGTCTCCCGCCATGAACTGAATGCCTCACTTCCGCCTCAGACGCTATCACGAGGGGTCTCGGTCGCAGCACAGGTGGCTGCGTCTGTATACACTAAAGCTACCGCGAGGAGATCGGGTCGCAGTACAGGCGTCCGGATGCCGGTGCGTCTGCATGCACAGTGCGTCTGTGTTCACAAAAAGTTCCCGGAGCGGCAGTGTACACTAGTAGCGTCTGGATCCACTCAGCGTTCGCTAATGTATTGATTGATCATGGAAGTGGGGTGAGTTTCCCTGTATCCCACTCTACTGAGTACGGGTAATACAGCACTAAATTTCTATCTACTTTTGTTAGTATGAATAGTTAACTTTAGTGCCTACTGCATATGAGTCTGTGTACATTACAGTGGTTTTCTTTGCAATATGTCTGAATACGTTCAACAACTGTATAGAACAGAGTTCAGTAATATGTACTTCTACATACTTTGAAATATGTTTGTAGTTGATAATTTGCTCATATGACTAATACTATAACATGTGACTGACTGCTGTGTGATTGCTGACTTTATATATGTTTGTCAGTGGTTTCTTCTGAGCCTCAATGCTGGTGCATGGGTTGGGGTCAGATTGATATAACTTTAAATATAGTAAAGTGATTGCAGTCACAAATTGTGTAGTACACTGTGAAAGCTGATTTATTATGTCTAAGAGTGGCAAAAGTGACTAGGTTACATTTACAGTAACACCAACACTCATAACATGTTTGTCATGTAAAGTGGGATTACCCTCTCAGGATCTGGCACATGATGGGTTATGTACAAATTGTTTTGCGTTTCAGCAGATTGCTAGGCAGATCCCTGTTCAACGGCAGGTGGATCCACCTTGGGCTATGTTTGCACAGACCCTGTCCAGTATAGCTGAACGGATAGTCCCTACAGCTTCAATCTCGGGAGTAGGGTACGCTATTAACCCATACATGCAGCTCCCTTCTTACGATATAGCCCATACAGCTTCTACAAGTAAACAAGCTGATAAACCAAGGGTAAATATATCATAAATTTCACAGGTTACACTAGATGATGATAGCTCTATATACTCTGCTTCAGCATATGAAGAACAGGTAGAAGGTATCAGCTCAAACAATATAGGTGAATTAATTGGAGCTATGAAGGCTATTCTGTCCTTAGAGGATTCGGCAGAGCTGGTGTTGAAAACTAAAGCACCTGTGTTTAAACGTCCTAAAACAGTTAGGGTAGAGTTTCCAGATTCAGATCAGCTGACGGAAATCATGGAAGAAGCTTGGGTTACACCCAACAAAAAATATAGAAAAAAAAAATGGGATTCCTATTACCCTTTTCCAACTGGGGACTGTTTAAAAAGAGAAATGCCTCCTAAGGTAGATACGCACATCATTCGATTAGTGCGAAAATCTATATTACCTTTACCATCATCATCATTAAATGATGTCACAGACAGAAGAGTGGATGGGTTTTTGAAATACATTTTCTCGGTCAGGGGCAGTCATAAGGCCAGCTATGGCTTCAGCTTGGATGGCAAAGGCGGTGGCTGAATGGGCTGATGTACTGGAAAACGGGCTTGCGGCACCGACTAGGGAGCAGGAATCCCATATAGCTCACATGAAACAGGCTGTAGTATTCTTAGAAGAAGTGGCAATAGATATGGGTACTATTGCTTCCAAAGAGTCAGCCTTAATGGTAGCTGCTCGCAGAGTAATTTGGCTATGTACATGGAAAGCTGATTCAGAATCTAAGAAGGTTCTGGAATCTTTGTCTTTTGTTGGGAATATACTGTATAGTAAGGAATTGACAGATATTTTGGAGTCAGAAGCAGAATCCAAAAAGGGTCAGGTTTCCTACCAATTATAACCCAAGGCCTAGGGGATCGGGGTTTCGGCCATTTCGGTGGCAAGGAAAAACAAAAAAGGTAAAAGTGATTCTAAGCAGCCCCAATACAATAAGCTTGGTAAAGCAAAGAAGCAATGGGCCACTAGAGGGCCAGCTTCCAAACCAGAAAATAAGCCATCAGCCTGATGGTACGAGCCTCCGCCTGGGGAACCCCAGGGTAGGGGGCAGACTTCTTCAGTTTGCACACATATGGCGGTAGTCGACAACAGATGCTTGGGTGCATGAGACGGTATCTCTGGGTTATGTTTTCCCTTTCAAGAAGCAGCCTCCTCGAAGGTTCTTCTGCACCAGTCCGTCTCGTATAGAGGTGAAGACCAGAGCCCTACAAGAAGCAGTTCAGAAATTGCTTCAGTCAGGAGTAAATATTCTAGTACCCCCTGCACAGCGGGGACAGGGGTTTTACTCCAACCTGTTCTTGGTTCAGAAGCCAAATGTGTCATTCCGGCCAATTCTCAATCTCAAAATGTTAAAAAAATACATTTGGGTACCACGGTTCCACATGGAGACGTTACGCTCCATAGTTTTGGCCATGGAACCAGGGGATTACATGGTATCTCTGGATATACAGGATGCCTACCTGCATTGTCTCATCAGTGTTACCTCAGGTTCACCATTCTCCAGCAACATTTTCAGTTCCATGCTTTACCCTTTGGGTTAGCCACAGCCCCCAGAGTATTTACCAAGATTATGGTGGTTATGGCAGCTTATCTCCGCAAGCAGGGGATAAGAATTTTTCCATACCTTGACGATCTTTTAATCCTGGCACAATCCCAGGAATAGCTCTTGAGCCATCTCCAACAGACAATAACTTGTCTACAGAAGCACGGATGGCTCATAAACTGGGCAAAGTCATCTCTGATTTCGTCACAACAAATGATCCACTTGGGTGTTGTATTGGATTCAAGTCTACAGAAAATATTTTTACCTCGGAACAAGATATCCAAGGTGCAGTTAATGGTTCAGGCGTTGTTACACAGTCAAACAATATCAATTCACGCAGCAAAGTGAGTGATGGGTTTGATGGTGTCAACATTCAACATAGTGGAGTATGCACAATTCCACACAAGACCTCTGCAGCGTCTGATTCTGGCCAGATGGAATGGAGTACATCAGAGAATAAAGAAACAGACGATAATACTTCCAGTAAAGGTAAAAATAAGAATTTACTCACCGGTAATTCTATTTCTCGTAGTCCGTAGTGGATGCTGGGAACTCCGTAAGGACCATGGGGAATAGACGGCTCCGCAGGAGACTGGGCACATCTAAAGAAAGAATTAGGACTATCTGGTGTGCACTGGCTCCTCCCCCTATGACCCTCCTCCAAGCCTCAGGACACTGTGCCCGGAAGAGCTGACACAATAAGGAAGGATTTTGAATCCCGGGTAAGACTCATACCAGCCACACCAATCACACCGTATAACTCGTGATAGGAACCCCGGTTAACAGTATGATAACAAAAGGAGCCACTGAACAGATGGCTCGCAATAATAACCCGATTTGTATAACAATAACTATTTACAAGTATTGCAGACAATCCGCACTTGGGATGGGCGCCCAGCATCCACTACGGACTACGAGAAATAGAATTACCGGTGAGTAAATTCTTATTTTCTCTGACGTCCTAGTGGATGCTGGGAACTCCGTAAGGACCATGGGGATTATACCAAAGCTCCCAAACGGGCGGGAGAGTGCGGACGACTCTGCAACACCGAATGAGAGGACTCCAGGTCCTCCTCAGCCAGGGTATCAAATTTGTAGAATTTTGCAAACGTGTTTGCCCCTGACCAAGTAGCAGCTCGGCAAAGTTGTAAAGCCGAGACCCCTCGGGCAGCCGCCCAAGATGAGCCCACCTTCCTTGTGGAATGGGCTTTTACAGATTTAGGCTGCGGTAGTCCTACCGCAGAATGCGCCAGCTGAAAAGTGCTACAAATCCAGCGTGCAATAGTCTGCTTAGAAGCAGGAGCACCCAGTTTGTTGGGTGCATACAGGATAAACAGCGAGTCAGTTTTCCTGACTCCAGCCGTCCTGGAAACATAAATTTTCAGGGCCCTGACTACGTCCAGAAACTTGGAATCCTCCAAGTCCCCAGTAGCCGCAGGCACCACAATAGGCTGGTTCAAGTGAAACGCTGATACCACCTTCGGGAGAAACTGAGGACGAGTCCTCAATTCTGCCCTATCCATATGGAAAATCAGATAAGGGCTTTTATAGGACAAAGCCGCCAATTCTGACACACGCCTGACCGAAGCCAGGGCCAACAGCATGACCACTTTCCACGTGAGATATTTCAAATCCACAGTCTTAAGTGGTTCAAACCAATGTGATTTCAGGAACTCCAAAACCACATTGAGATCCCAAGGTGCCACTGGGGGCACAAAAGGAGGCTGAATATGCAGAACTCCCTGGACAAAAGTCTGAACTTCAGGCAGGGAAGCCAGTTCTTTCTGGAAGAAAATCGACAGGGCCGAAATCTGGACCTTAATGGACCCCAATTTGAGGCCCAACGTCACCCCTGTTTGCAGGAAATGCAGTAATCGACCCAGTTGAAATTCCTCCGTTGGGGCCTTCCTGGCCTCACACCACGCAACATATTTTTGCCAAATGCGGTGATAATGGTTTGCGGTGACATCCTTCCTGGCTTTGATCAGAGTAGGAATGACTTCCTCCGGAATACCCTTTTCCTTCAGGATCCGGTGTTCAACCGCCATGCCGTCAAACGCAGCCGCGGTAAGTCTTGGAACAGACAGGGCCCCTGCTGCAGCAGGTCCTGTCTGAGCGGCAGAGGCCAAGGGTCCTCTGAAAGCATCTCTTGAAGTTCCGGGTACCAAGCTCTTCTTGGCCAATCCGGAACCACGAGTATAGTTTTCACTCCTCGCCTTCGTATTATGCTCAGTACCTTGGGAATGAGAGGCAGAGGAGGAAACTCATAAACCAACTGGTACACCCACGGTGTTACTAGAGCGTCCACAGCGATCGCCTGAGGGTCCCTTGACCTGGCGCAATATCTTTTTAGCTTTTTGTTGAGGCGGGATGCCATCATGTCCACTTGTGGTCTTTCCCACCGGTTTACCAGCATTTGGAAAACTTCTGGATGAAGTCCCCATTCTCCCGGGTGGAGGTCGTGCCTGCTGAGGAAGTCTGCTTCCCAGTTGTCCACTCCCGGAATGAACACTGCTGTCAGTGCTAACACATGATTTTCCGCCCATCGGAGAATCCTTGTGGCTTCTGCCATTGCCCTCCTGCTTCTTGTGCCGCCCTGTCTGTTTACATGGGCGACCGCCGTGATGTTGTCCGATTGGATCAGTACCGACTGGTTCTGAAGCAGGGGCCTTGCTTGGCTTAGGGCATTGTAGATGGCCCTTAGCTCCAGAATATTTATGTGAAGCGAAATCTCCTGATCTGACCACAGTCCTTGGAAATTTCTTCCCTGTGTGACTGCCCCCCAGCCCCGAAGGCTGGCATCCGTGGTCACCAGGACCCAGTCCTGTATTCCGAATCTGCGGCCCTCTAGTAGATGAGCCCTCTGCAGCCACCACAGCAGCGACACCCTGGTCCTTGCCGACAGGGTTATCCGCTGTTGCATCTGGAGATGGGACCCGGACCATTTGTCCCACTGGAAAGTCCTTGCGTGGAACCTTCCGAATGGAATTGCTTCGTACGAAGCTACCATTTTTCCCAGGACTCGTGTGCATTGATGTACCGACACCTGTCCCGGTTTTAGAAGGTCTCTGACTAGAGATGACAACTCCTCGGCTTTTTCCACTGGAAGAAACACTTTTTTCTGGTCTGTGTCCAGAATCATTCCCAGGAACAGAAGACGTGTCTTCGGGACCAGCTGTGACTTTGGAATATTGAGAATCCAGCCGTGCTGTTGTAGCACTTCCCGAGAAAGTGCTACCCCCACTACCAACTGTTCTTTGGACCTCGCCTTTATCAGGAGACTGTCCAAGTACGGGATAATTAAAACTCCCTTCTTGCGAAGGAGTATCATCATTTCGGCTATTACCTTGGTAAAGACCCTCGGCGCCGTGGATAACCCAAACGGCAGCGTCTGGAACTGATAGTGACAGTCCTGTACCACAAATCTGAGGTACTCCTGGTGAGGGGGGTTAATGGGGACGTGTAGGTACGCATCCTTGATGTCCAGGGAGACCATGTAATCCCCTTCGTCCAGGCTCGCAATAACCGCCCTGAGCGATTCCCTCTTGAACTTGAACCTTTTGATATAAGTGTTCAAGGCTTTTAAATTTAAGATGGGTCTCACCGAACCGTCCGGTTTCGGTACCACAAACATTGTGGAATAGTAACCCTTTCCTTGCTGAAGGAGGGGTACCTTGACAATCACTTGCTGTGAATACAGTTTTTGGATAGCCACCAACACTGCCTCCCTGGCAGAGGGAGTTGCTGGTAAGGCAGATTTTAGAAAACGGCGGGGGGGGGGGGGGGACGTCTCGAATTCCAGCCTGTACCCCTGAGACCAGTGGCGGAACAAGCAAGCGGTGGGCCCAGGTGCGACAAAATGCTTTGGCCCCCCGCCCCCCATCCCATCCAAGTCCACCCCATGGGCAGTGCGCGCCGTAGGCGCGCGCAAAAATACATAGTGGCGTGGCTTCGTGGGGAAGGGGTGTGTCCACAAAATAATACCAATTCATAAAACGGTGCACAGTAGTCTCCATTCTTCAAATTACGCCGCACAGTAGCACCACTACACCAGGTAGAGACCCTTTTACACCTTACAGCGAACAGATTCCCCTTTTTACACATAACGGCAGACAGCGTGCCCTTGTTACACATAGCGGCTGACAGCGTGCACTTTTTACACATTACGGCAGACCGCGTCCCCATTTTACACATTACGGCAGACAGCATATACTTTTTACACATAATGGCAGACAGCGTGCCCTCGTTACACATAGCGGCAGACAGCATCCCCTTTTTACACATTACGGCAGACAGCATACACTTTTTACACATAATGGCAGACAGCGTGCCCTCGTTACACACAGCGGCAGACAGCGTGCCCTCGTTACACATTACGGCAGACAGCGTCCCCATTTTACACATTACGGCAGACAGCGTCCCCATTTTACACATTACGGCAGACAGCATACACTTTTTACACATAATGGCAGACAGCGTGCCCTCGTTACACATAGCGGCAGACAGCGTGCCCTCGTTACACATTACGGCAGACAGCGTCCCCATTTTACACATTACGGCAGACAGCGTCCCCATTTTACACATTACGGCAGACAGCATACACTTTTTACACATAACGGCAGACAGCATACACTTTTTACACATAACGGCAGACAGCATCCCCATTTTACACATTACGGCAGACAGCATACACTTTTTACACATAACGGCAGACAGCGTGCCCTTTTTACACATTACGGCAGGCAGATTCTACCTTTTTACACATAGCGGCAGGCAGATTCCCCATTTTTATACATAGCGGCAGGCAGATTCCCCATTTTTACACATTGCGGCAGGCAGATTCCCCATTTTTACATTGCGGCAGGCAGATTCCCCCTTTTTACACATTGCAGCAGGCAGTCCCAACAAATAAAAAAAGACAGACAGACAGAAAGAAAAATTATACTTACCCTCTCTGTTGGCTCAGGCTCCTTGTGCAGCTTCCCGGGCAGTAGAGAAGAAGGAGGAGGGAGGTGGAGGAGGGAGCCGCAGCAGCGTTGTGTTATTGGTGGAGGCGCTGCTGCTGCCCCTCTGCTTCACTATAGGCTGTTCTCAGAGACAGCCTATAGTGAAGCAGAGGAGCAGCAGCAGCAGCAGCAGCAGCGCCTCCACCAGTAACAAAGCGCTGCTGCGGCTCCCTCCTTCACCTCCGTCCTCCACTTTACCCCCGTACCGCTGCAGTGCGGGCCGCTCCTCTCCTCTCCGGGCGGCTGTGCGCTGCGGGCAGCGGTTGCCCGCATCGCACAGCGGCATGTAATGAGTCAGTTTGACTCATTACATGCTTGGGCCCCTGAACAGAGGCGGGCCCCAGTGCAACGCACTGCTTGCACTGCCGGCAGTTCCGCCTCTGCCTGAGACACTACTTGAAGGGTCCAGGGATCCACCTGTGAGAGAGCCCACTGTGTGCTGAAATTTCTGAGACGGGCCCCCACCGTACCCGGGTCCGCCTGTGAAGCCCCAGCGTCATGCTGTGGACTTACCGGACGCGGGGGGGACTTTTGCTCTTGGGAACTGGCTGTATGCTGCAGCTTTTTCCCTCTACCTTTGCCTCTCGGCAGAAAGGATGCGCCTCGAGCCCTCTTGTGTTTTTGGGGCCGAAAGGACTGTACTTGATAATACGGTGCTTTCTTTTGCTGTGAGGTAGCTTGTGGCAAAAATGTCGATTTCCCAGCCGTAGCTGTGGAAACGAGGTCTGAAAGACCATCCCCAAACAGTTCCACCCCCTTATAATGCAAAACTTCCATGTGCCTTTTTGAATCGGCATCACCTGACCATTGCCGAGTCCATAACCCCCTTCTGGCGGCAATGGACATTGCACTTATTTTTGATGCCAGCCGGCAAATATCCCTCTGTGCATCACGCATGTATAAGACAGCGTCTTTTATATGCTCTACTGTCAGCAAAATATTGTCCCTATCCAGGGTATCAATATTATCCAACAGGGAATCTGACCACGCGGCAGCAGCACTGCACATCCATGCTGATGCAATCGCTGGTCGCAATATAATGCCCGTGTGTGTATATATAGCTTTTAGGGTAGCTTCCTGCTTTCTATCGGCAGGATCCTTTAGGGCGGCCGTATCCGGAGACTGTAGTGCCACCTGTTTTGATAAACGTGTAAGCGCTTTATCTACCCTAGGGGATGTTTCCCAACGTGACCTATCCTCTGGCGGGAAAGGGTACGCTGCCAATAACCGTTTAGAAATTATCAATTTCTTATCGGGGGAAGTCCAGGCTTCCGCACACACCTCATTTAATTCCTCAGATGCAGGAAAAACTACTGGGAGTTCTCTCACCGAACATAATACCCTTTTTTGTGGTACCTGGGGTACTATCAGAAATGTGTAATACATTTTTCATTGCCTCAATCATGTAATGGGTGGACCTATTGGAGGGTACATTAGTCTCATCGTCGTCGACACTGGAGTCGGTATCCGTGTCGACATCTGTGTCTGCCATCTGAGGTAGCGGGCGTTTTAAAGCCCCTGATGACATTTGAGACGCTGGAACAGGCACAAGCTGAGTAGCCGGCTGTCCTATGTCGTCAAACCTTTTATGTAAGGAGCTGACACTGTCACGTAATTCCTTCCATAAGTCCATCCACACAGGTGTCGACCCTTCAGGGGGTGACAACACACTTACAGGCATTTGCTCTGCCTCCACATCATTTTCCTCATCATACATGTCGACACAGCGGTACCGACACACAGCACACACACAGGGAATGCTCTGACAGAGGACAGGACCCCACAAAGCCCTTTGGGGAGACAGAGGGAGAGTATGCCAGCACACACCAGAGCGCTATATACCACAGGGATATCACCTATAAAGTGTGTTTTCCCCTTATAGCTGCATATATATTATACTGCGCCTAAATTTGTGCCCCCCCTCTCTTTTTTACCCTTTCTGTAGTGCAGGACTGCAGGGGAAAGCCAGGGAGCGATCCTTCCAGCGGAGCTGTGAGGGAAAATGGCGCCAGTGTGCTGAGGGAGATGGCTCCGCCCCTTTTTCGTCGGGCTTTCTCCCGCAATTTTAAGATTTCTAGCAGGGGGTAATATACACCTATATAGCCTCTGGGGCTGTATATGGTGTCAGTTTGCCAGCCAAGGTGTTATTTATTGCTGCTCAGGGCGCCCCCCCCCAGCGCCCTGCACCCATCAGTGACCGCAGTGTGTGGTGTGCACGAGGAGCAATGGCGCACAGCTGCAGTGCTGTGCGCTACCTTGGAGAAGACAGAAGTCTTCAGCCGCCGATTTTCCAGACCTTCTTGCTTCTGGCTCTGTAAGGGGGACGGCGGCGCGGCTCCGGGAACGGACGACGAGGTCGGGTCCTGTGTGCGATCCCTCTGGAGCTAATGGTGTCCAGTAGCCTAAGAAGCCCAAGCTACCACCACTTAGGTAGGTTCGCTTCTTCTCCCCTTAGTCCCTCGGTGCAGTGAGCCTGTTGCCAGCAGGTCTCACTGTAAAATAAAAAACCTAAATTATACTTTCTTTCTAGGAGCTCAGGAGAGCCCCTAGTGTGCATCCAGCTCAGCCGGGCACAGAAATCTAACTGAGGCTTGGAGGAGGGTCATAGGGGGAGGAGCCAGTGCACACCAGATAGTCCTAATTCTTTTAGATGTGCCCAGTCTCCTGCGGAGCCGTCTATTCCCCATGGTCCTTACGGAGTTCCCAGCATCCACTAGGACGTCAGAGAAAAGGTCATTAGCCTGGTGGCTACATACAGACTTCCCATCTAGACAAGGGGAGACCCTTTTGGATATCAGATTGGGAGGTCCTGACAACAGATGCCAGTCTTCAGGGCTGGGGAGCAGTGTCCGGAATATTATGGTTCCAGGGTCAGTGAACCACAGAAGAAAGTTGCCTGCCAATAAACCTGTTGGAACTTCGGGACATATACATGGCACCGATTCAGGCAAAAGACACTCTGTAAGGAAAACCAGTCCAGATCCGCTCAGACAATACAACGGCAGTAGCGTACCTCAACCATCAGGGAGGAACTCGCAGCCAAAAAACAATGGAGGAGGTAAGTCACATTCTAAAGTGGGCAGAACTCCATCTCCCAGCGTTGTCCGCAGTGTTCGTTCCGAGAGTCCTAAACTGGGAAGCGGACTTTCTCAGTTGACACACCCTTCAAGCAAGCGAATGGGCTCTACACTCGGAAGTATTTCAGACTCTAGTAGACAAGTGGGGTTTGCCAGAGGTAGATCTCATGGCGTCCCGTCTGAACAACAAACTGCCAGCATACGGGTCAAGAACAAAGGATCCAGGAGCGATCCTTGTGGACGCATTGTCAGTGAAATGGGACTTTCAGCTGGCATATCTGTTCCCTCCGATATCCCTGTTAACCAGAGTGGTAAGGAAAATAAAGCAAATAAAGGGTGCCGTGATTCTAATAGCTCCGGCTTGGCCAAGAAGGCATTGGTACATAGATCTGCAGAGGATGTCGATGGATGCTCCAATTCTGCTCCCTCAACGACCAGATCTACTGATGCAGGGTCCTTGTTATCACAGGCATCTGGATCGGCTGTCTTTGACGGCGTGGTTATTGAAACCTCTATCCTGAAGTCAAGAGGTTTCTCACAACAGGTAATTCAAACTATGCTCAGAGCAAGGAAACCCTCCTCAGCTCACGTTGATCACAGAATATGGCAAGCCTATATTCATTGGTGCAGTGAAAGAAATATAGACCCAAAATCTTTCAGAGTATCCAGAATCTTAGAATTCCTTCAGGTAGGAATGGATAAGGGTTTGAAGATGGCTTCCATGAGAGTGCAAGTATCAGCATTGACTATGGTTTCAAAAGAAAATTGCAAATTTACAGGATGTGCGTACTTTCTTCCAGGGAATGCTGCGCATTCAGCCGCCTTTTGTTCCTCCTGCAGTGCCTTGGGATTTAAGTCTGGTTCTCAACGCCCTTCAAGGTGCTCCGTTTGAACCACTTAATAAAGTGTATCTTAAATGGTTGACAGCTAAAGTTCTCTTTCTACGGACTATGGCATCAGCTAGAAGTGTGTCGGATTTAGGAACGCTGTCGTGTAAATCTCCTTTTCTGATTTTTTTATCCAGATAAAGCAGTTCTCAGAACTAGGTCTGGTTATCTTCCTAAGGTGGTATCCAAGTTTCACCTTAACGAAGAGATTGTAGTCCCGGTTTTTCAGGTATCGGGACTGTCTGCCGGAGAAGCGTCGGTGGACGTAGTCCGTGCATTAAGAATCTACGTGGATCGTACCAGTGCCATCAGAAAGACAGATTCTCTACGGATTTCATAAGAGGGGATGGCCTGCTACTAAACAGACGCTGGCAAGATGGCTTCGAATGACGATTTCAGAAGCATATTATCAAGCTGATCTCTCTGTTCCGGCTAATGTCTCAGCTCACTCTACACAAGGTAGGTCCTTCATGGGCAGCACAACATGGTGCTTCAGCAGAACAGATATGTAAGGCAGCCACATGGTTTTCCATTAACACATTCATTAGACATTATGCCTTGGATACTTTTGCCTCTCATGACACTGAATTCGGGCGTAAGGTTCTCCTGTCCAATCAGGAGCGTCCCCACCACTAAAAATTGCTTTGGGAAATCCCATTGTTATCCTGTGGACCCTGCCGGAGAAATATACGTTATGGTAAGAACTTACCATTGATAACGGTATTTCTCCTATGTCCACAGGTTTCCACAGGGATCCCACCCTGACGCACCTGATTTGAGGATCTTATTACTCACTAAACTCTTCCCTCTTGTATGGAAGGGTGTGCATGTGTGTACTTCTCGCCTGAATAGGGTCCTACATAATGCTCCTGCCTAAATGCTTTGGAATACCACTGATTTGCCTGAGCCAGTGGGCGGGGAAAAATGGACGGGCCCGTTACATCCTGGGAGGACTGAAAGCTTGTGATCGTTTGGTGCCAATCCGCTGTCGCTCCATTATAGCCCATTGTTATCCTGTGGAAACCTGTGGACATGGGAGAAATACCGTTATCAACGATAAGTTCTTACCATAACGTATATTTTTCATAGGATTGCTGCTTTAAGGTCTTATACCCAAAAAATGGGTGTGGTTCATTAGGTCGACATGGTCATTAGGTCGACATGGTCATTAGGTCGACATGGTCATTGGGTCGACGTGGAAAAAGGTCGACGTGGAAAAAGGTCGACATGAGTTTTTTTGACTGTTTTTGGTGTCGTTTTCTTCGTAAACTATAATTGGTGCACCGCTTCTCTGGCCATGCTTCGGGCAAGGTGCCTCGTTCCGCTACCGCTGTGCTCAGTACAGGTTACCGTTAAGTATGAAAAAGGTGAAAAAATGGAAAAAATTGTGAAAACTCATGTCCACCTTTTTTGCACACGTCGCCCTTCAGTGGTCGACCCAATGCATGTCGACCTAACGACCGTCTCCCCCAAAAAATATATACAGCGCTCTCAAAACCAATTACTTCTAAAGGTTTAAATAGAGTAACTCAGTGGTTGCCAAACTTTTTTGAATCATGGCGCCCTAGAGTATCAGAATTTTTTTTCACAGCACCCCTAGGCCAAAAGTCTTATTTAAAAATTTAGAAAAAAATATTAAATTAAACTATGTTTATATGTCATCCTTAGGTTCAATTAAGTAGTAAGAACAAGATTTACTTCTGTATGTCCACATGTTTTATGATTAGCAGCCACCAGCACTGGTTTTGCCTATTACAATGACAATAAATAGTTTGAATTGGTCCTAGACCACCAACCTGAGGCATCCCCTGCAAGTGTCCCGCGGCACCCTGGCAGTTTGAGAACCACTGCAGTAACTATTAAAATCAAGACGTCTATAATCATGTCTTAAACTTAAAGAACATTTAGAGATCTATAGAAGACCTCTGTACACTGGCGTATTTATAATGGGTCCAGTGTGTGGGGTGCACACAGAACCCTGAGTCCAGGGGGGCCCAAACCACACACCTTGCACCCGTTCTTTGAATAACTTACCCTTCAGGGGTATGGCAGCAGCGCTACAGAAACATCAAGGAAAATGGCGCGGCAGACATTTTCACTGCGTTTTGACCAAACCTAGTAGAGAAATGACTGGGAAAATGGCAGTCGCACCATTTTCAGCGCCACTGAGATCTGCGCAGCTGCCGGCAGAGAGGAGGGATCCGGACAGAGGTCTGCACTCGGTCCTCCTCCTCCTCTATTAAAATGCTAGCCTCTGTAGTACAACAAAAACAAAAAATCTGGTTTTGCCATGCAACACTCAGCTGCACAAAAATCTCATTTGAATGCAAAACTAATAATGAGCATCTCAAAACTGTATTTGACACAGCACAAAATGAGAAACATCAGGACTTTTACAAAAGAGCACTCTCTTTGGCATTCAGATAGATTAGAATTTTAATTGCAAGGCATTTGCAGATAACTACATTAACATGTTCTAGACCCTGCATGCTCCATGTGAAGAGTAAAGGAAAACCAGTGCAGATTACAAAATATTCATAATAAATGTATGTAAGGAAGTACATTCGACAAACATGCTGTACTTTTTTTTTTAAATGCTCTACTTACCAGCTATTTCGAACAATGTCATAAATCCAGAAGGAATTCCTCACATTCTCTTCTCGTTTTTCTTTATCTTTACTAAGACCTGACAAAACGTGTATTTCATTCAGCTCTGGATCAATCGTAGCTCTCTGAGTAAAGCCTGTCATTGGAACTGCAAAACAAAAGGACCATACACTTAAAAACTTTTTCCAATTAAAAAAAACCCAAATAACTTCTGTTGTCAAAAATTGTAGCATGCTTATTTGACTTTACCTATCGCAAAAAACAACAAGAGAGATTATTTTTTTCCTTTAAAACTTAGCTTAATTCAGCTTTGCAATAGCAGCTTCACCTAACACCGCTGTAATGCGGTTCCTTATACAGGTTGAGTATCCCATATCCAAATATTCCGAAATACGGACTTTTTTGAGTGAGACTGAGATAGTGAAACCTTTGTTTTCTGATGGCTCAATGTACACAAAGTTTGTTTAATACTCGGTTATTAAAAATATTGTATTAAATGACCTTCAGGATGTGTGTATAAGGTGTATATGAAACATAAATGAATTGTGTGAATGTACACAAAACTTTGTTTAATGCACAAAGTTATAAAAAATATTGGCTAAAATGACCTTCAGGCTGTGTGTATAAGGTGTGTATGTAACATAAATGCATTCTGTGCTTAGATTTAGGTCCCATCACCATAATATCTCATTATGGTATGCAATTATTCCAAAATACGGAAAAATCCGATATCCAAAATTCCTCTGGTCCCAAGCATTTTGGATAAGGGATACTCAACCTGTATACGGAAAGTAAGGAACGTTTTCTCTCTCAGTATTAAGGTAATTCGTAACAGTACTTTGTGAAATGAAGAGTAACACTACCTCTGTTGTTATCTATAAAGCTCATATGCATGTAATTTTTAATTCATTCTGCGTTTTACACTTTTGTGTCTTAGTGATCAAGGATGCGGAAAGTACTCGCAACAGCATGAAATCAGCAACATCTAATACTTTATCTGATTAACAAGCTGTTTTTGCATTTAAGAAAAAACAATATAGCTTACCTTTACAAACAAAGGGGGTAATTCAGACCTGATCGTAGCAGCAAATTTGTTAGCAGTTGGGCAAAACCATGGTGGTAATTCTGAGTTGATCGCAGCAGCAAGTTTGTTAGCAATTGGGCAAAACCATGTGCACTGCAGGGGGGGCAGATATAACATGTGCAGAGAGAGTTAGATTTGGGTGGGTTATTTTGTTTCTGTGCAGGGTAAATACTGGCTGCTTTATTTTTACACTGCAATGTAGATTTCAGTTTGAATACACCCCACCCAAATCTAACTCTCTCTGCACATGTTAGATCTGCACCCCCTGCACTGCACATGGTTTTGCCCAACTGCTAACAAATTTGATGCTGCGATCAACTCAGAATCAGGCCCCATGTGCACTGCAGGTGTGGCAGATATAACATTTGCAGAGAGTTAGATTTGGGTGGGTTATTTTGTTTTTGTGCAGAGTAAATACTGCCTGCTTTATTTTTACACTGCAATTTAGATTTCAGTTTGAACACCCCAACCAAATCTAACTCTCTCTGCACATGTTATATCTGCCCCACCTGCAGTGCACAGGGCCCCCAGCACATATGCCTATGCTAAATGCATGATGGAAATGACCTACAATAATTTGTGCCTCCAGTATTTTGGATATGTTTTGTAGATGCAAGAAATATGATTTTGAGATAATATGGGCGGTATTCAATTCAATTCTTATCACACCCTTCCACACCCATTCGGTTTCCACTGATGGGTGTGGTACAATCATTTCAGCTTGCTACCACTGCGGTAGCAAGGGCACCCAACCCGTTACGCAGCTAAACCTGATTACTATGGGTGTGATAAGCGCGATAACGGGGATCACTATAGAAAGGAGATTGGGTGGGATATATAATTTGAATACCGACCATCGAATATGGGGAATAAAGGACAGCTCAAAGATGACTCCTAAGCAGTGAGCTTGTGGGATAGGGTAGTCTGTCAAGTTCTCAACTGTCAAATTTATATACATTTATACAGATAGATACACAGATACATAGATTTATCTATCCTCTTCTTTCAGAATACCCAAATGAGCTGTTCTGTTTTCTTCATTGTTATTTTGTAGGCCTAGATTTAATTTGTGTCATGTGTTTCTTGTTTTGCAAATGTAAAGTTCTTTTATAATTAGTGGGATTAAAGAACTATATAAAATGTATTTATTATCACTTATTTATGTAGCACCAGCATATTCAATTTCGCTATACAATTTAATTATTTTACACAGATACAATGGGTATGCATGATCATTTAAGTATTGAGATAGATAGATCCTTGAGATGTTATGATTATCATCATTATCCTTTCTTTATATGGCGCCACAAGGGTACCGCAGCGCCCAATTACAGAGTAGATATGCACATACTCAAAACAGGAAAACAGTGATTTACAGTTGAAGACACTATAGGACAAGTCCAGGGTAACTAAAGCATAACAACATCAGTAGACGACACCAAGATAAGTATCAAGGTGCCAGAAAACTGCAGGATTTGGGCAGTTGAGGATTATTAAAAGTAAGAAAAGAATAAGCACATGAGGGAAAAGGTACCTACTTATGAGAGCTTACATTCTAAAGGGGAGGGGCAGACAGACAGGGGTGACACAGATAGGATAGACCGAGCATGGGACAGGGGGTTAGGACGAGATTTGGCTGGGTTTAGTAAAGAAGTGGGTCTTAAGAGCCCGTTTGAAGTTCTGTAGAGAGGTGGAGAGACTGAGGGGGAGAGGTAGAGAATTTCAGAGTAAGGGAACAGCACGTGAAAATCTTGGAGAAAGCAGTGGGAGGAAGTAATCAGAAGACAGGAGAGTCGGCGTGCATTAGCAGAGCGAAGAGGACGCGTGGGAGAGTAAAGGGAGATAAGGTCAGAGATGTAAATGGGAGAGGAGTGGGTGAGTACTTTGTACTGTGAGAAGTTTGTATTGGATTCTGAAAGGGAAGCCAGTGAAGGGCTTGTAGGAGAGGGGAGGTGGATGTAGTGCGTTTGGTGAGGAAGATGAGCCAGGCTGCAACATTAAGGATAGATTGGAGTGGAGAGAAGTAATTGTCAGGAAGGCCAGATAGGAGGAGATTACGGTAATGGGGCCGTACAGATGGGGAGATTTTCCCAGAGATGTGTGCTGGGCGGTCTAGCACGCAACAGCCATCACACATCTCTCCCCCCACTCAGCACACCACGATGTGCTGAGCAAGGGAAGGGGGGGGGGGGGTGTTTCGGGAGACACACGGGGGGCGCTCATTTCACCCAGCGGTGAAGTGAGCGACCTGCTAGATTGTGCCAATCTAGCATCGGCGATAGCAACGCGCGGGACCACGCATCGCTGTCGCCGGCACCCCTACACACAGAGCGATGTTCTAAGCAATCTAGTCAGATTGCTCAGAAATGAGCTGAACATCGCTGTCTGTGTACCCCCTTAATCAGTGAGTGGATAATGATCTTGGTGGCATCCTGGGTGAGAAAGGGTCTGATCCTGGAAATGTTTTTGAGATGAAAAGGACAGGTTTTTGAGAGGTGCTAAATGTGTGGTTTGGAGGAGAGGGAGGAGTCAAGGATTACGTCAAGACAGCAAAGTTGGGGGCTAGAGGAGATAGTCGTGCCATCAATGGATAATAAGATTGTGGGAGGGTGGGAAGATGATCAGCTCAGTGTTGGACATGCTGAGTTTAAGAAAGCGCTGGGACATCCAGGAAGAGATAGCAGAGACAGTTGGAGGTACAAGTGAGGAGAGCCAGGGAGAGATCAAGGGAGGAAAGGTAGATTTGAGTGTCCTCAGCATAGAGGTGATATTGGAAGTCAAAAGAACTAATGCGTTCACCTAAAGAGGACATATAGAGAGGGAAAAGGAGAAGACCAGGAACAGAACCTTGAGGGACACCAACAGTTAATGGAAGAGGGGGGGGGGGGGGGGGGGGGAGGTAGCGTCATGGGAGGAGACAGAGAAGGAACGATCAGAGAGGTAGGAAGACAGCCAGGAGAGGGCAGTAT
Organism: Pseudophryne corroboree; assembly: GCF_028390025.1. Taxonomy (NCBI): domain Eukaryota; kingdom Metazoa; phylum Chordata; class Amphibia; order Anura; family Myobatrachidae; genus Pseudophryne; species Pseudophryne corroboree. Next base: position 387,619,408 of record NC_086449.1, read on the forward strand.
CACGCAGACCAAGAGAGTGAAGGATTTGCAGAAGGAGAGGGTGGTACACAGTGTCAAAAGCAGCAGAGAGGTCAAGAAGAATAAGCAGAGAGTAGTGGCCCTTAGATTTGGCTGCATGGAGGTCATTGCAGACTTTTGTGAGGGCAGTTTCTGTGGAGTGAAAAAGCGGAAACCAGACTGGAATGGGTCAAGCAGCGAGTGTGAGGAAAGAAAGGCAGTGAGGCGGTTATAGATAATATGATCAAGGAGTTTGGAGGCAAAAGGGAGAAGAGAGGGGTCAACAATTGGAGAAGGTGTTTGGATCAAGGGTAGGTTTTTAAGAATAGGGGAGACAAGAGCATGCTTGTAGGCAGAAGGGACAGTGCCTGATGAGAGGGAAAGGTTAAGAAGGTGGGCAAGATGGGAACAGGCAGAAGGAGAGAGGTAGCGGAGGACGTGGGAGGGGGATAGGGTCAAGTGGGGAGGTGGTGGTAATGGATGAGGGCCATGAAGGATGAGAGCATAAATTTAAAATGGAGGAAGTCTGCCTTACAGCGTGATTTCCTCCACTGTCGCTCGGCAGTACGTGAGCATTTTTGAAGATATCTGGTACATTTGGTGTGCTAGGGTTGTGGTGTTGATCTATGAGGGTTAATAGTCGTTGGTGGAGCGACAGAGTCAAGAGCAGAAGAGATGCATTGTAAACCAAAAGCAAATAGCTATAGAGAGTAAAGCCAATCCTAAAAAGTATTATAAATACATATTCATAAAAAGGTTAAAAAAGGAGAATGTAGGTCCATTAAAAGATGAACTGGGAGCCTTGATAAACGAAAAAAAATTGTTCAGTATTTTGTCATCAGTATTCATCAAGGAGGATCAGACGGTGACAGTAGTGCATAACAACAGTGACGATAATGATTCGTGGCTAGATACTTGTTTAAGTGAGGAATTAGTCCTGGAGAGACTAAGCAACAAAGATTAACAAATCACCAGGCCCAGATGGCTTTCACCCGAGGGTTATTATGGAGCTTAGAGCTCAGCTAGCAAAACCCTTATACTTTATTTTCTATAATTCAATTAGATCAGGTATGGTACCGAGGGATTATAGCTGAGGTAGTGTCATTATTTAAAAAGGGATCTAAAAATCATCCTGGGAACTATAGACTAGTTAGTATAACCTCTATAGTGGGTAAAATGTTGGAAGGAATTTTGAGGGATAGCATAGAGGATTATCTGCGGAATTCTAAGTTTATTAGCAATAGTCACAGCATGGGTCTGTGAGGGACGGATCGTGTCAAACTGACTTAATTAGCTTCTATGAGGAAGTGAGCGTTAATTCTCAACCAGGGTAAAGCACTGGATGTGGTCTTTTTAGATTTTGCAAAAGCCTTCGATACAGTGCCTCACAGCAGACTGATCATCAAATGAAGAGAACTTGGACTAGGAAATACTATTTGTACATGGATAGGAAATTGGCTGGATAACAGGGTACAAAGAGTAGTGGTTAATGGGATGTTCTCCAGCTGGGCACCAGTAGTCAGCGGAATACCACAAGGGTCCATAATTGGCCAGCTAGTGTTCAATATATTTATTAATGATCTAGGAATAGGCCTGGGAATCACAGTGTCAATCCTTGCAGATTATACTAAACTGTGTAAAGTAATTAATTCAGAAATCGATGTGGAGTATCTACAGAATGACTTACTTAAACTTGGGCGTCTAAATGGGGAATGAGATTTAATATTGAAAAATGCAAAATTATGTACTTTGGGATTAGAAACAAACTTGCTTCCTACACTCTTAATGGGGAAAATATAGGGGTAGCAGTCGTGGAAAAAGATTTGAGGGTGATCATAGATAATAGGCTTAATAACAATACACAATGTCAAAATGCAGCAAAGGCGGCAAGTAAAGTCCTTGCGTGCATAAAATGGGGTATTGAGTCAAGGGACGAGGATGTAATCCTGCCTCTGTATAAATCATTGGTACGTCCGCATCTGGAATAATGTGTTTCAATTTTGGCCACCATATTATAAAAATTTTTTTTTTTAAATTGGGGCGCTCGAAAGAGTTCAAAGGCGCGCTACTAAACTGATAAAAGGGTTAGACACACTAGAGTATGAGGAAATGCTTACTAGGTTAAATTTGTTTTGCCTTGAAAAGAGGAAACTGAGGTGACATTATCATCTTCAAATATGTAAAGGGTCAATACAAAGAGCTAGCAGGGGACTTGTTTATTAATAAATCTCTGTATAGGACACGTGGGCACTCACTGAGGCTAGAGGAGAGTAAATTCCATACACAACGTAGGAAAGGGATCTTCACCATAAGGGCAATAAGGATTTGGAACTCCCTGCCAGAGAAGATAATAATGGCAGACTCTTTAAATGCATTTAAAAACAGATTGGACAGTTTTCTAGCTGAAAAAGGTATCCAAGGCTATAGCATTTAATCTACTGACATTATGTATATGGGAGTTATACGAAATATAGTTGTCAATAGGCACTAAACCATTATTTTGGCTGGTGCATTATAATATGCACTGCTTAACACGGATACAGGTAAAACCCGATGGGCATTTTACCTTTTTTCAACCTCACTAACTATGTAACTATGTATAGGGATGTGGCTTGTTTAGGGCATGAGAGAGAATAGGAGAGAAGTGAGTCGAACAGGGAGGATAGGGATGAGGTGTCAATAGCCTCAATGATACGCTTAGTGATGGTAGCCTTAGGAGGGAGAGATGGGGAAGCGGAGATAGATACGTTGAAAGAGAGCAGGTGGTGGTCAGAGAGGGGAAAAGGGGAATTGGAGAAATCAAAAATATTGCAGCAGTGAGTGAAAACCAGATTCAGTGAGCTCCCATTCACATGGGAGGGTGAGGTGGTTCACTGGGAGAGACCAAGTGAAGAGGTGAGGTTAAGGAGTTTAGAGCTAGGTGATTTTGTGGAGTTATCGTTATCAATAGGGTTGTTGAAATCACCTAGGATAATGTCAGAAGAGAGGAAGTGAGGTAGCCAGGAAGCAAAGTTGTCGAGGAATATGGAGGAAGTGCCAGGTGGACGGTAGATGACAGCAACTCAAAGATTAGTAGGTTGGTAGAGGCGCATCACATGGACCTCAAATGTAGAGAATATAAGGGATTGTTCTGGAGGTATAAGTTGGTATGTGTAGCTAGAGGGTAAAAGGACCCCAACACCACCACCATGGCGTCCCCCGGGTCGGGGTGTGTGTGAGAATGTGAGGCCCCCAGCAGAGAGAGCAGCAGGAGAAGTGGTGGAAGGGGTAAATAGTGGTAGTAAAATGAGAATAGAAGGAGTGGTGGCTGAATGAGAGAGCAGTGGAATAGAAGAAATAAAGACGATTTACAAGTATTTAAAATGTGGTTAATGTTTACAGGTTAACAGTAAGGCAAATGTTTTGCTGATGTAAGATGGAAAATTACACAGTGTTTGCAAACAGCAAGTTGGTGTTCCTCCATTAACTATGCTTCTCAGTGCAAAATCTGTTACATTACCTTGATTCAGTACATTAAAACTGTATTAAAAAGCATTTAGATCATTACTTCCAAGAGCATTAATACGAGGGGTGTGCAATAAGTTTCTGGATGCACAAAAAGTATTACATTTACAATCAAAGTGAACATTGCATTTTCTCTTACATCCTAGAGCATAGGTTCTCAAACTCGGTCCTCAGGACCCCACACAGTGCATGTTTTGCAGGTAACCCAGCAGGTGCACAGGTGTACTCATTACTCACTGACACATTTTAAAAGGTCCATAGGTGGAGCTAATTATTTCACTTGTGATTCTGTGAGGAGACCTGCAAAACATGCACCGTGTGGGGTCCTGAGGACCGAGTTTGAGAACCTGTGTCCTAGAGGATACTGGGGTCCATATTAGTACCATGAGGGTATAGACTGTTCCACTAGGAGCCATGGGCACTTTAAGAATTTGATAGTGTGAGCTGGCTCCTCCCTCTATGCCCCTCCTACCAGACTCAGTTTAGAAAATGTGCCCGGAGGAGCCGGTCACGCTTGGGGAACTCATGAAGAGTTTTCTGCATTTATTTTTTATTTTCAGGCAGGTCTGGTTGGCACAAGACTGCTTCTTTCGTGGGACTTTGGGGGGGATTGGGGGGGGGGGGGGGGGGGCTCGACGACGGCCCAACCTTCCTAGGGTTAATGGTCCCATTCCCTGCTGACAGGACACTGAGCTACTATTTGCAAGCCCCCACCACGGCGAGCGTACAGACCCACAGCACGCCGCCTCCCCTAACAGAGCCAGAAGTCAGAAGCGTGGCGAGGAGGTGGCCGGCGTCCCGGTTAGCGTGTCGCCGGCTGTAACGGTCAGGAGCGCATCGCTGACATGCAGGCTGCGCTCCAGGCTTCAGAGACACTGTGTGACCGCTGTGAGGGGCGAGCTGAAGCCACTAATGATACCCACACTGGCAGTACACTACAGGGGGTTAAACAGACTGTAGAACAGAATATTTACCTCAGCCAGTATAAAACACCTGGGAAGAACGCGCACCACTAAGGGGGCGGGGCTTCACTATGAGTAGATCCAGCAGCTCACCAGCGCCATTTTCCCTCTGCAGCTATACACAGGCAGATTGGCAGGGAAGCACAGCTCCCCCACAAGAACTCCAGAACACCTAAACAGTACCAGGGGGTCATAGCAGGGGCGGGGAAACAATATTTGGTGTACTAAGCCCTATTAAGGATACTTAGTTTGCAACCCAGCTAAACTTGTACTTTAGCTACAGGGGTGCTGTGTGGCTGCCTCCATTATACTCTGTCTCTCCCTAGAGAGAGAGAGAGAGAGAGAGAGAGAGAGAGAGAGAGAGAGTGAGTGTGTTCTTTCACATTTAGTATGTCAAAGGAGTGTGTATCATGCACAGCAGTGTTTTTCTCAAAATGAGAAGGAGACTCAATACTTAAGGCAATCTGTTGATGACCTCATGAATAGAGACTCAGTGGTCATTCCAGCGTCTCAGACCCCTGCCATTTGTCCACAGAAGCGTCCTCTGGCCCAAATCATGCAGGCTGATACCAATGATGATGCATCAGACCCAGAGGAGGGCGAGGTGGACTCGGGATGGGGGGTAGGGGTGGAATGCAGCTTTGTCACAGGGTATACAGGCCCTGATAGAAGCTATTATTTTAATGTGAAAATGAAATCCTCAGCTACTTTCCCTGCATCTAAGGAATTAAATTCCCTATTTGAAGCAACTTGGGTAAATCCTGACAAGAAGTTTCAGGTCCCGAAACGGTTACTCACGACCTTCCAGTTTCCTCAGGATGATGGGAAAAAATGGGAAAACCCACCGATAGTTGATGCATCGGTTTCTAGGCTGTCACGTAAGATAGTTTTACTTGTTCCTGGGGCAGATTCCTTGAAGGATGCTGCAGATCGCAAGATTGAGACCACTCAAATCTCTGTATACAACTGCAGGGGTGGCCCAGAGACCCACTATAGCTTGTGCATGGATCTCTAGGGCCATTGCAAAATGGTCAGGTAATCTAATTTACGGGTTAGATTCCTTATCCAGGGGGCAGATAATCTTACTCCTACAGCATATACAGGATTCTGCTAACTGTTATGGTGGAGGCCATAAAGGAAATTGATTTACTGGAAGACAGGCAGGTGGGAGACCGTTTAAGATTCTTTAGTCACATATGGGAAATGCCAGTATCCATGGGTCAAAAATCTTTTAGCCCAGAGCTACAGACTGGAGTTTCAGGAACTCCCACCTCACAGATTCTTCAGATCAGGCTTACCAGCTTCTCAAGAAGCAAGTATGACTTTACAGAAGCAAAACTGGTAGACTCAGGTCATTGTTCCAGTTCCGCTTCAGCTGCAAAACCAGGGTTATTATTCCAACCTGTTTGTGGTACCTAAACCAGACTGTTCGGTAAGGCCCATTTTAAATCTCAAATCGTTGAACCCGTACTTATGGGTGTTAAAGTTCAAGATGGAGTCTCTGAGAGCAGTGATCAGGTTTGGAAGAGGGGGAATTCTTGGTGTCTCTGGATATCAAGGATGCATACCTTCATATTCCGATTTGGCCGCTTCATCAGGCTTATCTCAGGTTTGTCTTACAGGACTGTCACTACCAGTTCCAGGCCCTGCCATTTGGCCTCTCTACGGCACCGAGGTAATGGCAGAGATGATGTTTCTCTTCCGCAAACAGGGAGTGAACATAATTCCGTACCTGGACGATCTGCTGATAAAAGCACCATCCAGGAAGAGGTTGTTAAACAACACTGCCCTCTCAAACAGACTACTCCAGGATCATGGGTGGATTCTGAACCTACCAAAATCTCAACTGGAACCAACACCGAGGATTCCGTTCCTGGGGATGATACTGGATACGGAGGCACAGAAGGTATTCCTTCCGTTGGAAAAGGCATTGGTGATCCAGTCGATGGTGCGGGATGTTCTGAAATCAACCCAGATATTGGTGCATCTATGCATTCGCCTTCTGGGGAAGATGTTAGCCGCCTACGAGGCGCTACAGTACGGAAGGTTCCATGCAAGGCCCTTCTAACTAGATCTGTTGTACAAGTGGTCCGGATAGCATCTACACATGCACCAGAGGGTCCGTCTGTTCCCAAAAGCCAGGATTTCTCTTCTGTGGTGGCTTCAGACTTCTCACCTGACCGAGGGCTGAAGGTTCGGGATTCAAAATTGGATTCTGCTAACCACAGACGCAAGCCTCAGAGGTTGGGGAGCAGTCACCCAAGGGGAACAGTTTCAAGGAAAATGGTCAAGTCAGGAAGCCATTCTTCCGATCAACATTCCGGAACTAAGGACCATATACAATGCCCTTCTACAGGCATCGCATCTTCAAGATCAAGCCATTCAAGTTCAGTCGGACAATGTGAAGGCAGTAACGTACATAAACAGACACAAGGCGGAACGAAAAGCAGAGCAGCAATGTCAGAGGTAATAAGGATTCTCCTCTAGGCAGTAAGACACGCTGTGGCGTTGTCCGCGATCTTCATTCCGGAAGTAGACAACTGAGAAACAGACTTCCTGAACAGACAGGAAAGACACCCAGGAGAGTGGGGCCTTCAACTGGGATGTTTTCTCCTTTTTCTGCAGTCAAGTGTGGATGTGGGCCTACGTTTGGGCTCCATAAAAGTCCAGATTTCGGCCTTATCCATTTTCTTCCAGAAATAATTAGCTTCTCTCCCTGAGGTTCAGACATTTTTGAAGGGGGTTCTGCAAATCCAACCGCCCTTTGTGCCTCCTACGGCACCTTGGGATCTGAATGTGGTGTTGCAGTTCCTGCAATCGGATTGGTTTGAGCCTTTACAGGATTGTAGACGTCAAGTTTCTTACGTGGAAGGCCGTCACACTGTTGGCATTGGCTTCTGCGAGGCGTGTGTCGGAGCTGGGGGCGCTGTCTCACAAGGGCCCCTATTTGATTTTTCATGAAGATAGGGCTGAACTCAGAACTCGTCAGCAATTTCTTCCAAAGGTGGTGTCTGCGTTTCATATCAACCAACCTATTGTGGTTCCGGTGGATACCGACACCTCTGCTACTTCAAAGTCCTTGGATGTTGTGAGGGCTTTGAAGATCTATGTGAAGTGGACAGCTCGTCAAAGAAAATCTGACTCGCTGTATGTTCTCTTTGAGCCCAATAAAATTGGGTGTCCTGCTTCAAAGCAGACAATTGCACGCTGGATCAGGCTTACTATCAAGCATGCTTATTCCACGGCAGGTTTGCAGTGTCCAAAATCTGTACAGGTCCACTCTACTAGGTCAGTGAGTTCTTCCTGGGCGGCTGCCCGGGATGTCTCTGCTTTACAGCTCTGCCGAGAAGCTACTTCGTCAGGTTCGAACACGTTTGCCAAGTTCTACAAGTTCGTTACTTTGGCCTCTGAGGACCTTCAGTTTGGTCAATCAGTTCTGCAGGAACCTCAGCACCCTCCTACCCAGTTTGGGAGCTTTGGTACATCCCCTATGGTACTAATATGGACCTCAGTATCCTCTAGGACAGGGGTGGGGAACCTCCGGCCCGCGGGCCGTATAGCCGTTTGGTCCGGCCCACCAGCTTGTGTCAGTGAAACACGCTGCCGCTCAGTCCGGCGGCAGCGTGTCTCAGCTGTCAGAACAGGGAGGAGAGCGCGGCTGTCGGGTGGGAGCGGCGGCGTGTAGTACTTCAAACCAGCCGCCGGTCCGTGAGCCAATCAGAGCTCGCGGACCGGCAGCCAATCAGGAGCCGCGGCTGCCGGTCCGCGAGCTCTGATTGGCTCGCGAACCGGCGGCTGGTTTCAAGTCCTACACGCCTTAACGCAGCCGCGGTAAGTCTTGATAAACAAACGCCCCCTGCTGAAGCAGGTCCTAGCGAAGAGGAAGAAGCGGAGGATCTTCCAGTAATAACGCCTGAAGATCTGGATACCAAGCCCTCCTTGGCCAGTCTGGAGCAATGAGAATTGCTTGAACCCTTGTTCTTCTGATAATCTTGAGAACTTTGGTATTAGTGGAAGTGGAGGGAACAGATACACCGACTGAAACACCCACTGGGTCACCAGTGCATCCACTGCTATTACTTGTGGGTCTCTCGACCTGGAACAATATTTCTGAAGCTTCTTGTGGAGACGTGATGCCATCATATCTACTTGAAGAACGCCCCAACGATCTGCTACCTCTGCAAAGACTTCTGGGTGGAGGCCCCATTCTCCTGGATGGAGATCGTGTGTCTGCTGAGGAAGTCTGCTTCCCAGTTGTCTACTCCCGGAATGAAAATTGCCAACAGAGCTTTTGCATGTCTTTCTGCCAAGAGGAGTATCTTTGTCACCTCTGCCACTGCCTCTCTGCTTTTTGTTTCACCCTGGCGGTTTATGCAAGCTACTGCCGTTACATTGTCTGACTGGATCTGTATGGGACGACCTTGAAGAAGGTGTGCTGCTTGATGAAGGCTGTTGTACACAGCTCTCAATTCCAGAATGTTTATGTGAAGGAGTACTTCTAGACTTGACCATAGTCCTTGGAAGCTTTCCCCTTGCGTGACTGCTCCCAAACCTCGGAGGCTTGCATCTGTGGTCACCAGGATCCAAGTCTGAATCCCGAACCTGCGTCCCTCCAGGAGGTGAGAACTTTGAAGCCACCACAAGAGTGAAATACTGGCTTTTATTAACAGGATTATCCTCCGGTGCATGTGTAGGTGCGATCCGGACCACTTGTCCAGTCGGCCAAACTGTAGAGCCTCGTAGGCCGCTACCATCTTCCCCAGCAGGCGGATGCACTGATGAATCGATACGCGTGCTGGTTTTAAAACTTGTTGACCTTCCTCTGGATCTCCAGAGTCTTTTCCACCGGTAGGAATACTTTCTGTGCTTCCGTGTCCAATATCATTCCCAGAAATGTGGGTTCCAATTGTGATTTTGGAATGTTTATGATCCAACCGTGCTGTTGAAGCACCGTCAGGGAAAGTGCAATGTTCTGCACTAGTTTCTCCTGGATCTCGCTTTTATGAGGAGATCATCCAAGTATGGGATGACTGACTCCTTTCTTGCGAAGAACCACCATCATCTCCGCCATCACCTTGGTGAATATTCTCGGAGCCGTGGAGAGCCCGAAAGGCAATGTTTGGAACTGGTAGTGGCAGTCCTGCACCGCAAACCTCAGGTTTGCCTGATGCGGCGGGTAGATGGGAACATGTAAATAAGCATCTTTGATGTCCATCGATACCAGAAATTCCTTTTCCTCCAAGCTGGAGATCACCGCTCTCAGGGATTCCATCTTGAATTTGAACCTTTTCAAATAAAAGGTTCAGAGTCTTTAGGTTTAAAATCGGTCTGACCGAGCCATCTGGTTTCGGCACTACAAACAGGCTTGAATAAAACCCTTTTTCCTGTTGTGACACAGGAACTAAGGAAATTACGTTGTCTTGACATAGTTTCTGTATTGCGTTCAGCACTTTCGCTCTGTCCTGAACAGAAGCTGGTAAGGCTAATTTGCCCCCACCCGATCATACTCCCGCAGGGGAGCACCAGCTGAGGCTTTAGCAGAAGTACCTGTTGACTTCTGCGAGCCTGATGGTGTTGTAGATTTTTTACCTCTTCCTCGCCCTCTTCCTGCGAAGAAGGGGGTACCCTTTGCCTTTTTGGACTTGTTGGGCCAAAAGGATTGCAAAGTATGAGAATTAAATCCTTTCCTAGGTGGAGCAGCTGCGGAAGGCAGAAATGCTGACTTGCCTGATGTAGTTGTTGAACTCATGGCATCCAGCTCATCTCCAAAGAGGGCTTCTCCATTATAAGGAAGCGCCTCAATATTCTTTTTTGATTCCGCATCAGCATTCCATTGGCGGATCCACAGCGCCCTGCGGGCTGAAATAGCCATAGCGGAGGATCTTGAACTCAGTAACCCAATATCCTTCATAGCTTCAACTAAGTAACCTGCAGCATCTTTGATATGGCCGAGAGTTAGGACAATTTCATCCCTGTCAACTGTGTCTATGTTAACAAGCAAGTTGTCAGGCCATTTTTCCACAGCGTTACCTACCCACGCACAAGCAATGGTGGGCCTGAGCACCATTCCGTTAGCCGTATATATGGATTTTAGGGTTGTTTCTAATTTACGGCCAGCTGGATCTTTTAAAGAGGCTGAACCAGGGGCAGGCAAAACTATTTTCTTAGCCAGCTGAGAAACTGAGGTGTCTATCATTGGGGGTGTCTCCCATTTGTGCCAGTCTTCCTCAGGGAAAGGGTACGCTACACGTATCCTTCTGGGAAGGGTAAATTTCTTCTCAGGGTTAGCCCAGGATTCTTCAAAGAACGCATGCACATCCTTTGAAGGAGGAAAAGTCACAACCTGCTTTTTATTTAATTTAAAATACTCGTTTTCCTCTGGGACCAGTGTTGTTTCAGGAAACTCCAACAATTCCTTTATAGCAACTATCATACATCGTATGCTTTTGGCTAATTTGGGGTCTACCAGTCTCAAATCCCCAGTGTCGACGTCAGAGTCGGAATCTGTGTCCCCTTGCATTATCTGGGCCAGAGACCTTTTCTGGGAACTGGATGGGACCAGAGTGGATGATATGGAGGGGTCAGTAAACAGTGCATCCTCCACAGACTGCCTCCAATATTTAGCCTGTTGTTCAGACTCAGAGAATTTCACTCCGGCTCCTTCTGAGAGGGAGGGGCCACCACATTACCCTCTTGTGCATCTAAAATGTGTTCTTCCTGGGAAGAACTCTCCCCAATGTCTGACGTGTTACACACTTGTACACACACACACACACACACACACACACACACACACACCTATCACACAGGGGAGCTATTGGGGACAGACCCACACTAAAGTCTGTCAGAGAGACACAGAGGGATCTGCCAGTCCACACACTGCGCCTTATTGTGAATTGTGGAAATATTACCCATTTACAGCGCATATACCAATAATAGGCCCACAGATCTAATTATAATGAACACTCTCTGCCCCTTCTATAACACCCTGTACATGTATCAGCGTTGTCATGAGGAGAAAATAAGAATTTACTTACCGATAATTCTATTTCTCGGAGTCCGTAGTGGATGCTGGGGTTCCTGAAAGGACCATGGGGAATAGCGGCTCCGCAGGAGACAGGGCACAAAAGTAAAGCTTTCCGATCAGGTGGTGTGCACTGGCTCCTCCCCCTATGACCCTCCTCCAGACTCCAGTTAGATACTGTGCCCGGACGAGCGTACACAATAAGGGAGGAATTTTGAATCCCGGGTAAGACTCATACCAGCCACACCAATCACACTGTACAACCTGTGATCTGAACCCAGTTAACAGTATGATAACAGGGGAGCCTCTGAAAAGATGGCTCACAATAACACTAACCCGATTTAGTTAGCAATAACTATGTACAAGTATTGCAGATAATCCGCACTTGGGATGGGCGCCCAGCATCCACTACGGACTCCGAGAAATAGAATTATCGGTAAGTAAATTCTTATTTTCTCTATCGTCCTAGTGGATGCTGGGGTTCCTGAAAGGACCATGGGGATTATACCAAAGCTCCCAAACGGGCGGGAGAGTGCGGATGACTCTGCAGCACCGAATGAGAGAACTCCAGGTCCTCTTTTGCCAGGGTATCAAATTTGTAGAATTTTACAAACGTGTTCTCCCCTGACCACGTAGCTGCTCGGCAGAGTTGTAATGCCGAGACCCCTCGGGCAGCCGCCCAAGATGAGCCCACCTTCCTTGTGGAATGGGCATTTACATATTTTTTGCTGTGGCAAGCCTGCCACAGAATGTGCAAGCTGAATTGTACTACAAATCCAACGAGCAATAGTCTGCTTAGAAGCAGGAGCACCCAGCTTGTTGGGTGCACACAGGATAAACAGCAAGTCAGATTTCCTGACTCCAGCCGACCTGGAAACTATATTTTCAGGGCCCTGACAACATCCAGCAACTTGGAGTCCTCCAAGTCCCTAGTAGCCGCAGGTACCACAATAAGCTGGTTCAGGTGAAACGCTGACACCACCTTAGGGAGAAACTGGGGACGAGTCCACAGCTTTGCTCTGTCCGAATGGACAATCAGAAATGGCTTTATGAGATAAAGCCGCCAATTCTGACACTCGCCTGGCCGAGGCCAGGACCAACAGCATGGTCACTTTCCATGTGAGATATATCAAATCCACAGATTTGAGTTGTTTAAACCAATGTGATTTTAGGAATCCCAAACTACGTTGAGATCGCCCAGTGCCACTGGAGACATCAAAAGGGGGTTGTATATGCAGTACTCCCTTAACAACTTCTGGACTTCAGGAACTGAAGCCAATTTCTTTCTGGAAGAAAATCGACCGGTCGAAATTTGAACCTTAATGGACCCCAATTTGAGACCCATATACACTCCTGTTTGCAGGAAATGTAGGAATTAACCTAGTTGAAATTCTTCCGTGGAGCCTTCCTGGCCTCACACCATGGAACATATTTTCACCTAAGCGGTGATAATGTTGTGCGGTCACCTCCTTCCTGGCTCTGACCAGGGTAAGGATGACCTCTTCCGGAATGCCTTTTTCCCTTAGGATCCGGCGTTCACCCGCCCTGGCGTCAACGCAGCTGCGGTAAGTCATGGAACAGACATGATTCTTGCTGAATCAAGATCCTTTCTAGTATCTCTTGAAGTTCCGGGTACCAAGTTCTTCTTGGCCAAACCGGAGCCACGAGTATAGTTCTTACTCCTCTCCTTCCTATCATTCTCCATACACTGGGTATGAAAGGCAGAGGAGGGAACACATACACCGACTGGTACACCCACGGTGTTACCAGAGCGTCCCAGCTATTGCCTGAGGGTCTCTAGACCTGGCGCTTCATGTGAGACGCCATCATAACCACCTTTGGTCTTTCCCAACGGTTTACAAACATGTGGAAACTTCCAGATGAAGTTCCCACTTTTCCGGGTGGAATTCATTTATGCTGAGGAAATCTTCCTAGTTGTTCACTCCCGGAATGAACACTGCTGACAGTGTTATCACATGATCTTTCGCCCAGCGAAGAATCCTTGCTGTCATTGCCCTCCTGCTTCTTGTGCCGCCCCGTCTGTTTACGTGGGCGACTGCCATGATGATGTCCTACTGGATCAGCACCGGTTGACTTTGAAGCAGAGTTCTTCCTAGGCTCAGAGCATCGTAAATTGCCCTTAGCTCCAGTATATTCATGTGGAGAGAAATCTCCAGACTTGACCACACTTCCTTGGAAATTTCTTCCCTGTGTGACTGTTCCCCAGCCTCTCAGGCTGGCATCCGTGGTCACCAGAACACAGTCCTGAATGCTGAATGTGCTGCCCTCTAGAAGATGAGCACTCTGCAGCCCCCACAGAAGAGACACCCTTGTCCTTGGAGACAGGGTTATCCGCTGATGCATCTGAAGATGCGATCCGGACCATTCGTCCAGCAAATCCCCCTGAAAAGTTTTTGCGTGAGATCTGCCGAATGGAATCGCTTCGTAAGAAGCCACCATTTTTCCCAGGACTCCTGTGCATTGATGCACTGATACTTGGCCTGGTTTTAGGAGGTTTCTGACTAGGTCGGATAACTCCCTGGCTTTCCCCTCCAGGAGAAATACCTCTTTCTGGACTATGCCCAGAATCATTCCTAGGAACAGCAGACGTATCATCGGAAAACAGCTGCGATTTTTGGAATATTTAGAATCCACTCGTGCTGTCGTAGAACTACTTTAGATAGTTCTTTTCCGACCTCCAACTGTTCTCTGGAAACTTGCCCCTTTCAGGATATCGTCCAAGTAAGGGATAATTAAGATGCCTTTCTTCTTTTAAGAATCATCTTTTCGGCCATTACCTTGGTAAAGGCCCGGGGTGCCGTGGATAATTCAACGGCAGCGTCTGAAACTGATATTGACAGTTCTGTATCACGAACCAGAGGTACCCTTGTTGAGAAGGGCAAATTTGGACATGGAGGTAATCCTTGATGTCCAGGGACACCATATAGTCCCCTTTTTTCCGGTTCTCTATCACTGCTTTGAGTGACTCCATCTTGATTTGAACCTTTTTATGTAAGTGTTCAAAGATTTCAGATTTAGACTATGTCTCACCAAGCCGTCTGGCTTCAGTACCACAATATAGTGTGGAAGACTAATACCCTTCTCCTTGTTGTAGGAGGGGTACTTTGATTATCACCTGCTGGAAATACAGCTTGTGAATTTTTTCCAATACTGCCTCCCTGTCGGAGGGAGCCGTTGGTAAAGCAGGCTTCAGGAACCTGCGAGGAAAAAATGTCTCGACTCTCCAATCTGTACCCCTGGGATAATACTTGTACGATCTAGGGGTCAACTTGCGAGTGATCCCACTGCGCGCTGAGACTCTTGAGACTACCCCCCCACTGGTGGAGGGCTTCTTTTCCTGGGAAGGGGCTGCCTGCTGCAGTCTACTTCCCTTTCCTCTATGTCTGGGCAGATATGACTGGCCTTTTGCCCGCTTGCCCACATGGGAACGGAAGGATTGAGGCTGAAAAGACAGTGTCTTTTTCTGCTGAGATGTAACTTGGGGTAAAAAGGTTGGATTTCCCAGCTGTAGCCGTGGCCCCCAGGTCCGATGGACCGACCCCAAATAACTCCTTCCCTTTATACGGCAATACTTCCACGTGCCGTATGGGATCTGTATCACCTGACCACTGTCGTGTCCATGACATCTTCTGGGAGATATGGACAACGCACTTATCTTGATGCCAGAGTGTAAATATCCCTCTGTGCATCTCGCATACATATATATAGAATGCATCCTATTAAATGCTCTATATCAATAAAATATTTTTAGTCAGGGAATTCGACCAAGCCAACCCAGCACTGCATCTCCAGGCTGATGGCGATCGCTGGTCGCAGTATAACCACCGTATGTGTGTATATACTTTTTAGGATATTTTTCCAGCTGCCTATCAGCTGGCTCCTTGAGGGCGGCCGTATCTGTAGACGGTAACGCCACTTGATAAGCGTGTGAGCGCCTTTTCCACCCTAAGGGGTGTTTCCCAACGCGCCCTAACTTCTGGCGGGAAAGGGTATAACGCCAATATTTGCTATCGGGGTAAACCCACGCATCATCACACACTTCATTTTATTTTATCTGATTCAGGAAAAACTACAGGTAGTTTTTTCACTCCCACATAATACCCTTTTTTTGTGGTACTTGTAGTATCAGAAATATGTAACACCTCCTTCATTGCCCTTAACGTGTGGCCCTAATGAGGAATACGTTTGTTTATTCACCGTCGACACTGGATTCAGTGTCCGTGTCTGTGTCGACCGACTGAGGTAAATAGGCGTTTTTTTAAAAACCCCTGACGGTGTTTCTGAGACGCCTGGACCGGTACTAATTGTTTGTCGGCCGTCTCATGTCGTCAACCGACCTTGCAGCGTGTTGACATTCTCACGTAATTCCCTAAATAAGCCATCCATTCCGGTGTCGACTCCCTAGAGAGTGACATCACCCTTACAGGCAATTTCTCCGCCTCCTCCAACATCGTCCTCATACATGTCGACACACACGTACCGACACACAGCACACACACCTGGAATGCTCTGACAGAGGACAGGACCCCACTAGCCCTTTGGAGAGACAGAGGGAGAGTTTGCCAGCACACACCAAAAAAACGCTATAATTACATAGGGACAACCTTATATAAGTGTTTCTCCCTAATAGCATCTTTATATATATATTTATATCGCCAATTAGTGCCCCCCCTCTCTGTTTAAACCCTGTTTCTGTAGTGCAGTGCAGGGGAGAGCCTGGGAGCCTTCTCTCCAGCCTTTCTGTGAGAGAAAATGGCGCTGTGTGCTGAGGAGATAGGCCCCGCCCCTTTTCCGGCGGGCTCGTCTCCCGCTCTTTAGTGAAGTTTGGCAGGGGTTAAATATCTCCATATAGCCTCTGGGGGCTATATGTGAGGTATTTTTAGCCAGTATATAGGTTTACATATGCCTCCCAGGGCGCCCCCCCCCAGCGCCCTGCACCCTCAGTGACTGCGTGTGAAGTGTGCTGAGAGGAAAATGGCGCACAGCTGCAGTGCTGTGCGCTACCTTTAGAAGACTGCAAGGGTCTTCAGCCGCCGATTCTGGACCTCTTCTTACTTCAGCATCTGCAAGGGGGCCGGCGGCGCGGCTCCGGTGACCATCCAGGCTGTACCTGTGATCGTCCCTCTGGAGCTGATGTCCAGTAGCCAAGAAGCCAATCCATCCTGCACGCAGGTGAGTTCACTTCTTCTCCCCTCTGTCCCTCGTTGCAGTGATCCTGTTGCCAGCAGGACTCACTGTAAAATAACAAACCTAAGCTAAACTTTCTCTAAGCAGCTCTTTAGGAGAGCCACCTAGAATTGCACCCTTCTCGGCCGGGCACAAAAATCTAACTGGAGTCTGGAGGAGGGTCATAGGGGGAGGAGCCAGTGCACACCACCTGATCGGAAAGCTTTACTTTTGTGCCCTGTCTCCTGCGGAGCCGCTATTCCCCATGGTCCTTTCAGGAACCCCAGCATCCACTAGGACGATAGAGAAACAGCGTTCAGGAGCTTCACACTGGAGTTTCTGCAGGAGAAAATGGCACACAGTGAGTGTTCTGGCAAGTCTAAGGAGAAGCCCCGCCCTTCAGCCTCAGCAATGTAATATTTATACTGGCTGGGGATGGCACATCAGCGGCTGTGCATGTATGTACCCTTTTTGCCAGTGAGAGTAAGGTTTTAAAACATGCCCTCAGAGCGCAACCCCCCCCTCCCCGCTCTGCACCCTTGTGTTGAGAGACATGGCGCCTGCTGCGCGTGTACCTGTATGCCAACAACGATGACCGGAGGATCCCCTGTCTGCAGGACTCCGGTAGTATACTCACCAGCCTTCTGACTTCTGGCTCAGTTAGGGGGTGGCGGCAGTGCTGTGGGAGTGAACGCTGGCCAGGCTTGGCCTGTGTTAAGTACCCTTCAGGAGCTAATGGTGTCCTATCAGCGGAAGCAGAACTATTAACTAATTGAGAAGTTGGTTCCTACTTCCCCCCCTAAGTCCCGCAAAGCAGGGAAGCTGTTGCCAGCAGCTTCCCTGTAAAATAAAAACCTAAGAAAGTCTTTTTCCAGCAAAGCTCTGTAGAGCTCCACTAGTGTGCTTCCAGTCTCCTGGGCACATTTTCTAAACTGAGGTCTGGAGGAGGGGCATAGAGGGAGGAGCCAGTTCACACTGTTGAAAAGTCTTAAAGTGCCGAAGGCTCCTGCGGAACCGTCTATACCCCATGGTACTAAAATGGACCCCAGCATCCTCTAGGACGCAAGAGAAATTATTCTTTCCCCCAAAGTATTCACCAGAGGAGTCTATGCAAAGTTGAATGTGCTCAAACCACATGGTGAAGCAGCTGGACCAGTTTGAAGAAGTCTCCTGCATGCTGAATGAAGGTCTCCACTGCAGCTTCTAGTGACTCACAACAAATCCCACGCATCTTGCGCTTGATTTGTGGGAACACGAAAATGTTGCAGGGGGCAGGTCTGGACTGTACGGTGGATGACCAAGCTCCTGGATGCATTCATGTGAGACAAAATCCACCACTTTCCTGGACTGGTGGGCAGGTGCATTGTCGTGAGGTAGAATGGAACCACAAGCGCAAGTTCTTCAATGGCTTCCAGCACTTGAGATAGGCACTGGTTAGGGTACCAGTCCCCAGCGACTGTGAGCTGTTGTCTGAGTGTGGACACATGAATGAGGCCCCGCATAACATTTCAGACAGGAGGCTTGTAAATAAAAATTATTTTTAATTTAAGTTTAATCGTACTTTAATAGAAATTGAAATACATTCAGTGGTTTAACTCATCATTTGAAACAGACATGGCTGTTATTTCCATTGTTTAGTAGTGCTCTGTAGCCCTGCACAAAAGAAAAATGGGGACCTACTAAGTAGACGAATGCAGAAGAGATTCGGCAGACAAGCCTTAACTTTCAGTTCTTGAAAGGATTTGTCCTAAGATTTATGAAGCACAGATTATGATACTTGCATTCTAAATTGCACTCACCCATGCCAGAATCTTTCTTGGTGCCATCTGATATAATTTCCACATGATCACTGTCCACATCATAGCTAAAAAAGTCATTCAAGTAGGTCTTTGATCGCTGTCCACCAAACACATACAAGCAGCGATTTTTCTGGAAAGATTTACGTAACAAAAGACGGTGGATAAAGGTAATTAAACGTATATTGAAAGTAATAACATGATTTCAGAACATAAAAGTCTACAATGGATATTAATTACCAAAAATAAAATTTCTACAATAAGAAAAATAAAACGCAGTCAGTTCTGATCAATGACAGGATTTTGATACCCATCGGTAAATCCTTTTCTCCTAGTCCGTAGAGGATGCTGGGGTCCACTTCATGACCATGGAGTATAGACTGTTCCGCAGGAGCCATGGGCACTCTTAAGACTTTTCAATGGGTGTGAACTGGCTCCTCCCTCTATGCCCCTCCTCCAGACCTCAGTTATAGGAACCGTGCCCAGGGAGACGGACATTTCGAGGAAAGGATTTACTTTAATACTAGTGGTGAGATACTTAACAGCTCACGCCTCAACCATGCCGCATTCAACAGAACACACGCCAACAGGCATGAACCAATGACAGCAACATGCTGAAACTAACATAACACAACTTGTGTAACTCTAATAACAAAACTGCAGGTAAAGTAAGCACTGGGACGGGTGCTCAGCATCCTCTACGGACTAGGAGAAAAGGATTTACCAGTAGGTATCAAAATCCTGTTTTCTCATATGTCCTAGAGGATGCTGGGGTCCATTTCATGACCATGGGGTTTATACCAAAGCTCCAGTACGGGCGGGAGAGTGCGGTTGACTCTGCAGCACTGATTGACCGAACTTGAGGTTTTCATCAGCTAAGGTGTCAAACTTGTATAATTTTTCAAATGTGTTTGACCTTGACCAAGTAGCTGCTCGGCAAAGTTGTAATGCAGAGACCCCCCCGGGTAGCCGCCCAGGATGAGCCCACCTTCCTAGTGGAATGGGCCTTCACCGATGTCGGTAACTGCAATCCAGCCGTAGTATGAGCGTGCAGAATCGTACCTCTGATCCAACGCGCAATAGTCTGCTTGGAAGCAGAACACCCAATTTTGTTGGGAGCATACAGGACAAAGACTCTGTTTTCCGTATTCGAGCTGTTCTAGCGACATAAATCTTCAAAGCCCTAACAACATCTAGAGACTTTGACTCAGGGAATGTGTCAGTAACCACTGGCACCACAATAGGTTGGTTTATGTGAAAAGATGAAACCACCTTTGGAAGAAAATGTTGACGAGTTCTCAACTCTGCCCTATCTTCATGGAAGATCAGGTAAGGGCTCTTGTGAGACAAGGCCCCCAATTCAGACACCCGCCGTGCGGATACCAATGCCAAAAGCATCACCACTTTCCAAGTGAGAAACTTCAACTCTATCTCTTGTAGAGGCTCAAACCAATCCGACTAAAGGAACTGCAACACCATGTTAAGGTCCCAAATGGAGGCTGGATGTGCAGAACCCCTTTCACGAAGGTCTGAACCTCTGGGAGAGGCCAATCGTTTTTGGAAGAACACTGACAAGGCCGATATCTGGACCTTGATTGACCCCAACCTGCAAAAAAATAGAGAAAACGTCCCAACCGAAACTCTTCCGTAGGAGCCTTCTTGGATTCACCCCAAGACACACATTTTCTCCAAAATACGGTGGTAATGTTTCGACGTTACTCCTTTCCTGGCTTGAATAAGGGTGGGGATGACTTCCTTGGGAATACCCTTTCGAGCTAGGATCCGGCGCTCAACAGCCATGCCGTGAAATGTAGCCGCGGTAAGTCTTGATACACGCATGGCCCCTGTTGCAGCAGGTCCTCGCGAAGAGGAAGAGGCCGAGGATCTTCTATGAGCAACTCCTGAAGATCTGGATACCAAGCCCTCCTTGGCCAGTCTGGGGTAATGAAGATTGCTCGAACCCTTGATCTTCTTATGATCCTGAGAACTTTTGGGACCAGCGGAAGTGGAGGGAAGACATTCACTGACCGGAATACCCACTTGGTCACTAGCGCATCCACTGCTATTGCTTGAGGGTCTCTCGACCTGGAACAATATTTCTGAAGCTTCTTGTTGAGACGAGATGCCATCATATCTACTTGAGGAACTCCCCAAAGACTTGTCACCTCTGCGAAGACTTCTTGGTGGAGGCCCCACTCTCCTGGATGGAGATCATGTCTGCTGATGAAGTCTGCTTCCCAGTTGTCTACTCCCGGAATGAAAATTGCCGACAGAGCCTTTACATGTCTTTCTGTCCAGAGGAGGATCTTCGTCACCTCTGCCATTGCCGCCCTGCTTTTCGTTCCGCCCTGCCTGTTTATGTACGTAACTGCTGTTACATTGTCCGACTGGATCTGCACGGGATGATATTGAAGAAGATGTACCGCCTGTTGAAGGCCGTTGTAAATGGCTCTCAATTCCAGCACGTTTATGTGAAGGCAGGCTTCCTGACTTCACCATTTTCCTTGGAAGCTTTCCCCCTGAGTGACAGCTCCCCAGCCTCGGAGACTTGCATCCGTGGTTACCAGGACCCAGTCCTGAATCCCGAACCTGCGTCCCTCTAGTAGGTGAAAACTGTGTAGCCACCACAGGAGCGAAATCCTGGCTTTTGACGACAGGATTATCTTCCGGTGCATGTGTAGGAGGGATCCCGACCACTTGTCCAACAGGTCCCACTGGAAAACTCTGGCATGGAACCTGCCAAACTGTATGGCCTCGTAGGCCGCCACCATCTTCCCCAACAATCAAATGCACTGATGGATCGACACACTTGATGGTTTCAATATCTGTTTTACCATTTTCTGGGTTTCCAGAGCCTTTTCCACCGGAAGAAATACTCTCTGAACTTCTGTGTCCAGAATCATCCCGAGAAAAGACAATCCTGTCGTCGGTTCCAACTGTGACTTCGGATAATTTATGAACCAACTGTGTTGTTGGAGTATTGACAGGGAGAGTGTGATGTTTTGTAACAACTGCTCCCTGGATCTCGCCTTTATCAGGAGATCGTTTAGATAAGGAATTATATTGACTCCTTTTTGACGCAGGAGAACCATCATCTCCGCCACCACCTCGGTGAATACCCTCGGTGCCGTGGAGAGACCGAAAGGTAACGTCTGGAATTGGTAATGGCAATCCTGAACAGTGAATCTCAAATAAGCCTGGTGAGGAGGATAAATGGGAACATGCAAGTAAGCATCCTTTATGTCTACAGACACCATGTAGTCCCCCCTCCTCCAGACTGGAAATCACTGCCCTCAGTGATTCCATTTTGAACTTGAACAGTTTCAAGTAGAGGTTAAGATTTTTTAGGTTTAGGATCGGTCTGACCGAGCCGTCCGGCTTCGGAACTACAAAAAGGCTTGAATAAAACCCCTCCCCTTGTTGTGACAAAGGTACCAGGACTATGACCTGATCCTGACAATTTTTGGATTGCCGCTGTTACTGCTTCCCTTTCCGGCAGAGAAGCTGGCAAGGTCAATTTGAAAAATCGGCATGGGGGAACGTCTTGAAACTCCAGCTTGTACCCCTGGGATACTATCTGCAAAACCCAGGGGTCCAGGCCAGACAGAATCCAACCTTGGCTGAACAGTTTGAGACGTGCCCCCACCCGAGCGGCCTCCCGCAAAAGGAGCCCCAGCATCATGCTGAAGATTTGGCAGAAGTAGGGGTAGACTTCTGCTCCTGGGAACCTGAAGCCGCTGTGGACTTCTTTCTCTTTCCCCTTCCCTACCTGCAAAGAAGGGGGAACCTCTCACTTTTTTTGTATTTATTGGGCCGAAAGGACTGCATGTGCGGATGATATGTCTCTTTTTGCCGGTGCAGAGGGAAAAATGTCGACTTACCTGCGGTAGCCGCCGAGACTAACACATCCGGTCCATCACCAAATAAGGCCTCACCTTTATATGGGAGAACCTCCATATTTCTTTTGGAATCTGCATCCGCATTCCACTGGCGAATCCACAATGCCCGCCGAGCCAATACTGCCATGGTAGCGGCTTGTGAACTCAAGAGTCCAATATCTTTCATCGCTTCTAGCATGTATGCGGCAGCGTCTTTGGTATTCCCTAACTTAAGGAGTATCTCATCTTTATCAATCGTGTCAATTTCTGATGACACACTTTCTGACCATTTTTCAATAGCGCGACTTACCCACGCGCAAGCAATTGTGGGCCTGAGCAGCGTACCATTGGCAACATAAATGGTTTTAATGTAGTCTCCATTTTGCGGTCTGCTGGCTCCTTTAGTGAAGCCGTGCCAGGTGCAGGGAGAATTACCTTGTCAACCTGGACAGAGCACTGTCTAACACAGGGGGTGACTCCCATTTTTTCCTGTCCTCCACCGGGAAAGGATAAGCTATCTGAATTCTCTTGTGAATACGAAATTTCTTTTCGGGATTCACCCACATCCCTTCAAATAGAGTATTAAGCTTGTGGGAAGGAGGGAAAGTCACCTTGGATTTATTTTTTTTATAGAAATAAACCTTCTCTTGAGGTACAGGAGTGGCTTCCGTGACTTCCAGAACTTCCCTTATAACTACAATCATATATTGTATATTTTTTGTTAATTTATGATCTATTTCTCTGGAGTCACTATCGTCGACACAAGAATCGGTGTCCGTGTTGGTATCAGTATTCACAATATTCGCAAATGGTCTCTTATGTGACCCAGAGGGGTCACCTGCGGATGGAAGAACAGAGCCCTGAAAAATTACATCCTCCACAGATTTTCTCCAGCACTCAGCATGAGATTCAGACTTTTCTAATCTCCTATTGATATGATGCATACTATCACGTATTTCTTTCACCCATGCAGGCTCTTGGTGTGCCGGCAGCGCCACCACATTACAACTCTGTGTCCCTAAAATGCCTTCCTCCGGGGAGGAACTCCCTGCTTCAGACATGTCTTACACACGTGTACAACACACACTCACAGACACACTGGGACTTATAGGGGACAGACCCACAGTAAAATCTGTCAGAAGGACAGTTTAGGAGCAGCCAGTTCACAATCCAGCGGCACAGAAAAAATCCCTGTGCCGCATACTTTGTACACAGAGACAAAATCCCTGTGTTGCGTACTCCGTACACAGAAACCTTTAAACTCTATTATGAATAATATGTTTTAGCACCCAGGCCACCCTTTTTTTCACCCTGATACTTGTTCAGAAGTGTAGGAAGACCAGCTTCTTCTCTGCAGTCTGTGAATGAGAGAAAATGGCGCTGAACAGTGTGCTGGTTGACTGAGGAGAAAGCTCCGCCCCCACAATGGCGCGTTTCTCCTCAGAGATTTTTTACATAATAATATTTATACTGGCGGGGGGAGGGCTGTGCCTTGGCATCTTATGCCCCCTTTTTTCCAGTTTACGAGGTTATTTGCTGCCCAGGGCGCCCCCCAGCGCCTGTGTATGTGTGGACAGCAATGGCGCGCTAGGCTGCCGCCAGCCGCGCGGTACCTCAGCCGTCACTTTACTTGATTGAAGATCTGTCTTCTTACACTCACCTGTCTTCTGACTTCTGGCTCTGTGAGGGGGGTGACGGCGTGCTGTGGGAGTGAGCATCTAGACACGACTAGCGTTCAGTTCCCTTCAGGAGCTAATGGTGTCCTGTCAGCCAGAAGCAGAGCCATGAAACTCTTCAGGAAGTTGGTTCCTACTTCTGCCCCTCAGTCCCACGAAGCAGGGAGACTGTTGCCAGCAGTTCTCTCTGAAAATAAAAAACCTAACACAAGTCTTTTCAGAGAAACTCAGTAGAGCTCCCCTGGAGTGCACCCAGTCTGCCTGGGCACAATTCTAAAACGGAGGTCTGGAGGAGGGGCATAGAGGGAGGAGCCAATTCACACCAATTGAAAAGTCTTAAGAGTGCCCATGGCTCCTGCGGAACCGTCTATACCCCATGGTCATGAAGTGGACCCCAGCATCCTCTAGGACGTATGAGAAATCAAACATACAGAACAGCCTAGACTGGTAACAATGGTCAGTATTATGATCACCAACAGCAGCATTATTATTTGATCCAGTACCATGACCTGCAGTGGTCATATAGGAACTCGCACAGCAATAGCTGTACTATAAAGAAACACTTGCTCTTCCTAAACAGGCCTAAAAAACCTAATTGAATGGGCTCTCCAGTTTAAGATGGCTGTTATTTAGAGACACCAACTTTGGAATCCTTTTCCAGTTTACAAAGCCAGTGCTGACCGCTTTCCTCTTGTCAGTGTGAACCTGCAAACAGGTAATGGTAGAGTACTTTACCCATTTAATACATAACAAAGAACTGTGGGAAGGAGTATCTCAAATACCCCTAAAACAGGTATTGAATTCTAGAATCATTATGAAGGCCGCATACTGTATTTCAAATACGATTCCTCTACACACTGGTAATGCAAGTAATAGCCAGGATCGAGCAAGCAATTATGCCCACTTACAGCATGGGCACTTCTGAAATAAACTTTTTAAAAAAGGGTTAATTAAAATATATTCTTACCGAGTGGAACAGCATGCAGTGCCCTATTCGGGATTGTATATCCTCAGGTCCAGCATTGCAAGAGTCCTCTCGTAGTAGTTTCCAAGTCTGTGTCTGACAATCAAATGCAAAAAGTCCACTGAACTGGGGCTCACTTGCCCGGCTGTCATCCACATTACCATTACAAGTCAGTATTCGTCCTCCAAAAGTGTATATCATATGCTTTTCTGAATCCATACACATCTACATGTACACCAAAAAGACAAAAATAAACTGTTACAAGGATATGATGAACAGAACTATAGCACTAAGCTTCTGCCAAGACAGAAAGCTATACTGTAGCAGGGAAAACAATACTCAGTTGTAACTTTCCTACTAATACATACCTGGTGATCAAACACTAGCTTTGGCCCACCATCTGCAGAAGTATCCTCACTGAGCAAAGACCAGGTATTTGTGTCAATGTCATAGCGATAGAAATCACTTTTTAGAGACTTGCTGTTTCTCACAGAAGAGTCCAGGTACCTGCCTAAAGTATATATCTGCCTGCGCTGAGAGTCAATGCACATTTTGTGACATGATCTGGCACTGGGACCACTCTGTGGGAACAAAGAACAACTGGAATAGTTAGAAAGCCATGATTCAATATAAAACCATTATACACATAGCTAAGGGTATTCCAGTTTAAGTAAGCTACAACACAAAACCTCCAATAGTCATATTAATTTTGCCCGCAACGATTGCGGGTGTAATCTGACGCCGCCGGGGGCTATCTAATTCGCCTTGATAAGCCGGCGCGTGCCTCCGGCAGGCGAAGTAGAATGCCCGGTAATAGCCACGTTTTCATCCGAAAACAAGGCTATTTCACCCGAAAACACACACGTTTCACTGAACCT
Source organism: Pseudophryne corroboree (assembly GCF_028390025.1). Lineage (NCBI taxonomy): Eukaryota > Metazoa > Chordata > Amphibia > Anura > Myobatrachidae > Pseudophryne > Pseudophryne corroboree. The sequence continues at coordinate 387,645,274 of NC_086449.1, forward strand.
GTGTGTTTACGGGTGTAACTGCACTCGTTACCGGCCAAGCTAACTAAATAGCCTGACCGCAGCACCCGAAGAAACATCAGGGGTTATGACTCCCGATGTCTCTTCGGGAGCAAATTGAATATCCCTAATAGTATAATAAATGTCACACCATAATTTAATCATAAACAAACATTTGCTTGATCTAAAAAAACAAATGTGACACTATATTCATACACACATTCACAAAAGCCAAATAAGCACTTTCATAGTCATGTAAAATTCACTTATTCGCATTTACAGGAAACGTGGAAACAAAATATACTGCAGGAAGCTATAAATATGACTAAATGGAATGAACAGTGAAAGCGAACCTATCAATCAGCATGATGTTTATTGTATCCCAATCGTTAGATCAGTCATTCAGCCATCCTTTCGGCCAAGTGTGTACCCAGCATAATTAAGGCACACACACGTAAGTATGATTGGGAAAAAAATCAGACACAAAGTACCTGTATACAGAGTGCCCCGTGGGAATGACAAAATCAAATTACCTTTACAAATATATAAATATATATATATTTATTTATTTGTTTTTAATAGAGAATTTTTTGCAATATTGTACGCGGCCTTCCCCCGGTCACACTGACTTAGACTGTGATCTGAGACTGACTCCTTGCCCCCAGTGTGAGATCCCTACAGCTGCTTCTCCCCTAGTCACTACCTCTCTCCCAGGTAGCTGCTGATCCGCTGCCTCCTCAGATATGCCTACCCACTGCTGCTGGTTTCTTTCTTACAGGACTGACATTTCTACCCCAAAAATTAGTCATTTCCATGGGTAAGGTTTTTGCTTACGAGGTTCGAGAACATCTTTAAAGGTTCCTAGAGCTTCTAAAAATAACTTGAGATTTCTCTGGTAAAACATTATAAAGTACAGGGTCAGTCTTTAAAATATCCCAGTGTCTCCAAGTATTTTCTAATATTTTTCTTATAATATTTTTACTATATCTGTTTCTCGAGTATTATGGAGGGCCTGCTAGATTAGTTCTACAGGGTGCTCTTTCTTTAAACCTGTAAGTATTTATTTCCAATTGATCTTTATATGTTTTTGCATCACTACAATTTATAATGCAGCAAATATAGGAATATGAAATGTTCTTTTTACAGTTTCCCACTTTTGAAATATAGATAGCTGTTGGTGTCTGTTTTCATAAAATTTTTGGTCATAACTTTATGATCTTCATGAAATATTAAAAGATAAATTAAAATCATTGAAACTCATACCATAAAAAATGGTTATAAAGTATCAGAGTCACTCTGCCAGATGTTTAAAATTTAAATATATCTAATTTAAAAATGCCTTCTTTGAAGAGGTTGTTAAAAATGCATAATTCTTCCCAGCTACCCACATGCAAATTCACAAAACTTGGGAGCAAATATAGTGGCTAAACTGCGCCGCATTTTTGTAGATCAAACTAATCCAAAAATGATCTGGAAGGGGGACATTGCTACTTTTAACCAAGGCAGCCACCAGAAGATCAGGGAGTGTTTTTCTCCAGAGGCACCTTAAGAACCAACTTCAAAGATAACGTTTGTGGTTTTCATGCACAAAAGTATATTAGAGGCATTGTTTGAAGTCGTGGACCAAGAGGACACGTGTACATTTTACCATTGAAACACTTGCCCCACTAAAAAAAGTTTTACGTGAAAAGGTAATGGTGAAAATCAGAAGTCACGGGGACATATATCCAAGAACTGAAAGTTACTCTGATGAACTGGAAAAAAAAATAGCTTTAAATACCTATAAAGTGCCTTTAGTATATTTGTTATTTTATATATGGCATTTTGTTACTCTGTAATTCAAATTATAGTGACGTAAATAATTTTATTGTATGTTAAAAATCAGAAACCGGAAACGGACGTATTCCAGTTCTGAGATTATCAGACATGGTACACCATCTGCATAAGCACACATTATATTGGACTCTGTTAATATAAAAACAATAAACCAGAAGTGGATCCCATTCTGGTTCCATATTTGCTTTGAAACACATGGCAATTGTTTGAGAATTAGATAAGGTATATAAGAAGCCTAGTGGTATGGCTTTTTATTTCACTGACGAAATGCAATGGATCATTCTACTGCTGGACTTTTCTATCTCTCTGCATTTGGGAATGTGACCCTTTGTTCAGATAAGCGCTATTTAAATTTTAAAAATGTACACGTTACATGTATTTTCCCTGTATAATAAATGACAAAATGTGTTACACTACATGCAAGTCTTTGTTTTTTTCATCTTTCATATTTGGAGACTTAAGAGCTTGCTGGCGACTGAATGCTGCAATATAAAAAATGACTTGAGTGTTTGCTGAATTTAGTCTATGCCTAGAAGGGGAAACAATATTTTGTGCACCCTTGTTTTATGTCATTTATACAGACCTATAAAAGGAGGATATTCAAGAATCCTCTTGAGCATGAGAATCAAGGTGTTTATCTTACATATATACATACGTAAGCACTTGGAAATAACACATTTTTCAAATTGTCTAATATATTACACTAGAGGGCGCCATTTGCCTTAATTTTATATTAGTTTATTGTTGATTTTAAATTATCAAATTATGTTAATACCTATATAGCCTTGGATTAAAAAATTTGTTACCACCAGATGTGCTTATTTGTTAGAAACTACTACTGAATAGAGTATATCATTCTAAAAAATTTAAAAAAAAAACACAATCATTTTGGGGACATTTTTGGAAACCATATTTGTCATTAAAGTGGTTAAATAAGCATGCTTAAATAGAAGCCCCCATACATCCGCAATTGATTGGGCCAATTGGCTGTTTTGCAGATTGTGCAAATAAATCTGCTATGTATGGGGTTCACAGATCGCGGATTCAGACCAAAAATCGATTGCAACTGTTAAATCAGGTTGTCTACAAGTTAGTGAGGCTGTAGATTGCTAGCGTATGGTAACAATCAGCAGATTTGCAGATCGTTTCTAGTAAACTGATGAGCCTTTCAAGACTGGAAAATTATCTGTAAAACACTGAAAAATATCTAATGTTTGGGCGCAGATTGGTGGGTCTTTAAATCTGTGAATTTTTTTTAGAATCTGCAAATAGTTTTTTGTGATTGCTGATGTATGGGGGCCTTAAGTTTGCAGCAAAAAGGTCAGATCATGCTGTGTGTGTTCAGCACAGGTGCTGAATGGGCTTCAATCAAGCTGGGAAAACACATGTGCAGATAAAATCTATACCAGATGGATAGAAGACGCCTTTAATCATCCCAGCAAGAATGAAATATCCCAATATCAATGAGTACATCAAAAAAGTCAATATACAAAAAAATAAGAATTTACTTACCGATAATTCTATTTCTCGTAGTCCGTAGTGGATGCTGGGGACTCCGTAAGGACCATGGGGAATAGCGGCTCCGCAGGAAACTGGGCACATCTAAAGAAAGCTTTAGGACTACCTGGTGTGCACTGGCTCCTCCCTCCATGACCCTCCTCCAAGCCTCAGTTAGGATACTGTGCCCGGACGAGCGTACACAATAAGGAAGGATTTTGAATCCCGGGTAAGACTCATACCAGCCACACCAATCACACTGTACAACTTGTGATCTGAACCCAGTTAACAGCATGATAACAGAGGAGCCTCTAGAAAAGATGGCTCACTACAGCAATAACCAGATTTTTTTGGTAACAATAACTATGTACCAGTATTGCAGACAATCCGCACTTGGGATGGGCGCCCAGCATCCACTACGGACTACGAGAAATAGAATTATCGGTAAGTAAATTCTTATTTTCTCTAACGTCCTAAGTGGATGCTGGGGACTCCGTAAGGACCATGGGGATTATACCAAAGCTCCCAAACGGGCGGGAGAGTGCGGATGACTCTGCAGCACCAAATGAGAGAACTCCAGGTCCTCCTCAGCCAGGGTATCAATTTTGTAGAATTTTACAAACGTATTTGCTCCTGACCAAGTAGCTGCTCGGCAAAGTTGTAAAGCCGAGACCCCTTGGGCAGCCGCCCAAGATGAGCCCCCTTCCTTGTGGAGTGGGCATTTACAGATTTTTGGCTGTGGCAGGCCTGCCACAGAATGTGCAAGCTGAATTGTACTACAAATCCAACGAGCAATAGTCTGCTTAGAAGCAGGAGCACCCAGCTTGTTGGGTGCATACAGGATAAACAGCGAGTCAGTTTTCCTGACTCCAGCCGTCCTGGAAACATATATTTTCAGGGCCCTGACAACGTCTAGCAACTTGGAGTCCTCCAAGTCCCTAGTAGCCGCAGGCACCACAATAGGTTGGTTCAGGTGAAACGCTGAAACCACCTTAGGGAGAAACTGAGGACGAGTCCTCAATTCCGCCTTGTCCGAATGGAAAATCAGATAAAGGCCTTTACAGGATAAAGCCGCCAATTCTGACACGCGCCTGGCCCAGGCCAGGGCCAACAGCATGACCACTTTCCATGTGAGATATTTTAACTCCACAGATTTAAGTGGTTCAACCAATGTGGCTTTTGGAACCCAAAAACTACATTGAGATCCCAAAGTGCCACTGGAGGCACAAAAGGAGGCTGTATATGCAGTACCCCTTTTACAAACGTCTGAACTTCAGGGACTGAAGCTAGTTCTTTTTGAAAGAAAATTGACAGGGCCGAAATTTGAACCTTAATGGACCCCAATTTCAGGCCCATAGACACTCCTGTTTGCAGGAAATGTAGGAATCGACCCAGTTGAATTTCCTCCGTCGGGCCTTACTGGCCTCGCACCACGCAACATATTTTCGCCAAATGCGGTGATAATGTTTTGCGGTTACATCCTTCCTGGCTTTGATCAGGATAGGGATGACTTCATCCGGAATGCCTTTTTTCCTTCAGGATCCGGCGTTCAACCGCCATGCCGTCAAACGCAGCCGCGGTAAGTCTTGGAACAGACAGGGTCCTTGCTGGAGCAGGTCCCTTCTTAGAGGTAGAGGCCACGGATCCTCCGTGAGCATCTCTTGAAGTTCCGGTTACCAAGTCCTTCTTGGCCAATCCGGAGCCACGAATATAGTGCTTACTCCTCTCCATCTTATCAATCTCAGTACCTTGGGTATGAGAGGCAGAGGAGGGAACACATACACTGACTGGTACACCCACGGTGTTACCAGAACGTCTACAGCTATTGCCTGAGGGTCCCTTGACCTGGCGCAATACCTGTCGAGTTTTTCCCAACGGTTTATAATCATGTGGAAGACTTCTGGGTGAAGTCCCCACTCTCCCAAGAGGAGGTCGTGCTGAGGAAGTCTGCTTCCCAGTTGTCCACTCCCGGAATGAATACTGCTGACAGTGCTATCACATGATTTTCCGCAAAGCGAAGAATCCTTGCAGCTTCTGCCATTGCCCTCCTGCTTCTTGTGCCACCCTGTCTGTTTACGTGGGTGACTGCCGTGATGTTGTCCGACTGGATCAACACCGGCTGACCTTGAAGCAGAGGTCTTGCTAAGCTTAGAGCATTGTAAATGGCTCTTAGCTTCAGGATATTTATGTGAAGTGATGTCTCCAGACTTGACCATAAGCCCTGGATATACCTTCCCTGTGTGACTGCTCCCCAGCCTTGCAGGCTGGCATCCGTGGTCACCAGGACCCAGTCCTGAATGCCGAATCTGCGGCCCTCTAGAAGATGAGCACTCTGCAACCACCACAGGAGGGACACCCTTGTCCTTGGTGACCGGGTTATCCGCTGATGCATCTGAAGATGCGACCCGGACCATTTGTCCAGCAGGTCCCACTGGAAAGTTCTTGCGTGGAATCTGCCGAATGGGATTGCTTCGTAGGAAGCCACCATTTTACCCAGAACCCTTGTGCATTGATGCACTGAGACTTGGCTCGGTTTTAGGAGGTTCCTGACTAGCTCGGATAACTCCCTGGCTTTCTTCTCCGGGAGAAAAGCCTTTTTCTGGACTGTGTCCAGGATCATCCCTAGGAACAGAAGACAAGTCGTCGGAACCAGCTGCGATTTTGGAATATTGAGAATCCAATCGTGCTGCCGCAACACTACCTGAAATAGTGCTACACCGACCTCCAACTGTTCCCTGGATCTTACCCTTATCAGGGAATCGTCCAAGTAAAGGATAACTAAAATTCCCTTCCCTCGAAGGAATATCATTTCGGCCATTACCTTGGTAAAGACCCTGGGTGCCGTGGACCATCCATACGGCAGCGTCTGAACTGATAGTGACAGTTCTGTACCATAAACCTGAGGTACCCTTGATGAGAAGGGTAAATTTTGACATGAAGGTAAGCATCCTTGATGTCCCGAGACATCATGTAGTCCCCTTCTTCCAGGTTCGCAATCACTGCTCTGAGTGACTCAATCTTGAATTTGAACCTCTGTATGTAAGTGTTCAAAGATTTTAGATTTAGAATCGGTCTCACCGAGCCGTCTGGCTTCGGTACCACAACGGTGTGAAATAATACCCCGTTCCCTGTTGCAGGAGGGGTACCTTGTTATCACCTGCTGGGAATACAGCTTGTGAATGGCTTCCAAAACAGTCTCCCTGTCAGAAGGAGACATCGGTAAAGCCGACTTTAGGAAACGGCGAGGGGGAGACGTCTCGAATTCTAATTTGTACCCCTGAGATATCACCTGAAGGATCCAGGGGTCTACTTGCGAGTGAGCCCACTGCGCGCTGAAATTCATTGAGACGGGCCCCCCACCGTGCCTGATTCTGCTTGTAAAGCCCCAGCGTCCTACTGAGGGCTTGGCAGAGGCGGGAGAGGGTTTCTGTTCCTGGGAACTGGCTGATATCTGCAGCCTTTTTCCTCTCCCTCTGTCACGGGGTAGAAATGAGGAATCTTTTGCCCGCTTGTCCACGAAAAGACTGCGCCTGATAATACGGCGTCTTCTCATGTTGAGAGGCGACCTGGGGTACAAACGTGGATTTCCCAGCTGTTGCCGTGGCCACCAGGTCTGAAAGACCGACCCCAAATAACTCCTCCCTTTAATAAGGCAATACTTCCAAATGCCGTTTGGAATACGCATCACCTGACCACTGACGTGTCCATAACCCTCTACTGGTAGAAATGGACAACGCACTTAGACTTGATGCCAGTCGGCAAATATTCCGCTGTGCAGCACGCATATATAGAAATGCATCTTTTAAATGCTCTATAGGCAAAAATATACTGTCCCTATCTAGGGTATCAATATTTTCAGTCAGGGAATCCGACCACGCCAACCCAGCACTGCACATCCAGGCTGAGGCGATTGCTGGTCGCAGTATAACACCAGTATGTGTGTAAATACATTTTAGGATACCCTTCTGCTTTCTATCAGCAGGATCCTTAAGGGCGGCCATCTCAGGAGAGGGTAGAGCCCTTACAAGCGTGTGAGCGCTTTATCCACCCTAGGGGGTGTTTCCCAACGCACCCTAACCTCTGGCGGGAAAGGATATAATGCCAATAACATTTTAGAAATTATCAGTTATCGGGGGGAAAACCACGCATCATCACACACCTCATTTAATTTCTCAGATTCAGGAAAACTACAGGTAGTTTTTCCTCACCGAACATAATACCCCTTTTTGGTGGTACTCGTATTATCAGAAATGTGTAAAAACATTTTTCATTGCCTCAATCATGTAACGTGTGGCCCTACTGGAAGTCACATTTGTCTCTTCACCGTCGACACTGGAGTCAGTATCCGTGTCGGCGTCTATATCTGCCATCTGCGGTAACGGGCGCTTTAGAGCCCCTGACGGCCTATGAGACGTCTGGACAGGCACAAGCTGAGTAGCCGGCTGTCTCATGTCAACCACTGTCTTTTATACAGAGCTGACACTGTCATGTAATTCCTTCCAACAGTTCATCCACTCAGGTGTCGACCCCCTAGGGGGTGATATCACTATTACAGGCAATCTGCTCCGTCTCCACATCATTTTTCTCCTCATACATGTCGACACAAATGTACCGACATACAGCACACACACAGGGAATGCTCTGATAGAGGACAGGACCCCACTAGCCCTTTGTGGAGACAGAGGGAGAGTTTGCCAGCACACACCAGAGCGCTATATATATATATATATATATATATATATATATATATATATATATATATATATATATACACACAGGGATAACCTTATATAAGTGTTTTTCCCCTTATAGCTGCTGTATATTTAATACTGCGCGTAATTAGTGCCCCCCCTCTCTTTTATAACCCTTTCTGTAGTGTAGTGACTGCAGGGGAGAGACAGGGAGCTTCCCTCCAACGGAGCTGTGAGGGAAAATGGCGCCAGTGTGCTGAGGAGATAGGCTCCGCCCCCTTATCGGCGGCCTTATCTCCCGTTTTTCTATGTATTTTGGCAGGGGTTAAATGCATCCATATAGCCCAGGAGCTATATGTGATGCATTTTTTTGCCATCCAAGGTGTTTATTATTGCGTCTCAGGGCGCTCCCCCCCAGCGCCCTGCACCCTCAGTGACCGGAGTGTGAAGTGTGCTGAGAGCAACGGCGCACAGCTGCAGTGCTGTGCGCTACCTTGTTGAAGACAGGACGTCTTCTGCCGCCGATTTTCCGGACCTCTTCTGCCTTCTGGCTCTGTAAGGGGGCCGGCGGCGCGGCTCTGGGACCCATCCAGGCTGGGCCTGTGATCGTCCCTCTGGAGCTAATGTCCAGTAGCCTAAGAAGCCCAATCCACTCTGCACGCAGGTGAGTTCGCTTCTTCTCCCCTTAGTCCCTCGATGCAGTGAGCCTGTTGCCAGCAGGTCTCACTGAAAATAAAAAACCTAAACTAAAACTTTCACTAAGAAGCTCAGGAAAGCCCCTAGTGTGCACCCTTCTCGTTCGGGCACAGAGATCTAACTGAGGCTTGGAGGAGGGTCATGGGGGGAGGAGCCAGTGCACACCAGATAGTCCTAAAGCTTTCTTTAGATGTGCCCAGTCTCCTGCGGAGCCGCTATTCCCCATGGTCCTTACGGAGTCCCCAGCATCCACTTAGGACGTTAGAGAAAAATAAGATTTTACTTACCGATAAATCTATTTCTCATAGTCCGTAGTGGATGCTGGGGACTCAGTCAGGACCATGGGGAATAGCGGCTCCGCAGGAGACAGGGCACAAAAGCAAGCTTTTAGGATCACATGGTGTGTACTGGCTCCTCCCCCTATGACCCTCCTCCAAGCCTCAGTTAGGTACTGTGCCCGGACGAGCGTACACAATAAGGAAGGATCTTGAATCCCGGGTAAGACTCATACCAGCCACACCAATCACACCGTACAACTTGTGATTTGAACCCAGTTAACAGTATGATAACAATGAAGTAGCCTCTAAAAAAGATGGCTCACAACAATAATAACCCGATTTTTTGTAACAATAACTACGTACAAGTAATGCAGACAATCCGCACTTGGGATGGGCGCCCAGCATCCACTACGGACTATGAGAAATAGATTTATCGGTAAGTAAAATCTTATTTTCTCTAACGTCCTAGTGGATGCTGGGGACTCCGTCAGGACCATGGGGATTATACCAAAGCTCCCAAACGGGCGGGAGAGTGCAGATGACTCTGCAGCACCGAATGAGAGAACTCCAGGTCCTCCTCAGACAGGGTATCAAATTTGTAGAATTTAGCAAACGTGTTTGCCCCTGACCAAGTAGCTGCTCGGCAAAGTTGTAAAGCCGAGACCCCTCGGGCAGCCGCCCAAGATGAGCCCACCTTCCTTGTGGAATGGGCATTTACAGATTTTGGCTGTGGCAGGCCTGCCACAGAATGTGCAAGCTGAATTGTACTACAAATCCAACGAGCAATAGTCTGCTTAGAAGCAGGAGCACCCAGCTTTTTGGGTGCCTACAATATAAACAGCAAGTCAGACTTTCTGACTCCAGCCGTCCTGGAATATATATATATATATATATATATATATATATATATATATATATATTTATTTTCAGGGCCCTGACAACGTCTAGCAACTTGGAGTCCTCCAAGTCCCTAGTAGCCGCAGGCACCACAATAGGTTGTTTCAGGTGAAACGCTGACACCACCTTAGGAAGAAACTGGGGACGAGTCCGCAGTTCTGCCCTGTCCGAATGGAAAATTAAATATGGGCTTTTGTAAGACAAAGCCGCCAATTTTGACAATCGCCTGGCCGAGGCCAGGGCCAACAGCATGGTCACTTTCCATGTGAGATATTTCAAATCCACAGATTTGAGTGGTTCAAACCAATATGATTTGAGGAATCCCAACACTACGTTGAGATCCCACGGTGCCACTGGAGGCACACAAGGGCTGTATATGCAATACTCCCTTGACAACGTCTGGACTTCAGGAACTGAAGCCAATTCTTTCTGGAAGAAAATCTATAGGGCCGAAACTTGAACCTTAATGGACCCCAATTTGAGGCTCATAGACACTCCTGTTTGCAGGAAGTGCAGAAATCGACCTAGTTGAAATTTTTTCGTGGGGCCTTCCTGGCCTCACCCACGCAACATATTTTTACCACATGTGGTGATAACGTTGTGCGGTCACCTCCTTCCTGGCTTTGACCAGGGTAGGTATGACCTCTTCCGGAATGCCTTTTCCCTTAGGATCCGGCGTTCAAACCGCCATGCCGTCAAACGCAGTCGCGGTAAGTCTTGGAACAGACAAGGTCCCTGCTGGAGCAGGTCCTTTCTTAAAGGCCGATGCCACGGTTCCTCTTGGAATAGACATGGTACTTGCTGAAAGCAAATCCCTTCTTAGCTCCCGAGGCCCTTAGTCCTCTGTGAGCATCTCTTGAAGTTCCGGTTACCAAGTCCCTCTTGGCCAATCCGGAGCCACGAGTATAGTTCTTACTCCTCTATGTCTTATAATTCTCAATACCTTGGTTATGAGAAGCAGAGGAGGGAACACATACACCGACTGTTACACCCACGGTGTTACCAGGACGTCCACAGTTATCGCCTGAAGGTCTCGTGACCTGGCGCAATACCTGTCCCATTTTTTGTTCGGGCGGGACGCCATCATGTCCACCTTTGGTCTTTCCCAACGGTTCACAATCATGCGGAAAACTTCCCGATGAAGTTCCCACTCTCCCGGGTGGAGGTCGTGCCTGCTGAGGAAGTCTGCTTCCCAGTCGTCCACTCCCGGAATGAACACTGCTGACAGTGCTATCACATGATTTTCCGCCTAGCGAAAAATCCTTGCAGTTTTGCCACTGCCCTCCTGCTTCTTGTGCCGCCCTTTCTGTTTACGTGGGCGACTGCCGTGATGTTATCCCACTGGATCAATACCGGCTGACCTTGAAGCAGAGGTCTTGCTAAGCTTAGAGCATTATAAATTTGCTCTTAGCTCCAGTATATTTATGTGGAGAGAATTCTCCAGACTTGATCACACTCCTTGTGTGACTGCTCCCCAGCCTCTCAGGCTGGCCTCCGTGGTCACCAGCATCCAATCCTGAATGCCGAATCTGCGGCCCTCTAGAAGATGAGCACTCTGTAATCACCACAGGAGAGACACCCTTGTCCTTGGATATAGGGTTATCCGCTGATGCATCTGAAGATGCGATCCGGACCATTTTTCCAGCAGATCCCACTGAAGAGTTCTTGCGTGAAATCTGCCGAATGGAAGCGCTTCGTAATAAGCCCCCATTTTCACCAGGACTCTTGTGCAATGATGCACTGACACTTTTCCTGGTTTTAGGAGGATCCCGATTAGCTCGGATAACTCCCTGGCTTTCTCCTCTGGGAGAAACACCTTTTCCTGGACTGTGTCCAGAATCATCCCTAGGACCAGCAGACGTGTCGTCGGAACAACTGCGGTTTTGGAATATTTAGAATCCACCCGTGCTGTCGTAGAACTACTTGAGATAGTGCTACTCCGACCTCCAACTGTTCTCTGGACCTTGTTCTTATCAGGAGGTCGTCCATTTTCTTTGAAGACGAATCCTCCTTTCGGTCATTACCTTGGTAAGGACCCGGGATGCCTTGGACAATCCAACGGCATCGTCTTGAAACTGATAGTGACAGTTCTGTACCACAAACCTGAGGTACCCTTGGTGAGAAAAGGCAAATTTTGGGACATGGAGGTAAGCATCCCTGATGTCCCGGGACACCATATAGTCCCCTTGTTCTTTGCTATCACTGCTCTGAGTGACTCCATCTGGATTTGAACCCTTGTAAGTGTTCAAATTTTTCAGATTTAGAATAGGTCTCACCTAGCCTTCAGTACCACCATATAGTGTGGAGTAATACCCCTTTCCTTGTTGTCGGAGGGGTAATTTTATTATCACCTGCTGGGAATACAGCTTGTGAATTGTTTTCAATACTGCCTCCCTGTCGGAGGGAGACATTGGTACAGCAGACTACAGGAACCTGCGAGGGGGGAAACCTCTCGACATTCCAATCTGTACCCCTTGGATACTACTTGTAGGATCCAGGGGTCCTGTACGGTCCCAGCGTCATGCTGAGAACTTGGTAGAAGCGGTGGAGGGCTTCTGTTCCTGGGAATGGGCTGCCTGCTGCAGTCTTCTTCCCTTTCCTCTATCCCTGGGCAGATATGACTCTTATAGGGACGAAAGGACTGAGGCTGAAAAGACGGTGTCTTTTTCTGCAGAGATGTGACTTAGGGTAAAAAACGGTGGATTTTCCAGCAGTTGCCCTGGCCACCAGGTCCCATGGACCGACCCCAAATAACTCCTCCCCTTTATACGGCAATACATCTTTGTGCCGTTTGGAATCTGCATCACCTGACCACTGTCGTGTCCATAAACATCTTCTTGCAGATATGGACATCGCATTTACTCTTGATGCCAGAGTGCAAATATCCCTCTGCGCATCTCGCATATATAGAAATGCATCCTTTAAATGCTCTATAGTCAATAAAATACTGTCCCTGTCAAAGGTATCAATATTTTTAGTCAGGGAATCCGACCAAGCCACCTCAGCTCTGCACATCCAGGCTGAGGCGATCGCTGGTCGCAGTATAACACCAGCATGTGTGTGTATACTTTTTAGGATATTTTTCAGCCTCCTATCAGCTGGCTCCTTAAGTACGGCCCTATCCGTAGATGGTACCGCCACTTGTTCTGATAAGCGTGTGAGCGCCTTATCCACCCTGAGGGGTGTTTCCCACCGCGCCTTAACTTCTGGCGGGAAAAGGTATACCGCCAATAATTTTCTATCGGGGGAAACCCACGCATCATCACACACTTCATTTAATTTATCTGATTCAGGAAAAACTACAGGTAGTTTTTTCACCTCACACATAATACCCTTTTTTGTGGTACTTGGAGTATCAGAAATATGTAACACCTCCTTCATTGCCCTTAACGTGTGGCCCTAAAAGAAAATACGTTTGTTTCTTCACCGTCGACACTGAAAACAGTGTCCGTGTCTGGGTCTGTGTCGACCGACTGAGGTAAATGGAAATGGGCATTTTACAGCCCCTGACGGTGTTTGAGACGCCTGGACAGATACTAATTTGTTCGCCAGCCCTCTCATGTCGTCAACCGGCTTGCAGCGTGTTGACATTGTCACGTAATTTCCATAAATAAGCCATCCATTCCGGTGTCGACTCCCTAGAGAGTGACATCACCATTACAGGCAATTTGCTCCGCCTCCTCACCAATATTTTCCTCATACATGTCGACACACACGTACCGACATACAGCACACACATAGGGAATGCTCTGATAGAGGACAGGACCCACTAGCCCTTTGGGGAGACAGAGGGAGAGTTTGCCAGCACACACCAAAACGCTATAATTATCCAGGGACAACCTTTATATAAGTGTTCCTCCCTTATAGCATTTTAATATATATACATATCGCCAAATCAGTGCCCCCCCTCTCTGTTTTAACCCTGTTTCTGTAGTGCAGTGCAGGGGAGAGCATGGGAGCCTTCCCACCAGCCTTTCTGTGAGGGAAAATGGCGCTGTGTGCTGAGGAGAATAGGCCCCGCCCCCTTTTCGGCGGGCTTCTTCTCCGGAGTTTTAGATATCTGGCAGGGGTTAAATACATCCATATAGCCTCAAGGGCTATATGTGATGTATTTTTCGCCATACAGGTATTATACATTGCTGCCCAGGGCGCCCCCCCCCAGCGCCCTGCACCCTCCGTGACCGCTGTGTGAAGTGTGCTGACAACAATGGCGCACAGCTGCAGTGCTGTGCGCTACCTGATGAAGACTGAGAGTCTTCTGCCGCCTGGTTCCGGACCTCTTCATCTTCAGCATCTGCAAGGGGGGTCGGCGGCGCGGCTCCGGGACGAACCCCAGGGCGAGCCCTGTGTTCCGACTCCCTCTGGAGCTATGTCCAGTAGCCTAAGAATCCAATCCATCCTGCACGCAGGTGAGTTGAAAATCTCTCCCCTAAGTCCCTCGATGCAGTGAGCCTGTTGCCAGCAGGACTCACTGAAAATAAAGAACCTAAAAACTTTTTCTAAGCAACTCTTTAAGAGAGCCACCTAGATTGCACCCTTCTCGGCCGGGCACAAAAACCTAACTGAGGCTTGGAGGAGGGTCATAGGGGGAGGAGCCAGTACACACCATGTGATCCTAAAAGCTTGCTTTTGTGCCCTGTCTCCTGCGGAGCCGCTATTCCCCATGGTCCTGACGGAGTCCCCAGCATCCACTAGGACGTTAGAGAAATAGGATTTTAGTACCTACCGGTAAATCCTTTTCTCCTAGTCCGTAGAGGATGCTGGGGACTCCAAAAGGACCATGGGGTATAGACGGGATCCGCAGGAGCTTGGGCACACTGAAAAGACTTTGACTGGGTGTGAACTGGCTCCTCCCTCTATTCCTCTCCTCCAGACCTCAGTTATAGGAACTGTGCCCAGGAGAGACGGACATTTAGAGGAAAGGATTTTTGTTTAAACTAAGGGCTACAAACATACCAGCCCACACCACAATCATACCGTACAACCGGAGTAACAGTAAACCAGTGAACAGTATGAATTAACAACAGCAACAAGCTGAAAACAATAAATACACAACCCGTGTATAAACTAATTTAACCAGCAAGAATACACTGCAAGTAACAGTCCGCACTGGGATGGGCGCCCAGCATCCTCTACGGACTAGGAGAAAAGGATTTACCGGTAGGTACTAAAATCCTATTTTCTCTTACGACCTAGAGGATGCTGGGGACTCCAAAAGGACCATGGGGTTTATACCAAAGCTCCAGACCGGGCAGGAGAGTGCGGACGATTCTGCAGCACCGACTGAGCAAACGCAAGGTCCTCATCAGCCAGGGTATCAAACTTATAGAACTTAGAAAAAGTGTTTGAACCCAACCAGGTAGCTGCTCGGCAAAGCTGTAAAGCCGAGACGCTTCGGGCAGCCACCCAAGATGAGCCCACTTTTCTGGTAGAATGGGCTTTTACTGATTTCGGCACTGGTAGCCCGGCCGAAGAATGAGCTTGCTGAATCGTACTACAAATCCAGCGTGCAATAGTCTGTTTCGAAGCAGGATGATCAATCTTGTTGGAAGCATACAGGACAAACAGCGCCTCAGTTTTCCTGGCAACAGCCGTTCTGGCGAAGTAGATTTTCAAAGCTCTCACAACATCAAGAGACTTTGGAACTGTCACAGCATCCGTAGCCACCGGCACCACAATAGGTTGGTTAATGTGAAACGAAAAAACCACCTTCGGCAGAAATTGTTGACGAGTCCTCAATTCCGCCCTATCCGAATGAAAAATCAAGTACGGGCTCTTATGAGATAAGGCCGCCAACTCTGACACTCGCCCGGCAGACGCCAGCGCCAACAGCATGACTACCTTCCAAGTGAGAAACTTCAACTCAACCTTACGCAAAGGTTCAAACCAGGAAGACATGAGAAACTGTAAGACCATCTCAAGATCCCATGGAGGCACAAACGGAGGATTGATATGCATTACTCCTTTCACAAAAGTCTGAACCTCTGGGAGGACAGCTAATTCTTTTTGAAAGAAAATAGACAAAGCCGAAATCTGCACTTTGATGGAGCCTAATTTCAGGCCTGCATCTACACCTGCCTGCAAAAAGTGGAGAAATCGACCCAAGTGAAATTCTTCCGCAGGAGCCATTTTAGTCTCATATCAGGAAACATACTTTCTCCAAATACGGTGATAATGTCTCGCCGTAACCTCCTTCCTAGCCTTAATGAGAGTGGGAATGACCTCCCCGGGAATACCCTTACGAGTTAAGATCTGGTGCTCAACTTCCATGCCGTCAAACGCAGCCACGGTAAGTCTGGTAACACGCATGGACCCTGCAACAACAGGTCCTCTCAGAGGAAGCGGCCAAGGATCTTCCACCAGTAATTCCTGAAGATCCGGGTACCAGGCCCTACTTGGCCAATCTGGAACGACGAGAATCGCCTGAACCCTTGCTCGTCGAATGATCCCCAGTACCTTTGGAATGAGAGGAAGTGGAGGGAACACATACACCGACTGGAACACCCACGGAGACACCAGGGCGTCCACTGCACTGGCTTGGGGGTCCCTTGACCTGGAACAATACCTTGGGAGCTTCTTGTTGAGACGAGACGCCATCATGTCGATCAGCGGAATTCCCCAACGCTTTGTCACCTCTGCAAATACCTCTTGGTGAAGAGCCCACTCTCCCGGATGGAGATCGTGTCTGCTGAGGAAATCTGCTTCCCAGTTGTCCACTCCCGGTAGGAAGACTGCTGACAGGGCGCTCACGTGTTGTTCCGCCCAGCGAAGGATCCTTGTGGCCTCCGCCATTGCTGCTCTGCTCCTTGTTCCACTTTGACGGTTTATATGTGCCACCGCTGTGATGTTGCCTGACTGTACCAGGACATTGTAAATGGCCCTTAACTCGAGAACATTTATGTGGAGACAAGCTTCCTGGAGCGACCATTTCCCCTGGAAGTTTCTTCCTTGGGTGACTGCACCCCAGCCGCGGAGACTTGCATCTGTTGTCAGAAGTACCCAGTCCTGGATACCGAACCGGCGTCCTCCTAGGAGGTGAGAACTTTGTAGCCACCACAGGACAGAAATTCTGGCTCTGGGAGATAGACTTATCTTCCAGTGCATGTGCAGGTGAGACCCGGACCATTTGCTAAGCAAGTCCCACTGAAACACCCAGGCATGAAACCTGCCAAACGGAATGGCTTCGTACGCTGCAACCATTTTCCCCAGAACCCGAGAACAGTGATGGATTGAAACACTCGTCGGCCTCAGAAAGTCTCTGACCATAGTCTGCAGTGCCAGAGCTTTTCTTCTGGAAGAAATACTCTCCGTAACTCCGTGTCCAGAATTATGCCCAGAAAAGGCAGCCGAGTGGTCGGAATGAACTGAGATTTTGGCAAATTGAGCACCCAACCGTGCTGTCGCGGAACCGACAGTGACAAATTTACACTCCTCAGCAACCGTTCCTTGGACCTCGCCTTTATCAGGAGATCGTCCAAGTACGGAATAATTGTAACCCCTTGCTTGCAAAGGAGAACCATCATTTCTGCCATGACCTTGGTGAAAATCCTCGGGGCCGTGGAAAGCCCAAACGGCAACGTCTGAAATTGGTAATGAGAATGCTGTATCGCAAACCTGAGGAAGGCCTGATGCGAAGGATATATTGGGACGTGTAAGTAGGAGTCCTTTATATCGACTGACGCCATAAAATCCCCCCCCTTCTAGGCTGGAAATCACAGCTCGAAGAGATTCCATCTTGAACTTGAAAACTTTCAAGTATGGATTGAGGGATTTTAGATTCAGAATCGGTCTGACCGAACCGTCCGTTTTCGGCACAACAAAGAGGCTCGAGTAGAACCCCTCCCCCCGTTGGGACGGGGGAACGGGAACAATGACCCTCTGTTGACACAATTTTTGTATCGCTGCCAGCACCACCTCCCTGTCCGGAAGAGACACTGATAAGGCCAAAATGAAAAAAAAAAACGGTGAGGGGGCATCTCCCGAAACTCCAGCTTGTATCCCTGAGACACAATCTCTAGCACCCAATTGATTGAATCCAGACCTGACTGAAGATTCGCAGACAGCCCCCCAGCGGTCCGGACTCCCCCAGGGAAGCCCCAGCGTCATGCGGTGGACTTGGTAGAGGCAGGGGAGGACTTTTGGTCCTGGGCGCCTGATACGGCAGGCGACTTCCTTCCCCTTCCTCTACCCTTTGAAGCAAGGAAGGACGAACCTTTTCCACGCCTGTACTTATTTGGACGAAAGGACTGCATCTGCTGATGTGGTGCCTTTTTCTGTTGTGTGGGAACATAGGGAAGAAAAGAGGACTTACCCGCAGTCGCGGTAGAGACCAGGTCAGCCAAGCCGTTCCCAAACAAAGACATTTCCTTTGAAGGGTAAAGCTTCCATAGCTCTCTTGGAGTCAGCATCAGCATTCGATTGATGGATCCACAACGCCCTCCTGGCCGATATCGACATGGCATTGGCTCTTGATCCCAAGAGACAAACATCCCTAGCCGCATCCTTCAGGTAATCTGCAGTGTCCTGGATATAACCAAGAGTCAAAATAACATTATCTTTATCAAGGGTATCCATATCATTAGCTAAATTCTCAGCCCATTTAGCAATAGCACTACTCACCCATACCGACGCCACAGCAGGTCTGAGCAATGCACCCGAATTAGCGAAAATGGACTTCAGAGACGTCTCCAGCTTGCGATCCGCCGGATCCTTGAGAGCTGCCGTGTCAGGAGACGGAAGCGCCACTTTCTTAGACAAACGAGATAGAGCTTTGTCAACATTTGGAGACGACTCCCATTTTTCCCTGTCATCAGAGGGGAAAGGATACGCAATGTAAATCCTCTTGGGAATCTGCCACCTCTTGTCCGGCGACTCCCAAGCCTTTTCACAAAGAATATTCGTTTCATGAGAGGGGGGGGGAACTTCACCTCAGGTTTTTTTCCCTTGAACAAGCAAATCCTTGTTTCCTGTACAGCAGGTTCATCAGAAATGCGTAAAACATCTTTTATAGCCACAATAATGTATTGAATACTCTTAACTAATCTTGGATGTAAAGCAGCCTCAGTGAAATCGACCTCGGAATCAGAGTCCGTGTCGGTATCCGTATCTACCACTTGAGTAAATGGTCGCTTTTGCGACCCCGATGGGGTCTGCACCTGAGACAAAGCATCTTCCATGGACTTTTTCCACACCTGTGTCTGTGACTCAGATTTATCCAACCTCTTTGACAAAGAAGCTACATTCGTATTAATTGTACTTAGCAATGTGAGTAAATCAGGTGTCGGCTGCGCCGACAGGGCCAAATCTAGACCCGCATCTGCTCCCCCAATAACCTCCTCCGGTGAATAACATTCAGCCTCAGACATGCCGACACGTATTATCGACACACGGACACACACACAGAATGTCTCAGCTAGGGGACAGGCCCACAATGAAGCCCAGATAGAGGACACAGAGGGAGTATGCCAGCTCACACCCCAGCGCCCAAATATCCCGTCAATGGATATATGTGACCAGCGCTGCTTAAAGTATAATAAAATGCACCACAAACTGCGTTCTTTCAGAGGAGATGTGGAGGTCCCGGGTCAGTGTCTCCTTCTTCAGCCGCGTGTGGAGGAGAAAATGGCGATGTGAACCGCGCGGCTGAGCTCCGCCCCTTCCCGGCACGCTTCAGCCCGCCAAATTTGAAAACTTGAAAATGCCGGCGGGGGTCTGAGAAACGGTACCGAGGCACCGAAAAGGCTTCTGCCGGCCCCAGACCTCAGTAACATACTGCCCAGGGCGCCCCACCCCAGCGCCCTGCACCCTGTGAGTGCAGTTTGTGATAGTGTGTGGGAGCATGGAGCGCAGCGTTACCGCTGCGATGTACCTGGTTACTGAAGTCTTCTGCCGTCCTGAAGTCTTCTGCCTACTGCATACTCTTCTGGCTTCTGTGAGGGGAGTGACGGCACGGCTCCGGGAACAAGCAGCTAGGCGCACCAAGTGATCGAACCCTCTGGAGCTAATGGTGTCCAGTAGCCTAAGAAGCAGAGCCCTTAACTAAGTAGAAGTAGGTCTGACTTGTCTCCCCTCAGTCCCTCGCTGCAGGGAGCCTGTAGCCAGCAGGTCTCCCTGAAAAGAAAAAAAACCTAACAAAAGTCTTTTCTAGAGAAACTCAGGAGAGCTCCCCTAGTGAGTGTCCAGTCACTCCTGGGCACAAAGTCTCACTGAGGTCTGGAGAAGGGGCATAGAGGGAGGAGCCAGTTCACACCCAGTCAAAGTCTTTTTAGTGTGCCCAAGCTCCTGCGGATCCGTCTATACCCCATGGTCCTTTTGGAGTCCCCAGCATCCTCTAGGACTGAGAGAAATACAGCATAAACACGGGGAATATAAAAAGATGTCTGGCATACAGCACTCATACTGGTGCACTTTATTAAGCCAGCAAAAAATCTGACAGTTTGTTAGCTGTCTTTATAGTACCTGTATAATAACAAACATCCATTTTTGGCAGTTTTAATAGCCTAGTTATTCACACAGATGCATCCTCATACATCCAACCTCAGTACGCCATGCAGCGCATGATGCCAGAACTGAGCGAGCAGCCAGGTCCCATGCAACTCTGCTGACGTCAGGCGTCTATTTTGCAGAAAATGCAACACAATGTGACTAGGACACACAAGGAGACTGTGCTGGTTTATTTGATATATGACACTTGGATATTGTGTGTGACTGAGTCGGTATACGAAGCGGAACAGAACTTGAATTGGGAAAAAAAAAAAAAATTTGGTTACCTACCGGTAAATCCTTTTCTTGCAGTCCATAAAGGATGGTGGGGTCCACATTAGTACCATGGGGTATAGACGGGTCCACCAGGAGCAATTGGCACTTTAAGAGTTTGAGAGTGAGGGCTTGCTTCTCCCTCTATGCCCCTCCTACCAGACTCAAGTCTAGAAACTGTGCCTGAGGAGACGGACATCTTCGAGAGAAGTATTTAACACAGATAGTGGCGAGATTCATACCAGCTCACACATACAAGGCACCTCAAGCTAACTAGCTTGAAAAACTCAGCAACTGCTGAAACATTACTTACCAAGTAACAATGCAGTACATAACTAAACAAAGTTGTACTGAACCAGATAACTGTTGCAGGAAAACGAAGCGCTGGACGGGCGCCCAGCATCCTCTACGGACTACGAGAGAAGGATTTACCGGTAGGTAACCAAAATCCTATTTTCTCTTACGCCCTAGAGGATGCTGGGGTCCACATTAGTACCATGGGGATGTACCAAAGCTACCAGAACGGGAGGGAGAGCACGGAGGCTCCTGCAGAACTGATTGACTGAACTTCAGATCATCAGAGGCCAACGTATCGAACTTGTAGAATTTAGCAAACGTGTTCGACCCAGACCAAGTTGCCGCTCGGCAAAGTTGTAACGTCGAGACACCCCAGGCAGCCACCCAGGAAGAACCCACCTTACGAGTAGAGTGGGCATTAACAGATTTTGGACACGGCAGTCCTGCCGTAGAATAAGCATGCTGGATAGTGAATCTAATCCAGCGAGATATAGTCTGCTTTGAAGCAGGACACCCAATTTTCTTGGGATCACACAGGACAAACAAAAAAAAGTCAGATTTCCTGTGACGAGCAGTCCTCTTCACATAGATTCTCAAAGCCCTCACAACATCCAAGGACTTTGACGAAATTGAGGAGTCAGCAGCCACTGGCATAGGTTGGTTGATATGAAATGCAGACACAACCTTTGGAAGAAACCGACGTATCCGGAGCTCAGCTCTTTTTTCGTGGAAGATCAAGTAAGGGCTTTTACAAGACCAAGCCCCCCAATTCTGACACACGCCTAGTAGAAGCTAAGGCCAACAATGTGACAGCCTTCCATGTAAGAAATTTGACCTCAACCTCCTGTAGAGGCTCAAACCAGTCTGACTGGAGGAACTGCAACACCACGTTAAAGGTCCCAAGGCGCCGTAAGCGGTACAAAGGGAGGTTGAATGTGCAGAACTCCCTTCAAAAAGGTCTGAACCTCAGGGAGGGCAGCCAATTGTTTCTGGAAGAAAATGGACAGGGACGAAATCTGGACCTTCACAGATCCCAACCTCAGGCCCATATCTACACCTGCTTGCAGGAAGAGGAGGAAACGTCCCAGCTGAAATTCAACCGTAGGAAACTTCTTGGACTCACACCAAGAGACATATTTCTTCCAAATACGATGGTAATGCCAAGACGTTACCCCTTTCTTAGCATGCATCAGGGTAGGAATAACCA
Source organism: Pseudophryne corroboree (assembly GCF_028390025.1). Lineage (NCBI taxonomy): Eukaryota > Metazoa > Chordata > Amphibia > Anura > Myobatrachidae > Pseudophryne > Pseudophryne corroboree. The sequence continues at coordinate 387,667,425 of NC_086449.1, forward strand.
CCTTCGGAATGCCCTTCCGGGCAAGTATCAGGCGCTCAACTTCCAACGTAGCCGCTGTAAGTCTTTATAATCGAAGAAGTCTCTGCTCTTCTTTCAAGAAATTCAGAAGGTCCACGTACCAAGCCCGCCTTGGCCAGTCTGGAGCAATGAGGATCGCTTGAACTCTTGTTCTCCGTACGAGCTTTAGAACTCTTGGAATGAGTGGAAGTGGTGGAAACACGTACACTGACTGGAACACCCACAGACACCAGGGCGTCCACTGCCACTGCTTGTGGGTCCCTCAACCAACAGCGTTGAAGCTTCTTGTTGAGACGAGAGGCCATCATATCTATTTGGGGTAGCCCCCAAAGGTCTGTTATTTACTTGAACATCTCCGGATGGAGACCCCACTCCCCTGGATGGAGACGTGTCTGCTGAGGAAGTCTGCTTCCCAGTTGTCTACTCCCGGAATGAAGATTGCTGACAGCGCCAACGCGTGCTTTTCTGCCAGAGGATGATTCTTGTTACCTCTGCCATTGCAGCTCTACTCTTCGTTCCGCCCTGTCGGTTTACGTAAGCCACTGCTGTCACATTGTCCGACTGCACTTGAATGGCCTGATTCCTTAGAAGATGGGCCGCTTAGAGAAGACCGTTGTAGACAGCTCTTAGTTCCAGAATGTTTATCGGCAGGCCGGCTTCCAGACTTGACCACCTTCCTTGGAAGGTTTCCCCTTGAGTGACTGCACCCCAGCCACGAAGGCTCGCATCCGTGGTTAGTAGAACCCAGTCCTGAATCCCGAACCTGCGGCCCTCCAGAAGGTGAAGTAATTGAAGCCACCAGAGGAGTGAAATCCTGGCCCTTGGCAACAAATTCTCTGGTGCATGTGGAGATGAGATCCTGACCACTTGTCCAGTAGGTCCAGTTGGAAGGCCCGAGCATGGAACCTCCCGTACTGGAGAGCCTCGTAAGAGGCCACCATCTTTCCCAAAAGGCGAATGCATTGATGAACAGACAGCCGGGCTGGCTTCAGGACATCCCGGACCATTGTTTGTATCACCAACGCCTTTTCCTGCGGAAGAAACACCCTCTGCACTTCTGTGTCGAGGATCATCCCCAGAAAAGACAACCTCTAGGTTGGTTCCAAATGTGATTTTGGAAGGTTCAGAATCCAACCGTGGGAGTCTGAGTAGGTGGGTTGTGAGAACAATGGACTGCAACAGCTTCTCCATGGACGATACCTTTATCAGCAGATTGTCCAGATATGGAATGATGTTCACCCCTTGTTTGCGGAGGAGAATCATCATCTCTGCCATCACCTTGGTGAACACCCTCGGTGCTGTGGAGAGGCCGAATGGCAGGGCCTGGAACTGGAAATGACAGTCCAGTAATGCGAAACGGAGATAAGCCTGATGCGGCAGCCAAATCGGAATGTGGAGGTACGCATCCTTGATATCCAGGGATACCAGGAATTCCCCCTCTTCCAAACTTGATATCACTGCCCGGAGAGACTCCATTTTGAATTTCTTTAGAAAGGTGTTCAGTGATTTTAGGTTCAGAATGGGCCTGACCGAACCATCCGGTTTCAGTACCACGAAAAGGTTCGAATAGCAACCTGTAGTTTGCAAATGAGGAGGAACTGGCACAATGACCTGTGCCTCCACCAACTTCTGGACAGCCTCTTGTAGGACAGTTCTGTCTGCCAGTAGAACTGGCAAGCCTGATTTGAAAAATCGGTGAGGGAGATTCTGAAATTCCAGCCTGTATCCCTGGGACACAATATCTATCAATCAGGGATCCAGGCCGGACGATACCCAGACGTGACTGAACTGTCCGAGTCTCGCTCCCACTGGCCCCACCTCCAGGCCGTGCAGTCCACCGTCATGCGGAGGACTTTGGCGTACCTGAAACAGGCTTTTGTTCCTGGGAACCTGCAGCAGCAGGTTTCTTGGATTTAACTCGACCCCCCCTCCTAAAGAAGGTATTGGACGGTTTAGCCTATCTAGGCTTGTTAGGCCGAAAGGACTGTGATGCTGATGAAGAGAAGGATTTCTTCGGAGCAGGTGCAGCTGAGGGAAGAAACAGAGACTTACCTGCTGTAGCTGTGGATATCCACGCATCCAAAGCTTCCCCAAAGAGAGCCTGACCTGTGTAGGGTAGGGTCTCCACACCTCTCCTGGATTCCGCATCGGCCGAACACTGGCGTAGCCACAGTCCCCGACGAGCTGAAACAGACATGGAAGAGATTCCCGCAGCCATGGAACCCAGGTCTTTCATGGATTCTACCATAAAACCTGCTGAATCATGAATGTTACGCAAAAACAATTCATCACCACCCTTATCCATCGTATCCAAATCCTCAAGTAAGGTGCCTGACCACTTTACTATAGCTTTTGCAATCCATGCACTAGCAATAGTGGGACGTAATTATGGCCCCCGAAGCGGTGTACATTGATTTAAGTGTATTATCAATTTTACGATCAGCCGGCTCCTTTAAGGCGGTAGATCCCGGAACAGGTAAAACCACCCTTTTTTGAGAGTCTTGACACAGATGCGTCAACAATTGGCGGGTTTTCACATTTTTTTTCAATCCTCCTCAGGGAAAGGGAACGCCACCTGGACCCTTTTAGGGATCTGGATTTTTTTCTCAGGGATTTCCTATGCTTTCTCAAATATAGCATTTAATTCCTTTGACGCAGGGAAGGTTAGCGAGGCTCTTATTTTCAGTGAAAAAAGCCTCCTCAACCTGCTCAGGTGTGGTATCATTAATATTCAACACATCCCTGATAGCCTCCATCATCAATTGCACCCCCTTTGCAAGAAATGCAGACCCCCGGAACACATCCCCATTACAGTCTGTGTTGTCAGAATCAGTGTCATCTTGCATGACATGAACAAGCGCACATTTGTGGGGGTATATAGCGGAGCGTCCTGAGGTACCAGAATCAAACCATACTGCCATAGAGTTCTGTAATACCTGGGTTGCAGATTCATTACTTGTAACTTTGTCTGAAATCTGAGAAATCCAAGATTTGATAGATGAAAACCACTCAGGTTCCCTTGCTGGAATCTGTGCTAAACCAGTGCTATCCTGATTACATGGAATGGGATCATCCTGGGAGGACATATCTTCCGCAGCATATGACACAGTGTCCCAGGGCATAGCTAAAGGAGACCACCAAACACTACACACACACACACACACACACACACACACACAGGGGAGGGCAGACAGAGTTTCCCCCAAGAATGGCAAGAGAGACACAGAGATTGAAGCAAACCCACACACAGCGCTTCTAACCAAAGGGAGACCCCTTGTCAGCGCTGACTGTGCACCTTAATAGGATACACAATCGTATTGCAGCCCCCCGCCCATCCCCCTGGTACCGTTTACAGATAGCTGGAGTTGCTGTGGAGGCAGGAAAATGGCGCCGACCGCTGCTGGGTCTGCTCTGAGAAGCTCCGCCCCCTAAATGGCACAGTCTTCCCGCTCTTCCACTGATTATACTGGCCTGAGGATTGAGTGCTGGCTGAAATCCGAGGACCCCGACAGGCTTTGGGACAAGTGTAGGGTGTAGCGCTGGCTCAGGACGCCCCTCACAGCGCCGCACCATGTACCGCTGAGCCTCCCAGAGCGCAGTTAATACTGCGCTCCTACCCTGCTGCCGCCATCTTCACACCGACCCCCTGCTTGCTTGGGGGGTCGGTGTCTCACTCGCCACAGATTCTTCAGCTCTGTAAGGGGGTGGCGGCATGCTGCTGGGGCGAGCGATCCTACCCCTCAGGAGCTCAGTGTCCTGTCAGCGGAGTAAGTGGCTCAGACCCCGCAGGGCGGATACTACTCCCCCCCCCTTAGTCCCACGAAGCAGGGAGGCCGTTGCCAGAAGCCTTCCTGTAAAATAGTAAACTCTAAATCAAAAACTTTTCTAGGGAAACTCTGGAGAGCTCCCCTAGCTGTGACCGGCTCCTCCGGCACATTTTCTAAATTGAGTCTGGTAGGAGGGGCATAGAGGGAGGAGCCAACCCACACTCTCAAACTCTTAAGAGTGCCAATGGCTCCTGGTGTACATGTCTATACCCCATGGTACTAATGTGGACCCCAGAATCATCTAGGACGTAAAAGAAAACTGCAGCAGCTACATTGTAGCACTTCGTGCACAGATTCAGAGATTCATTCGCACACAGCTATACAAGTGTCATACTAGATTAATCAGCACAGTCTCCATGTGCATCAAAGTCATATTGTGTTGCGAGTAAGACGCATTTTTGGCACAAAAAAAAAAACAAAAAAAGAATCCAGACGCTAGAAGAATCTCATGTGACCTGTCATTCCAAGAGGGGAAGTTTGGTGTGACTGCACTAAAGCTGTATATGGACATATCTGTACAATTCATTTCAACACTGAAATAGGTGGATTGAATGATCACAGTAAAAAGCCTTTGCACTCCCAACCCCACTAAAAATATGATCACTTGCCTCTTTCTCTGTATCTCTAGATATACAAATCCATTGGTTCTCTTGCACACTGTAAGCCCAGAAGTCTGCCAAGTCCTGTGTCCCGTCCCAGCCTCCAAATAAATATACGGTCTCTGACAAGAATAAAAAAAACTCATCAATAAAGCAGTACTGCAAAAGTATTTTAAACAGCACATTATTTAACACAAAAACACCTTTTGTCCTCCATTTCCTAATAATCAGAACAGTTCATAACATTAAGAGCACAAAAATTTAACAGTATTCCGGAGCACAGCATACAGACACCAGGATCCTGGCCGCTAGAATGCCGGCTGGGGTGCGAGCACAACGAAGTCTCTTGCATGCTCGGTGGCTCGCCACAGGCTCTATTCCCGTGTCAGCCACAAGTGGGAATATCTCCTGTTATCCGGGATTCTGGCTGTTGGCATTGTCAGTGGTCGGGATTCTGGTGTCTGTATCCTGACTGCCGGCAATGTTACTGTATCCATTTTCTACAAATGATTCAAAGAAAACACACCATACTTCATTTCCTCCTAGGACAATATTGCATCTTCCACTGCTCATAAACCTTTATTTAATTTACAAGTCCCAAAGGGTAAAAGAAGTAAGCAGATCTGAGGTTATATTTAGTTTCTCACTCTGGAGGCTCAGTAATACACTACTGCACTTAAATTGAATATTAAAATGCTTCTCTCTCTCTACAGATACACACACGTGTACGTGTCATATATATATATATATATATATTTTAATACTTCTTGTTTGTGTGTACTAGAATGGTTTTTTTTTTTTATGTGGTTCTATGCATTCTGTCAACAGTCCAGTTCCTTATATTGAAAACATTCATAGTGAAGGTCATAAGATCTCAAACATGGTCCTTGAGGCACCCCTGCAGTCCAGGTTTTAAGTAAATCAATGGCTCAGCATAGATGGTTAAATTAAATTGACTGAGGTACTAACTAAGTCAACTGTGGCCAAGCATGGCTATAGTTAAAATCTGGACTGTTGGGATGCCTTGAGGACTACATTTGAGAACCTATGCACTACACTATGAACATTTTCAACCCCCAGTATAAAAGGAAGAGTGTGATTGCTCAGACTTTGTCATAGTGGGAAGGAGGACCAGTGTGAGTACTGCAACCATCTGATCTCTGACCCCACCTCCAAGATGAAGCATCTGGAGGCCCACATCAGCAGCAATGAACACAAATGCCCTCACTGTGACAAGTTCGACCAGCTGGGGAATCTGAAAGCTCATATGAAGATTCCAGGAATGAAAGTGGCAGTGTTCATAAGAAGCTTGTCCCTGTCAGTGTGATGCAGGTAACATATGCAGGTAACATGTACAGGGTACAGCATTTCCCTTCACTCGCATTCATACCCCAAAGCCCCCTACCCCATATTTCCTTCAACTAGTAAAACCAAATCTACTTTACGCTTCACATTAAACTGAATTAGTCTTTATGGAAAAGCTACATCCCATAGACATTTACATTTTATTTAAAAAAAATAATAGCTCTCTGCAAACTAAATTGTGAAAAGCGATACTTTACCATTCTTAAGCTTGGTGCTGCCAAAGGAAAAACAATCAGGTGTTTGTGAGTCTTATGCCAGTTTTATTTTTTCAGAGAAAAAGTGAATGAGAGGTAGTTTAGGTATTAGTGTATGCAACGCAAAAGAACTCCTCAAATACATTCCAAATAGAAAAACTTCTATCTGGATGTATGAAAATGAATAGTGAATGATTCTCTGGAGTTGGGTCATCTTTAAATCAGAGTAGGATTACCCGCAGCAACATTTTTAGTAAGGAATCTTAACTTTCACCCATTTTTTTTTTTTAAACTCAGTTTTAGGGGTGTATTCAATACCTGTAAGACATGTCGGAAGGATCAGACATGTGCCCAACAGGTTTGGCCCAGTCCAGACAATGGCAATCCCACTTTATTTAAAGTCGAATTGACATGGTCGGTAACGGCTAAAACTTGTCACCACCAATCCGCATGCATTCCAACAGGGAAAACAGCCCCCTATTGAAAAGGTCGGAACCCCTTCCGACATAAACCTGTCGGAAGCTGCAGTCTTTCCGACAAGACAGCAGCTTCCGACAATTATTGAATACACCCCTATATAATAGAAGATGGTATATCTTGAGATCAGCATGCACAGCAGGAACGCACGCACACCGTACTAATAGCTCCCACTGGGGTAATGAGTATGTGAGGCGGTAGTAGGGACCACAAAATGCGGCCTAGGTTAAGTGTCGGGAGGGAGAGACCCCTTTGACATTCTCCAGGTCCAATATACTAGTACATAATAACTGAAGAGTAAATGTAAGGAACATTGATAAACTTGGGATTTGGAGTATAAAACTGGTACTTGAAATAAGGGCTTGGTAGGCAGGTTTTCCGGTGAAAGTGTCTTTACTGGCATCAGACACTGTACATAGCATACACAGGCTTAGGCTTAGTCACACAGGTACATAACTGAAAATAAGCAAATTAACATTAAGGGGTATATGCAATTCCGGGCGAATTGCGGCACTTATTCGCCCGTTTTTAAATTCGACACAATTCGACCGTCGAATTCCGGCAGGTGGGTGCCGGAATTCGACATATTCAATAAAAAACGGATTAGACAGTCCCACTGTCGAAAAACGGCTGAATTGACGGATTTTGATTCGATTGTTAAAAAAACTGTAAAAAACCCGAAATTTTTTTGCGTGGGGTCTCCCCTCCTAAGCATAACCAGCCTTGGGCACTTTGAGCCGGTCCTGGTTGCCAAAATACGGGGGGAAAAATGACAGGGGATCCCCCGTCTGCGCCTGGTCCTGGTGTAAAAAATACGAGGGACAAAAAGCGTAGGGGTCCCCCGTATATTTTGGACCAGCACCGGGCTCCACTAGCTGGACAGATAATGCCACAGCCGGGGGAACACTGATACCGCTCCCTGCGGCCGTGGCATTAAATATTCAACTAGTCACCACTGGCCGGGGTACCCTGGAGGAGTGGGGACTACCTTCAATCAAGGGGTCCCCCCCACCAGCCACCCAAGGGCCAGGGGTGAAGCCCGAGGCTGTCCCCCCATCCATGGGCTGCGGATGGGGGGCTGATAGCCTTGTTGAAAATTAAAGAATATTGTTTTTTTGCAGAAGAACTACGAGTCCCAGCAAGCCTCCCCCGCAAGCTGGTACTTGGAGAACCACAAGTACCAGCATGCGGGGGGGGGGGGGAGGGGCCCGCTGGTACCTGTAGTTCTACTGCAAAAAAAATACCCAAATAAAAACAGGACACAGACACCTTGAAAGTAAAACTTTATTACATACATGCCGACACATACATACTTACCTATGTTGACACGCCGACTCTGGCCACGTCTCCAATGTCGACGTCCGGGGTACCTGAAAATAAAATTATATTCACCTGATCCAGTGTCCGGTTCTTTTTTTGTAATCCACGTACTTGGCAAAACAAAAAAACGCATACCCGAACCAGACGGACTGAAAAGGGGTCCCATGTTTACACATGGGACCCCTTTCCCCGAATGCAGAGACCCCCTGTGACTACTGTCACAGAGGGTCCCTTCAGCCAATCAGGAAGCGCCACTTCGTTGCACTCTCCTGATTCCCTTTGCGCGTCTGAGCTGGCAGACAGCGCATCGCAAAGCACCTCCATTATCTTCAATGGTGGGAACTTTGCGGTCAGCGGTGAAGTCACCCGCGGTCAGCGGCTGACCGCGGGTAACCCCACCGCTGACCGCAAAGTTCCCACCATTGAAACTAATGGAGGTGCTGTGCGATGCGCTGTCTGCCAGCTCAGACGCGCAAAGGGAATCAGGAGAGTGCCAGGACTTGGCGCTCCCTGATTGCCTGAAGGGACCCTCTGTGACAGGACTTCGGGCTTCACCCCTGGCCCACTCCTCCAGGGTACCCCGGCCAGGGGTGACTAGTTGGGGTTTTAATGGCACGGCCGCAGGGACCGATGTCAAAGTGTCCCCCGGCTGTGGCATTATCTCCCCAGCTAGTGGAGCCCGGTGCTGGTTCCAAAAATACGGGGGACCCCTACGCTTTTTGTCCCCCGTATTTTTGGCACCAGGACCGGACGCAGAGCCCGGTGCTGGTTCTAAAAATACGGGGGATCCCCTGTCATTCCCCCCCCCCCCCGTATTTTTACAACCAGGACCGGCTCAGAGCCCGAGGCTTGTTATGCTTAGGAGGGGGGACCCCAAGCATTTATTTTTTTATTTTTAACCCAATCCATAAAAAAATAGTAATTTTTTAAAAAATATATAAAAAATACTTGTGCCTCCTAAATAGACAAAGCAAGTACCTAATCCCTTCTAATATAAATAGATATGCTATTACCAATAAAAAAAAACACACAAAAAAACATGTTTTTAAATTGTTTTATTAGATTCCGCCAGCAAAGTGAGGCGGATTGAAAATGACGAATTTACTGTCTAAAAGCACTGTTGTCGAATTTACAATCTTCAATTGAATATACTTTTGTCGAAATGCCGCATTTGTACCATTGCAGAAATGTCGAATTTGACAAATGTCGAATTTCAAAAAGTCGAATTTGGAAAGTCCGTTTTTTTGACGAAAAGTACTGAATTGCATTGTCGATTTTTTTGGGGGGGCGAAAATGTCCAGTTTTTCGACATTTTCGGGAATTTGACCGCAATTGCATATACCCCTAAAAGTCCTAGCACTCATTGTGCTCAATAGTTAGTCCGCTGCAGTGGCTTGCAGCCACACATGCCATGCTCTCCTCACACAGTCAATGACCATCGTCCCTGGCACTACAAACTGTTCCCTACTCACTGGCCTCAAACAGGCATCAGCGCACAGAACTGTAGGTTAATGGGACCTTTAAACTCTTCCTGCTCTCAGTGAGGAGTTCCTGCTGGACTGGGCAATCCACAAAATCTGGAGTTCCAAATCTCTACTGCAGCTGCAGAATGTGCAGGTCTTGTTTTCTTCTCCCTTGGAGGGAGCTGAAACCACCAGAATGTGGGCAATTGTGGAGAGACACAAGCCCGCTCAGCTCAGGAGTTTACATAAAAATATAATCCTGAAAATTTTAGATAAAAATGTAAAGGTATGGCAATTGTAGCTATGTGTGAAAATGAAATAAATGACATTACAAATGTTTTTTACTGACATGGTGGTTCATTGGTTTATTAACTGTAATTAGCCTGAGAAGACTAGCTCTTGCAGTGTGTGTTACAATGAGATGGCCCCTCTGTGGATACAAATTCTCACAGCTCAAACTATGCCTGGACAACAGCTTCATTCAAATAGCAGATTGGAAAAAGGGAAATCTCAAACAGAAAGCACATCCGATGGGCCAGCAGCCAAAACACCAGTACCAGGTGTGCCAAGGTCTTAGCTGGAAACTGACTGCTCCACCAATATAAAAAAAATAAATGTTGAACAGCTAACACATAAAAGACTACGGGGCCAATTTGTGAACATTATTTTTACTAAAATAATGTGAAAAGGGGTATTTTAGTATCACCTGAATGTATTAAAAGGGCTTTTGGAGCAATATTTGTGAAAAAATGCTCAAAACCCTTTAACTTTTTTTTCAGTAAGCAGAGCGCATTTCCCATACTTAGGGGTCTATTTACGAAGCCTTGGATGGAGGTAAAGTGTACAGAGATAAAGTACCAGCCAATCAGCTCCTAACTGCCATGTCACAGGCTGGGTTTGAAAAATGCTGGTTATGAGCTGATTGGCTGATACTTTATCTCCATCCACTTTATCTCCTTCCAAAGCTTAGTAATTAGACCCCTTAAAGTGGAAAATGCAATCTGATTTTTTTTTTTTTTTTTAAAACACCGCTGTGAGCACTGTGATAATAACGCTGTCTTCAGATCTGCACTATCCTGCTATTCACCCAAAGGCAGAGAAAACTGTGCAGGAGCCCGGCAGTGTGATCACCTATGGACACAAGCTGATCTCTGTGTAAAAAAAAATAAAAAAATGATTATATATATATATATATATATATATATATATATATATATATATATATATATATATATATATATATATATATATGTATGTATGTATGTATGTATGTATGTATGTATGTATGTATGTATATATATATATATATATATATATATATATATATATATATATATGAACAGTATGCGGACCGGCACTCATCCTGCTGGACTCAGTTGCTCCGGTGCCTCCAGAACACGTGTAATGTAAACGGGCAAAAAAGACTGCAGCACTCGGAGGCTTGATGCAAAAATTATGGTGTATTGAAAATATCACCTAAACTCCAACGTTTCGGGGGTTGGCACACCCCTTTGTCAAGGATAAGCAGCAATTGCTTATACCTACCAGGCCATTGCCGCCCTGCTCTTTGTTCCGCCTTGGCGGTTTATGTGCGCTACTGCTGTTATATTGTCCGATTGTATTAGGACGGGCTGGTTGCGTAGAAGACGTTCCGTTTGAAGAAGGCCGTTGTAAATGGCCCTTAACTCCAGAACGTTTATGTGTAGACAAACTTCCTGGCTTGACCATTTTCCCTGGAAGGTTTCTCCCTGTGTGACTGCCCCCCAGCCTCAGAGACTCGCATCCGTGGTTACTAGGATCCAGTCCTGGATCGCGAGCCTGTGTCCCTCTAGAAGGTGAGAGCTGTGCAGCCACCACAGGAGTGAGATTCTGGTCTTGGAGGATAGGTTTATTTTCCGGTGTATATGCAGATGGGATCCGGACCACTTGTTCAACAGGTCCCACTGAAACAACCTGGCATGGAATCTGCCAAATTGAATGGCCTCGTAGGCCGCCACCATCTTCCCCAGCAGCCGAGTGCATTGACGAATTGATACTCTCGCTGGTTTCAGAATTTGTTTGACCAAACTCTGAATTTCCAGAGCCTTCTCTTCTGGAAGAAAAACTCTTCCAGAAGAGAATTACAGTATATACTGTAATTCCGTGTCCAGAATCATTACCAAAAACAACAGCCGCTTCGTCAAATTTAACTGTGACTTCGGCAAGTTTAGGAGCCAACCATGTTGTTGCAGAACTGTCAGGGAGAACGCAATGTCCTGCTCCAGCTTGTCTTTGGATCTCGCCTTTATCGGGAGATCGTCCAAGTACGGGAAAATTGTGACTCCTTGATTGCGAAGGAGAACCATCATTTCCGCCATTGTGAAAATCCTCGGAGCCGTGGACAGACCAAACGGCAGCGTCTGAAATTGGTAATGACAATCCTGAGTAGCAAATCGCAGGTAAGCCTGATGCGGAGGATATATGGGGATGTGTAAGTAGGCATCCTTTACGTCGACCGACCCCATGAAATCCCCTTCCTCGAGACTAGAGATCACTGCTCTGAGAGATTCCATCTTGAATTTTCTTAGGTAAAGATTGAGGGATTTTAGGTTCAGAATTGGTCTGACGGAGCCATCCGGCTTCGGGACCACAAACAGGCTTGAATAAAAGCCTTCTCCCTGTTGTGCGGGGGGAACCCTGACAATGACTTGATTCCGACATAACTTTTGAATTGCATTGCATACAATCTCCCTGCTCGGCAGACAAGTTGGTAAGGCCGATTTGAAAAAACGTTGAGGGGGTACATCTTGAAACTCCAGTTTGTACCCCATGGACACTATTTCTAGAATCCACGGGTCTAGGGCCGAACAAGCCCAGAAATGACTGAAAAGCTTGAGACGTGCCCCCACCGGTGCGTACTCCCGCAGAGGAGCCCCAGCATCATGCGGTGGACTTGGCAGAAGCCGGGGAGGACTTCTGCTCCTGAGAACTTGCCACGGCCAGAGATCTCTTACCTTTTCCTCTTCCTCTATTCGCAAGGAAGGAAAAACCTCTGCCTTTTTTGTATTTATTTGGCCGAAAGGACTGCATCTGCAAGTGGTGAGCTTTCTTTTGTTGTGGAGGAACATACGGCAAAAATGACGACTTACCCGCGTTAGCCTGTAGATACCAACTCAGCGAGACCTTCACCAAACGACACACCACCTTTATACGGTAGAGACTCCATAGCTTTCTTAGAGTCAGCATCAGCATTCCATTGATGAATCCACAATGCTCTCCTAGCTGAGACTGCCATCGCATTGGCCCTTGATCCCAAGAGGCCAATATCTCTCGCAGCTTCCTTTAGGTAGACTGCCGCGTCCCTGATATAACCTAGTGTCAAAAGAATGCTATCCCTATCCAGGGTATCCATTTCAGATGACAAGTTATCTGCCCATTTTTCGATAGCACTACTCACCCACGCAGATGCAATGGCTGGTCTGAGTAGCGTACTCGTGGTGACATAAATGGATTTCAATGTATTTTCCTGCCTACGATCCGCAGGATCCTTTAGGGCTGCCGTGTCAGGGGACGGTAATGCCACCTTTTTAGACAACCCTGACAGCGCCTTGTCTACCATGGGAGGAGACTCCCACTTTTCTCTATCCCCAGAGGGGAACGGATATGCCATTTGGATCCTTTTGGGAATCAAACTTCCTGTCGGGATTTTCCCACATTTTTTCAAAAAGGGCATTCAGTTCATGAGAGGGAGTAAACGTTACCTCAGGTTTCTTTCCCTTATACATACAGACCCTTGTATCAGGAACAGCAGGGTCCTCACAGATATGCAACACGTCTTTTATTGCCACAATCATGTACTGAATGCTCTTTGCCAATTTTGGGTCTAATCTGGTATCACTATAATCGACACACTAGTCAGTGTCCGTGTCGGTATCCGTGTCTGCTATCTGTGCAAACTAATGTTTTTGTGACCCCAAAGGGGTCTGTACCTGTGATAACACATCCTCCACCGATTTTTTCCATACCTGGTTCTGAGATTCAGATTTATCTAGTCTCTTATTAATAAGAGCCACATTAGCATTCAAAGCATTCAACACATTTACCCAGTCAGGAGTTGGCAGTGCCGACAGAATCACTCCTACAGCCGTTTCTGCCCCCAACACAGTCTCCTCCTGGGAAGAGCACTCCGCCTCAGACATGCCGACACACCTGTTCCGACACCCACAGACACACTGGGCCAAAAGGGGGACAGACCCACAGTAAAGCATGTCAGAGAAACACAGAGGGAGTTTGCCAGCTCACAACCCAGCGCCTGTCCCGGTTCTGAAACCTTATATATAATGCCTCATACCCTGCAGCGCTTTACAATCACTTAATTTTGCACCAAATTTGCTGTGACCCCCCCGTTTTGCACCCTGTTAACTTGATAATAGCAGTGGTGAGGAAGGACCAGCGTCTCTGCAGCTCCTGGAGAGAAAATGGCGCTGATGAGAGCTGTGAGGGCTAAGCCCCGCACCCTACATGGCGTGCTTCAGCCCGCTCTTTTTCTAACAAATAATGCTGGCGGGGGTATGAATTTAGTGCTAAGGCACTTCAATATCACTCTGCCAGCCTTTAAAGAGGTGTTTGAATGCTGCCCAGGGCAGCATTAAAACAGTATTAATCTACAATGTAGAGAATAATTAAAAACCATTGAATGAGAAGGTGTTTCCAAACTTTTGACTGGTACTATACATCATATATATATATATATATATATATATTATATATAATATATATGTATTCTATTTATATCGATCTATGTCTATATCTAAATCCATATACACACACACAAGAAATATTAAGTGTGTGCTGGCTTTCCCCTCTATGCCCCTCCACCAGTCTAAGAAAACTGTGCCCAAGGAGACGGACATAATTTGAGTGAAGGAAAACAGATAACAGCGGTGAGGTAACGAACCAACACACAACAGTAAGACAGGATAGCCGCACTAACCAGAACAAAGGATAGCCATGCTAACCAAACCAAGGATCGCAACGTTAACACAAACCGTAATAGGGATAGAAACAGCAGACCCAACCAAGAACTTACAACCAGGTAAGCAGGAAACACGAAGCACTAAGGCGGGCGCCCAGTATCCCCTACGGCAGTGTTTTTCAACCACTGTGCCGTGGCACACAAGTGTGCCCTGAGCAGTCTCCAGGTGTGCCGCCATAGAAGCACAGCCATGCCCATCAGTGTTTTGCCGCTACTGAGGCCCTGGAACGATCAATACTGGTGGGTTTAGTGGTTGCAGAGCCAGTTCTAATTTTGGGCCCGGGCAGTGTTGGGCTCTTCTGGCTGTCTCAGATGAGGCTCAGGCGTTACTTATGGAGAAGCTGCGACATTACATTCTAGGACACGCAACCGCACCATGCATCACCATTATATTTGAATGTGCCTTGGTAATATTTAAATCTTGTTCAGTGTGCCGCGAGTTGTAAAAGGTTGAAAATCTCTGCCCTACGGGCTATAAGAAAGTGAATTACCGGTAGGTACCAAATTCCTATTTTCTCCAACGTACTACGGGATACTTGATTAGTACCATGGGGAAGTCCCAAAGCTCCCAGAATGGGTGGGAGTGTGCTGAGACCCCTGCAAAACCACCTGACCAAACTTAAGGTCATCACCAGCCAAGGTATCGAATTTCTAGAACTTCACAAACGTGTTCGAACCAGACCAAGTAACCGCTCGGCACAACTGCAAGGCCGAGACACCCCCGGAAAGCCGCCCAGGAAGAACCCACCGACCTTGTAGAGTGGGCCTGAATAGAACCTGGCAGCGGCACTGCTGCCGAAGAATAAGCCAATTGGATAGACGGATCTAACGAGCGATAGACTGTTTAGAGGCAGGACATCCAATCTTCGTAGCATCGTAGAGGACAAAGAGCGAGTCAGTCTTTCTGGGACGAGCAGTCCCCTTGACGTAAATCCTCAAAGCCTGAATCACGTCCAAGGACTTTGGAGCAATCGGTGTGTCAGACATTACCGAAACCACTATCTGTTGATTAATGTGAAAATCAGATACCACTTTCAGCAAAAACTGTGGGCGAGTCCTGTAAAGAACAGCAAGTTGCCTCTGGAAGAATATGGAGTGGGCCAAAATCTGAACTTTGATGGAGCCCAAACGTAGGCACATATCCACGCCTGTCTGCAGGAAGAGCAGAAAACAGCTAAGTTGAAAAACCATAGTAGAATAATTTTCTACCCTCACACCACAAAACATATTTCTTCCAGATGCAGTGGTAATGCTTAGACGTCACCACCTTCCGGGCTTGGACCATAGTCATGATAACCCTGGAGGGAAGCCTTTTCCTGGCTAGAATCTCCCTTTCAAACTCCAAGACGTCAAACGAAGCCGCAGTAAGTCTGGATAGACAAATGGGCTTTGTTGAAGATCCTTGAGTAGCAGGAGAGGCCAGGGCTCCTCCAGAGACATGGTTAGGAGGGTCCACATACCAGGCCCGTCGAGGGCAATCCGAGGGCAATTAGAATTGCCTGAACGTTTTCACTTTTGAGTCTTTTTAGAACTCTGGGAATGAGAGGGATTGGAGGCAACAGGTATACGAACTGGAAAGTTTGTGGGGACATCAGAGCATCCACCGCAGCCGCCTGCGGATCCCTCGTCCTGGAACAGTAGTGACGCAGCTTCTTGTTGGGACGAAAAAGCCATCAGGTCTATCTGCGGACAGCCCCACCGGTGAACCAGCTGTTGAAACACCTGAGGGTGAAGGTCCAATTCCCCCGGATGGAGGTCGTACCTGCTGAGGTAGTCCGCTTCCCAGTTGTCCACTCCTGGAATGAATATGGCGGAGATGGCCCTTGTGTTGGTTTCCGCCCAGAGGAGTATTCTTGACACCCCTCGCATTGCAGCCCTGCTTTTTGATCCTCTGTCGGCTTATGTACGCCGCCGCCGTGGCGTTGTCCAACTGTACTTGTATGGTCTGATTTCAGAGAAGATATGAGGCCTGTAGAAGAGCATTGTAAATTGCTCTGAGTTCCAGAACATTTATCGGGAGCGAGGATTTCTGACTCAACCACATTCCCTGGAACTGAGCCCCTTGGGTCACTGCCCCCCGGAGGCTGGCATCCGTGGTCAGCAGAGTCCAAGACTGGGCACTGAAACTCCGCCCTTCCACAAGGTGAGTGATTTGTAGCCACCGTAACAGGGAGATCTGTGCTTTCGGCTATACTCTGATGCATATGCAAGTGAGACCAAGAACACTTGTCCAGCAGATCCAGCTGGAACAGACAGGCATGGAATCTGCCGTACTGGATTGCGGGGTCTGAGCACCAAGAGGACCATAGCCTGGATAGTCAATGCCTTGTCCATGGGAGGAATAACTTCTGAGACACAGTGTCCAGTATCATTCCCAGGAACTGAATTCTCTGTGACTGTCCCAAGTGAGACTTCTGGAGATTTAGGATGCACCCATGTTCCGTAAGAAGGCGAGTAGACAAGTCGATGCTGTTCGGCACTCTCTCCATGGACACCGCCTTATCAGGAGATAGTCTAAGTAGGGCAGGGGTGTCAAACTCAAATTCATCGGGGGCCGCATCAGCAGTTTGGTCCCCATCAAAGGGCCGGTTGTATCTGTAGGTCTATGTGTCCACTCTTTATTATCATAAATTAATGTCACTGCATTCAATTATTACTGTTTTTTGTAATAATGTAAGTAATAACTAGCTCTGAAAGGGGGAGACGCAGAGAGAGAGCGCGAGGGGGGAGACGCAGAGGGGGGAGAGACGGAGAGAGGAGCAGAGAGAGGGGGAGACAGAGGGGGGAAATGGATAGTGAGGAGATAGGGATAGAGAGGGGGGAGAGACGGAGAGAGAAAGGGGGGAGACAGACAGAGAGCGAGAAAGGAGGAGAGACGGAGAGTGGGGGGAGACAGAGGAAGGAGATGCATAGAGGGGGATACATGAAGAGAGAGGGGGGGCAGAGGAGCGAGAGAGAGGAGGAGCAGCACTTTCCACTTGTACAACAATAGTATTGCATTTTCCTGCCTGGCATCAGTAGTGCTTACAATCAGGGGCTGTCACTGTGCATGGAGATGGCTGCCAGTGACTCTATGCATCCCTCCCATGAACTTTTGGCGCTGGTGACAATCAGGACCGGGGTGTAACAGCCAGGTGTCCGTGTGAACAGCAATAGAGAGAGGGACTTGGAATAGTTAAACAAGTCGGGCACATGCAGCATTTGAGTCTATGGTGGAGGAGCTGAAAGCAGAGCATCTCCTTCTCCCCCTCCGGCCGGGAGTCGGGACCCGAGTCACTGACTGTGCAGTGACTGTCTTAATGCACAGGGCTCCGGGGCACTGGTGGTGGGCAGACAGGCGCAGCGTTGGTGGCGGCATTAAATGAGTCAGTGAGACTCATTGTAATGCCGGAAGCTCGGGGACCTGAACCAGCCCCCACCGCGGGAACAGTCAGCCCCCCTGTCACCGCTGATTGTAACAGCTCAGAGCTAAAGCAGCATCACCACCCGGAGCTGGCCGCGGGATCACGGAGTACCCAGCCCCGATCCCCGGCTGCGGAACACTGGCAGCTCTCAGACCCCAACACCCTCCTCCAGCCGCAGGTTATCCACTGTCCGAAGCACAACTCACCAAATCGAGGAGAGCTGCGCCATCAAGTCCGCACTGGCAAGGCTCCACCTCCTATTTTTAAAGTTTGCAGCCGGGCCACAGAGCCATCAATCAATCTGGCAGGCTAGGGATTGGCTGCAGCGAAGCGCGTCCCACGGACCCACCCATGTTTGAAATGTGAGTCCGCGGGCCATCAGACGAGGTCTGGCGGGCCGGATTTGGCCCGCGGGCCTTGTGTTTGACACCCCTGAAGTAGGGGACTATGCCGACTCCCATCATGCGGAGTTGCAGCATCATCTCCGCCATGACATTTGTGAATACCCTTGGAGCTGTGGAAAGACCAAAAGGGTAAGGCCTGAAACTGGAAGTGGTGGTCCCGTATAGTGAATCTGAGATAAGCCTGATGAGAGGGCCATATCGGAATGTGTAGATAGGTATCTTTGATATCAGGTATACCAGGAACTCCCCTTCTTCCAGACCTGAGACCACCACCAGTAAAGATTCCATCATGAACCTGAAAGCCCAAAGATACGGGTTCAGAGATTTGAGGTTCAAGATTGGCCGTACCGAACCGTCCCGGTTTCGGAACCACAAACAGACTTGAATAAAATCCCCTGTTGTGCAACAGAGGTGGTGCCGGAACAATAACTTTTGTTTGTAGTAGTTTTTGAATGGCGTCCTGCAAGGTAACTCTTGCTACGGGTGAAGCTGGTAAGCCTGACCTGAAGAATCTTTGAGGAGGGAGTGCTTGAAAATCCAACTGGTAACCCTGGGATATGAGGTCCCTCACCCAAGGGTCCAGGCGGGATTCCACCCACACATGGGCTAAGTGTTGAAGCAGAGCACCCACCTGATAGACCCCTTGCAGCTGGGGCCAACCGTCACGCGGAGAGTTTAGTGGATGAGGATCCAGAGGCCTGGTCCAGAGATCCAGCAGCAGCTGGTTTATGGGGTTTACCGGTTTCATCTAGCTGCATTTGAGGCACCCCTGGCTCTGCCCCTAAATCTGGCCACACAAAAAGACTGCAAATAGGGCCCAGGAAATGGACATCCAGCCGGAGGCGAAGCAGACGACAGATAGGTAGACTTACCCGCCGCTGCTTGAGAAATCCACTTGTTTAGTTCTTCACCAAATAAGGCATCCCCTGTAAAAGGAAGATTTTCCACGCCCTTCTTGGAATCAGCATCCGCTGACCACTGTAGCGGTCACAGAGCTCTGCAAGCTGAAACTGCCATCACGGTGGCACGGGCATTGATGAGACCTATATCTTTGATCACCTCACTCCTGGATATGATGCAGTAGAGTTAGGATCTCATCCTGAGGTTGAGTGTCAAACCCCTCTATTATATTATCAGAGCATTTCACCATGGCCATTGTAATCAAACAGAAAGCAATGGTGGGCCTCAGCCACACACACTGCGGTATAAATTGATTTGAGTGTTGTCTCAATTTTACGGTCAGCTGGGACTTTGAGAGAGATAGCACCAGGTACAGCTAGTATAATTTTACGTGACAGCATGGACACGGATGTATCCACACATGGGGGATTATCCCAAACCTTCCTATCTTCCGGCGGGAAAGGGAAAGAATTTAGCAACAGTTTAGGTGTTTGACATTTCTCTGACGTCCTAGTGGATGCTGGGAACTCCGTAAGGACCATGGGGAATAGCGGCTCCGCAGGAGACTGGGCACAAAAGTAAAGCTTTAGGACTACCTGGTGTGCACTGGCTCCTCCCCCCATGACCCTCCTCCAAGCCTCAGCTAGATTTTTGTGCCCGGCCGAGAAGGGTGCACACTAGGGGCTCTCCTGAGCTTCTTAGTGAAAGTTTAGTTTTAGGTTTTTTATTTTCAGTGAGACCTGCTGGCAACAGGCTCACTGCATCGAGGGACTAAGGGGAGAAGAAGCGAACCTGCCTGCTTGCAGCCAGCTTGGGCTTCTTAGGCTACTGGACACCATTAGCTCCAGAGGAACCGAACACAGGCCCAGCCTCGGAGCTCGGTCCCAGAGCCGCGCCGCCGGCTCCCTTACAGAGCCAAAAGCAAGAAGAGGTCCGGAAAAATCGGCGGCAGAAGACATCAGTCTTTAACAAGGTAGCGCACAGCACTGCAGCTGTGCGCCATTGTTACTCAGGCACACTTCATACTTCGGTCACTGAGGGTGCAGGGCGCTAGGGGGGGGCGCCCTGAGCAGCAATGTTAACACCTTGGCTGGCATAAATACACCACATATAACCCCCATGGCTATATGGATGTATTTTAACCCCTGCCAGAACTCACCAGAAAGCGGGAGAAAAGGCCGCCGAGAAGGGGGCGGAGCCTATCTCCTCAGCACACGGGCGCCATTTTCCATCACAGCTCCGCTGGAAGGACGTCTCCCTGACTCTCCCCTGCAGTCCTGCACTACAGAAAAGGGTAAAAAAGAGAGGGGGGCACTAATTTGGCGCAGTTTTAATACTAACAGCAGCTATAAAGGGAAAAGCACATTTTATAGTGGTATTCCTGTCTATATATAGCGCTCTGGGGTGTGCTGGCATACTCTCCCTCTGTCTCCCCAAAGGGCTAGTGGGGTCCTGTCCTCTATCAGAGCATTCCCTGTGTGTGTGCGGTGTGTCGGTACGATTGTGTCGACATGTTTGAGGAGGAAAATGAGATGGAGGCGGAGCAATTGCCTATTATAGAGTTGTCACCCCCTAGGGAGTCGACACCTGAGTGGATGAGCTTATGGAAGGAATTGCGTGACAGTGTCAGCTCTTTACGACAGACAGTTGACGACATGAGACAGCCGGCTACTCAGCTTGTGCCTGTCCAGGGGTCTCAAACGCCATCAAGGGCTTTAAAACGCCCGTTACCTCAAATGGCAGACACAGACACGGATACTGACTCCAGTGTCGATGATGAGGAGACAAACGTGACTTCCACTAGGGCCACACGTTACATGATTGAAGCAATGAAAAATGTATTGCATATCTCTGATAATACAAGTACCACTAAAAAGGGTACAGGTTGAGTATCCCATATCCAAATATTCCGAAATACGGAATATTCCGAAATAAAGACTTTTTTGAGTGAGAGTGAGATAGTGAAACCTTTGTTTTTTGAGGGCTCAATGTACACAAACTTTGTTTAATACACAAAGTTATTAATAATATTGTATTAAATGACCTTCAGGCTGTGTGTATAAGGTGTATATGAAACATAAATGAATTGTGTGAATGTACACACACTTTGTTTAATGCACAAAGTTATAAAAAATATTGGCTAAAATGACCTTCAGGCTGTGTGTATAAGGTGTATATGTAACAAATGCATTCTGTGCTTAGACTTAGGTCCCATCACCATGATATCTCATTATGGTATGCATTTATTCCAAAATACGGAAAAATCCCATATCCAAAATACCTCTGGTCCCAAGCATTTTGGATAAGGGATACTCAACCTGTATTATGTTTGGTGAGAAAAAACTGCCTGTAGTTTTTCCTGTATCCGAGGAATTAAATGAAGTGTCTGATGAGGCGTGGGTTTCCCCCGATAAAAAACTGATAATTCCTAAAAGGTTATTGGCATCGTACCCTTTCCCGCCAGAGGATAGGGCACGTTGGGAAACACCCCCTAGGGTGGATAAAGCGCTCACACGCTTGTCTAAACAGGTAGCACTACCCTCTCCTGATACGGCCGCCCTAAAGGAACCTGCCGATAGAAAGCTGGAGAATATCCTAAAATGTATATACACTCACACGGGTGTTATACTGCGACCAGCAATCGCCTCAGCCTGGATGTGCAGTGCGGGCCTGGCGTGGTCGGATTCCCTGACTGAAAATATTGATACCCTAGATAGGGACAATATATTACTGACTATAGAGCATTTGAAGGATGCATTTCTATATATGCGTGATGCACAGAGGGATATTTGCCGACTGGCATCAAGAGTTAGCGCGCTGTCCATTTCTGCTAGAAGAGGTTTATGGACGCGGCAGTGGTCAGGTGATGCGGATTCTAGAAGGCACATGGAAGTATTGCCTTATAAGGGGGAGGAGTTATTTGGGGAAGGTCTATCAGACCTGGTAGCCACGGCAACTGCTGGAAAATCCACATTTTTACCCCAGGTAGCTTCTCAACCTAAGAAGACGCCGTATTATCAGGCGCAGTCCTTTCGGCCCCATAAGGGCAAGCGGGCAAAAGGCGCCTCATTTCTGCCCCGTGGCAGAGGGAGAGGAAAAAGGCTGCAACAAACAGCCAGTTCCCAGGAACAAAAGCCCTCTCCCGCCTCCGCAAAGTCCTCAGCATGACGCTGGGGCTTTACAAGCGGACTCAGGCACGGTGGGGGCCCGTCTCAAGAAGTTCAGTGCACAGTGGGCCCACTCGCAAGTGGACCCCTGGATCCTTCAGGTGGTATCTCAGGGGTACAAATTGGAATTCGAGACGTCTCCCCCTCGCCGTTTTCTAAAGTCTGCTTTACCGACGTCTCCCTCAGACAGGGAGGCAGTATTGGAAGCCATTCACAAGCTATATTCCCAGCAGGTGATAATCAAGGTACCCCCTCCTACAACAGGGAAAGGGGTACTATTCCACACTATTTGTGGTACCGAAGCCGGACGGCTCGGTGAGACCAATTTTAAACCTAAAATCCTTGAACACTTACATACAAAGGTTCAAATTCAAGATGGAGTCACTCAGAGCAGTGATTGCAAACCTGGAAGAAGGGGACTATATGGTGTCTCTGGACATCAAAGATGCTTACCTACATGTCCCAATTTACCCTTCTCACCAAGGGTACCTCAGGTTTGTGGTACAGAACTGTCACTATCAGTTTCAGACGCTGCCGTTTGGATTGTCCACGGCACGCCAGGTCTTTACCAAGGTTATGGCCGAAATGATGATACTCCTTCGAAGGAAGGGAGTTTTAGTTATCCCTTACTTGGACGATCTCCTGATAAGGGCAAGATCCAGGGAACAGTTGGAAGTCGGAGTAGCACTATCTCAGATAGTGCTGCGCCAGCACGGTTGGATTCTCAATATTCCAAAATCGCAGCTGATCCCGACGACACGACTTCTATTCCTAGGGATGATCCTGGACACAGTCCAGAAAAAGGTGTTTCTCCCGGAGGAGAAAGCCAGGGAGTTATCCGAACTAGTCAGAAATCTCCTAAAACCAGGCCAAGTCTCAGTGCATCAATGCACAAGGGTCCTGGGAAAGATGGTGGCTTCTTACGAAGCAATCCCATTCGGCAGATTCCACGCAAGAACCTTCCAGTGGGATCTGCTAGACAAATGGTCCGGGTCGCATCTTCAGATGCATCAGCGGATAATCTTGTCATCAAGGACAAGGGTGTCTCTCCTGTGGTGGTTGCAGAGTGCTCATCTTCTAGAGGGCCGCAGATTCGGCATTCAGGACTGGGTCCTGGTGACCACGGATGCCAGCCTGAGAGGCTGGGGAGCAGTCACACAGGGAATAAATTTCCAGGGCTTGTGGTCAAGCCTGGAGACATCACTTCACATAAATATCCTGGAGCTAAGGGCCATCTACAATGCTCTAAGCCTAGCAAGACCTCTGCTTCAAGGTCAGCCGGTGCTGATCCAGTCAGACATCACGGCAGTCGCCCACGTAAACAGACAGGGCGGCACAAGAAGCAGGAGGGCAATGGCAGAAGTTGCAAGGATTCTTCGCTGGGCGGAAAATCATGTGATAGCACTGTCAGCAGTGTTCATTCCGGGAGTGGACAACTGGGAAGCAGACTTCCTCAGCAGACACGACCTCCACCCGGGAGAGTGGGGACTTCACCCAGAAGTCTTCCACATGATTGTGAACCGTTGGGAAAAACCAAAGGTGGACATGATGGCGTCCCGCCTCAACAAAAAACTAGACAGGTATTGCGCCAGGTCAAGGGACCCTCAGGCAATAGCTGTGGACGCTCTGGTAACACCGTGGGTGTACCAGTCAGTGTATGTGTTCCCTCCTCTGCCTCTCATACCCAAGGTACTGAGAATCATAAGAAGGAGAGGAGTAAGGACTATACTCGTGGCTCCGGATTGGCCAAGAAGGACTTGGTACCCGGAACTTCAAGAGATGCTCACAGAGGACCCGTGGCCTCTACCTCTAAGAAGGGACCTGCTCCAGCTGGGACCCTGTCTGTTCCAAGACTTACCGCGGCTGCGTTTGACGGCATGGCGGTTGAACGCCGGATCCTGAAGGAAAAAGGCATTCCGGATGAAGTCATCCCTACCCTGATCAAAGCCAGGAAGGATGTAACCGTACAGCATTATCACCGTATTTGGCGTAAATATGTTGCGTGGTGCGAGGCCAGGAAGGCCCCTACAGAGGAATTTCAACTGGGTCGTTTCCTGCATACAGGACTGTCTATGGGCCTAAAATTAGGGTCCATTAAGGTTCAAATTTCGGCCCTGTCGATTTTCTTCCAGAAAGAACTGGCTTCAGTTCCTGAAGTTCAGACGTTTGTCAAGGGGGTACTGCATATACAGCCTCCTTTTGTGCCTCCAGTGGCACCTTGGGATCTCAATGTAGTTTTGGGGTTCCTAAAATCACATTGGTTTGAACCACTCACCACTGTGGACTTAAAATATCTCACATGGAAAGTGGTAATGCTGTTGGCCCTGGCTTCAGCCAGGCGTGTCTCAGAATTGGCGGCTTTATCCTATAAAAGCCCTTACCTAATTTTCCATACGGACAGGGCAGAATTGAGGACTCGTCCTCAATTTCTCCCTAAGGTGGTTTCAGCGCTTCACTTGAACCAGCCTATTGTGGTACCTGCGGCTACTAGGGACTTGGAGGACTCCAAGTTGCTGGACGTAGTCAGGGCCCTGAAAATATATGTTTCCAGGACGGCTGGAGTCAGAAAATCTGACTCGCTGTTTATCCTGTATGCACCCAACAAGCTGGGTGCTCCTGCTTCTAAGCAGACTATTGCTCGTTGGATTTGTAGTACAATTCAGCTTGCACATTCTGTGGCAGGCCTTCCACAGCCAAAATCTGTAAAAGCCCATTCCACAAGGAAGGTGGGCTCATCTTGGGCGGCTGCCCGAGGGGTCTCAGCTTTACAACTTTGCCGAGCAGCTACTTGGTCAGGGGCAAACACGTTTGCAAAATTCTACAAATTTGATACCCTGGCTGAGGAGGACCTGGAGTTCTCTCATTCGGTGCTGCAGAGTCATCCGCACTCTCCCGCCCGTTTGGGAGCTTTGGTATAATCCCCATGGTCCTTACGGAGTTCCCAGCATCCACTAGGACGTCAGAGAAAATAAGAATTTACTTACCGATAATTCTATTTCTCGTAGTGAGTAGTGGATGCTGGGCGCCCATCCCAAGTGCAGATTGTCTGCAATACTTGTACATAGTTATTGTTACAAAAATCGGGTTATTATTGTTGTGAGCCATCTTTTCAGAGGCTCCTCTGTTATCATGCTGTTAACTGGGTTCAGATCACAGGTTGTACGGTGTGATTGGTGTGGCTGGTATGAGTCTTACCCGGGATTCTAAATCCTTCCTTATTGTGTACGCTCGTCCGGGCACAGTGTCCTAACTGAGGCTTGGAGGAGGGTCATGGGGGGAGGAGCCAGTGCACACCAGGTAGTCCTAAAGCTTTACTTTTGTGCCCAGTCTCCTGCGGAGCCGCTATTCCCCATGGTCCTTACGGAGTTCCCAGCATCCACTACGGACTACGAGAAATAGAATTATCGGTAAGTAAATTCTTATTTTTTTGACAGCATTCACCCATGCATCTTTAAAGAGTGAGTTTAATTCCTTGGAGAAAGGGAAGGTGTTTTTTTCATTAAAAAAAACAACAACAACTCTTCCTCAGGATCGGTCTCCTTATCCGGTATGTTGAGGACTTCCCTAATAGAATAAATTAGGGCCTCTACACCCCGAGACAAAGTATTGACACCCCCATGTCCACCTCCCCTTCATCCAGATCTGGCATGTCATTATCAGAGTCAGATTGGAGTACATGTGGGAGTGTGCGTTTATGAGATGCCAGCTGAGGAGCCTTCCTGTGGTCAGCAGCCTTGATCAAAAAAACATCCACAGATTTCTTAAGGGTCTGCCTTTCTTGCCTGGCAGTAGCCAACTCTGTATTAATATTAGTAATCATTCCTTTAAATGATTCCAACCACTCTAGCTCCTGTACACTACTACCCTGTGAGGGAAGAGAACACTGAGTACAAAGGAGAGATCCCCCCGGTGAAGGGGAAAACCGTGTTGCAGGAGGGACACACAGCCTTCTTGCCAGACATTCTGACACAGTAGAATCACACACAGTATTTGAGAAACACAGTGCAGTGAAATAACACAAAACAATGAAAGTGTCCCAGACAGTCCTTAAAGGAGAGATACAGAGAGGGATGAGACCAGCACACTATGCCAGTCAGTCAAAGCAGTGCTCCGCTGGGCATAAAACAAAGCCCTAGATAAGGCAGCTGCTGCCTATTTCAACCTATATGCTCCCCTCTTTCTATAAATCCCCCTGGTACCAGTTCAAGGTGATTTAGCAGGGTCTGTGGAGGAGCAGCGCTGTGCATGCAGCCTGGATGTTAACAGCTGCTGGAAATGGAGCCTCTGAGCCGCAGATAACGCTCTCCGAGAAGCCCCACCTCCATAATGGCATGCGGCCCCTCTTATGAGTTTATACTGACTGTCAGAATTTGTGTAAAATGGAGATAAAACCCCTTATTACACCAGCGTCAGTGTGGGTGTTCACAGCGGGCACCGCAGACTGCATCCAGGTGCCCGCCGCATCCTTATGCCGCCACTGTCAACCGGAACCCAATAACCGGGACCACGGTGTTGGTACTCACCGCACCTTCACCATCCGTTAGGGGTGGCGGCATGCTGCCAATGTGTGCACAACCCTGGGGGTATGTGTAACAGTGCCTAAGGAGCCAACGTTCTGACAGCGGGGATGCAAGCCATTAACCATATAGGAGGTTGGATCAGCCCCCCCAAGATCCACAACGCGGGCAGACTGGTGTATATATATATATATATATATATATATATATATATACACATATACATATATATACACACACACACACACACACACACAGGTTGAGTATCCCATATCCAAATATTCCGAAATACGGAATATTCCGAGATACGGACTTTGAGTGAGATAGTGAAACCTTTGTTTTTTGATGGTTCTATGTACACAAACTTTGTTTAATACACAAAGTAAATTAAAAATATTGTATTAAATGACCTTCAGGCTGTGTGTATAAGGTGTATATGAAACATAAATGAATTGTGTGACTGTAGACACACTGTTTAATGCACAAAGTTATAAAAAATATTGGCTAAAATGACCTTCAGGCTGTGTGTATAAAGTGCATATGAAACATAAATGCATTCTGTGCTTAGACTTGGATATCGCCATGATCTCATTATGGTATGCAATTATTCCAAAATATGGAAAAATCTGATATGCAAAATACTTCTGGTCCCAAGCAGTTTGAATAAGGGATACTTACAGTCCCCAGTGATCGGTGCTCTTCTCATGCTCCTGCACTGTGACCCCGGTCATCTGCTGTAGAGCGGCATTTATAGCAGTTTACAGCATCAGATGACCGGGTCACAGTGCATGAAGCCGGCAATCACATGACATTAGTCAGAGGAGCGCACCAGAGCACTGATCCCCCAGTAAGTATTTGGTCAGCGGTGTCAGCAATGCATGCGCAGCCATTAGTCTGGGTATTGTTTGTGAAAAAGTACCCCAAGGCGGCTGTGGAGTGGCATCGCAGGGACAGAGCTTTCTTGCAAGCTCTGTCCCTGCATGCGATAATTGATACATCCATGGAATGTAATCAATTATCTCATTGCAGACTGGGGTGATTTTATCTCATCACATATGCATCCTCAGTTGCGGATGGTGAAAAAAATGCACCTAAGGGTTCTAATTATTAACAATTTTTTACTAAAATATTGAGAAAACTAGTGTTTCCACACCCTTTTCACAATACTTTAGTTTCACCTTAATGTACTAAAGAGGAAATAGAGGAAAATTTGCAAAATTCTCTTTCAAACCCTAAGTAGCACATTTTTTTTAGAAAGCAGATCACATTTCCCATAATTGCAATGGGAAATGTGATCTGCACAAATTTATTCACCTCCAATTGTAAAAAAATATTGGAAGTGAGTTTAGTGATAACGCCAGTTCAGAACAGCGTTATCCAGGCTCACTTCTGCATTTGCGAGAAGGCTGTGTTTTTTACTTCAGAGAGAGACGGAGAGAGCTCTTCAACTCCCTCCCTGCGTTTTACACACTTACATGGCAGATGTCGGGGATACGCTGTCCATCCGGAACTGGCGGGTAGGAAGTGCAAGGGGAGCGGCTGCCCTGAACAATGTGCAGCCTGCGCCTCCTTAGAGTGTAATGCCCCCTGTCCTGTGTCTGCTCTGCTCTCCTGGCTGCCTAGAACATAGTCCAGCGTGAGGCATCGCTCTATTGACAGGTCAAAGGGTAAAAAGAACTTCAAAACAAGACACTTCTTTTATGTTCTTTGAAGCAGCGCATATGCAGTAGCAGACTGTCTATTACAAATGTGAATAAACTAGCATTACAGCAGGGAAAGGGATTCCCCAGGACAAGGCTTTATCGCAAGCTCTGTACCGGCGTCTGGATTTGAATACATTCATGTTATAATTCAAAATGATCACTCTGCAAATTTAGGCATTATTTTAACTTAACCACAGCTACAGAGCAGATTTTAATAAATCTGTCCTAAAAGATTTCATGGAGACCAGACAAGAAATAATCATTGTGTGCTTATGTCAGGAAATAAAAACAGAAAAGATAAATTAAAACTACTTTCAATGCATATTTGGGCTTTTCAGTTTATGTAGATAGGATTTGCATAGCTTGTACTTGACAGGAACTGTGAGCAACCACTAAAAATATAATACAGGTTGAGTATCCCATATCCAAATATTCCGAAATACGGAATATTCCGAAATACGGACTTTTTTGAGTGAGAGTGAGATAGTGAAACCTTTGTTTTTTGATGGCTCAATGTACACAAACTTTGTTTAATACACAAAGTTATTAAAAATATTGTATTAAATGACCTTCAGGCTGTGTGTATAAGGTGTATATGAAACATAAATGAATTGTGTAAATGTAGACACACTTTGTTTAATGCACAAAGTTATAAAAAATATTGTCTAAAATTACCTTCAGGCTGTGTGTATAAGGTGTATATGTAACATAAATGCATTCTGTGCTTATATTTAGGTCCCATCACCATGATATCTCATTATGGTATGCAATTATTCCAGAATACGGAAAAATCTGATATCCAAAATACCTCTGGTCCCAAGCATTTTGGATAAGGGATACTCAACCTGTATAACATTTTGAATGCTGCATATAAAAGTAACTCTTTGCAGTTTTTACTGGTCTCATGAGATTTAAATTAAACAGTATGTACAGCCATAGTTTTAATTTTTCAAGGACTGTCAAGAATCCCATTTCTTTTTAGAGCATTTTATAGTCTACTACACCATGTATGGCATAGTGAACACTTTGTAGTGCCTAATAAATAAAACACAACAAAAATGCGTTACTAAATGATTATCCTTAAACACTCTGAAGTAATGCATAAGGTCTAAGGGGGTAATTCAGACCTGATCGTAACAGCAAATTTGTTAGCAGTTGAGCAAAAATAGGATTTTGGTTACCTACTGGTAAATTCTTTTCTCGTAGTCCGTAGAAGATGCTAGGGTCCACATTAGTACCGTGGGGTATAGACGAGTCCACCAGGAGCCATTGGCACTTTAAGAGTTTGAGAGTGTGGGCTGGCTCCTCCCTTTATGCCCCTCCTACCAGACTCAAGTCTTGTAACGCAGAGACACCCCGGGCAACCGCCCAGGAAGACCTCAATTTACGAGTAGTGGGCCTTAACAGATTTTGGACACGGCAATCCTGCCGTAAAATAAGCATGCTGGATAGTGAATCTAATCCAGCGAAATATAGCTTTGAAGCAGGACACCCAATTTTCTTGGGATCATACAGGACAAACAGTGTACGATTTCCTGTGACGAGCAGTCTTCACAGATTCTCAAAGCCCTCACAACATCCAAGGACTTTGACGAAATTGAGGAGTCAGTAGCCACTGGCACCACAATAGGTTGTTTGATATGAAATGCCGACACGACCTTTGAAAGAAACTGCTGACGTGCCCGGAGCTCAGCTCTACCTTCGTGGAAGATCAAGTAAGGGCTTTTACAAGACAAAGCCCCCCAATTCTGACACCCGTCTAGCAGAAGCTAAGGCCAACAACGTGACAGCCTTCCATGTAAGAAATTTGACCTCAACCTCCTGTAGAGGCTCAAACCAGTCTGACTGGAAAAACTGCAACACCACGTTAAGGTCCCAAGGCGCCGTAGGAGGTTGAATGTGCAGAACTCCCTTCAAAAACGTCTGAACCTCAGGGAAAGCAGCCAATTGTTTCTGGAAGAAAATGGACAGGGACGAAATCTGGACCTTCACAGATCCCAACCTCAGGCCCATATCCACACCTGCTTGCAGGAAGAGGAGGAAACGTCCCAGTTGAAACTCCACCGTAGGAAACTTCTTAGACTCACACAAAGACATATTTCTTCCAAATACGATGGTAATGTTTACACGTTACCCCTTTCCTAGCCTGTATCAGGGTAGGAATGAACTTCTTCGGAATGCCATTCTGAGCAAGTATCAGGCGCTCAACTTCCATGCAGTCAAACGTAGCCGCGGTAAGTCTTGATAGGCGAATGGCCCCTGTTGCGGTAGGTCCTCCCGAAGAGGAAGAGGCCTCTGCTCTTCCTGCAAGAGATTCAGAAGGTCCACGTACCAAGCCCGCCTTGGCCAGTCTGAAGTAATGAGGATCGCTTGAACTCTTGTTCTCCGTACGAGCTTTAGAACTCTTGGAATGAGTGGAAGTGGTGGAAACACGTACACCGACTGGAACACCCACGGAGACACCAGACCTTCCACTGGCACTGCTTGTGGGTCCCTCGACCTGGAACAATAGCGTCAAAGCTTCTTGTTTAGACGAGAGGTCACCATATCTATTTGGGGTAACCCCAAAAGTTCTGTTATTTACTTGAACACCTCCGGATGGAGACCCCACTACCCTGGATGGAGATCGTGTCTGCTGAGGAAGTCTGCTTCCCAGTTGTCTACTCCCAGAATGAAGATTGCTGACAGCGCCAACGCGTGTCTTTCTGCCCAGAGGATGATTCTTGTCACCTCTGACATTGCCGCTCTGCTCTACGTTCCGCCCTGTCGGTTTATGTAAGCCACCGTCGTTACACTGTCTGACTGTACTTGAATGGACCGATCTCTTAGAAGATGGGCCGCCTGAAGAAGACCGTTGTAGACGGCTCTTAGTCCCAGGAGGTTGATCGGCAGGCTGGTTTCCAGACTTGACCACCTTCCTTGGAAGGTTTCCCCTTGAGTGACTGCACCCCAGCCCCGAAGGCTTGCATCCGTGGTTAGAAGGACCCAGTCCGAAATCCCGAACCTGCGGCCCTCCAGAAGGTGAGGCAACAGGAGCCACCAGAGGAGTAAAATCCTGGCCTTTGGCGACAGACGATTTCTCTGGTGCATGTGGAGATGAGATCCTGACCACTTGTCCAGGAGATTCAGTTGGAAGGCCCGAGCATGGAACCTCCCGTACTGGAGAGCCTCGTAAGAGGCCACTATCTTTCCCAAAAGGTGAATGCATTAATGAACACCCGGGCTGGCTTCAGGACATCCCGGACCACTGTTTGTATCACCAACGCCTTTTCCTGCGGAAGAAACACCCTCTGCACTTCTGTGTCGAGGATCATCCCCAGAAAAGACAACCTCTGGGTTGGTTCCAAATGTGATTTTGGAAGGTTCAGAATCCAACCGTGGAGCTTCTCCTTCGACGAAGACTTTATCAGCAGATCGTCCAGACATGGAATGATGTTCACCCGTTGTTTGCGGAGGAGAATCATCTTCTCTGACATCACCGTGGTGAACACCCTCGGTGCTGTTGAGAGGCCGAATGGCAGGGCCTGGAACTGGAAATGTTAGTCCAGTAATGCGAAACGGAGATAAGCCTGATGCGGCAGCCAAATCAGAATGTGGAGGTACGCATCCTTGATATCCAGGGATACCAGGAATTCCCCCTCTTCCAAACTTGATATCACCGCCCGGAGATACTCCATTTTGAACTTTAACTCCTTTAGAAAGGGATTCAGTGATTTTAGGTTCAGAATGGGCCTGACCGAACCATCCGGTTTTGGTACCACGAAAAGGTTTGAATAGTAACCTGTGGTTTGCAAATGAGGAGGAAGTGGCACAATGACCTGTGCCTCCACCAACTTCTGGACAGCCTCTTGTAGGACAGTTCTGTCTGCCAGTAGAACTGGCAAGCCTGATTTGAGAAATCGGTGAGGAGGGAGATTCTGAAATTCCAGCCTGTATGCCTGGGACACAATATCAACCAGGGATCCAGGCCGGACGATACCCAGACGTGACTGAACTGTCCGAGTCTCGCTCCCACTGGCCCCACCTCCAGGCCGCGCAGTCCACCGTCATGCGGAGGACTTTGGCGTACCTGAAACAGGCTTTTGTTCCTGTGAAACTGCAGCAGCAGGTTTCTTGGATTTAACTCGACCTCCCCTAAAGAAGGTATTGGACGGTTTGGCCTTTCTAGGCTTGTAGGCCGAAAGGACTGTGATGCTGATGAAGAGAAGGATTTCTTCGGAGCAGGTGCAGCTGAGGGAAGAAACGGAGACTTACCCGCTGTAGCCATTGATATCCACGCATCCAAAGCTTCCCCAAAGAGAGCCTGACCTGTGTAGGGTAGGGACTCCACACTTTTCCTGAATTCCGCATCGGCCGACCACTGGCGCAGCCACAATCCCCGACGAGCTGAAACAGACATGGAAGAGATTCCCGCAGCCATGGAACCCAGGTCTTTCATGGATTCTACCATTAAACCTGCTGAATCATGAATGTTACGCAAAAACAATTCAAGATCACCCTTATCCATCGTATCCAAATCCCCAAGTAAGGTGCCTGACCACTTTACTATATCTTTTACAATCCATGCACTAGCAATAGTGGGCAGTAATATGGCCCCCGAAGCGGTGTACATTGATTTAAGTGTATTATCAATTTTACGATCAGCCGGCTCCTTTAAGGCGGTAGATCCCGGAACAGGTAAAACCACCTTTTTTGAGAGCCTGGACACAGATGAGTCAACAATTGGCGGGTTGTCCCATTTTTTTCTATCCTCCTCAGGGAAAGGGAACGCCACCTGGACCCTTTTAGGGATCTGGAATTTTTTCTCAGGGTTTTCCCATGCTTTCTCAAACATAGCATTTCATTCCTTTGACGCAGGGAAGGTTAGCGAGGCTCTCTCATTTTCAGTGAAAAAAGCCTCCTCAACCTGCTCAGGTGTGGTATCATTAATATTCAACACATCCCTGATAGCCTCTATCAACAATTGCACCCCCTTTGCAAGAGATGCAGACCCCCGCAACACATCCTCATTACAGTCTGTGTTGTCAGAATCTGTATTCGTGTCATCTTGCATGACATGAACAAGCGCACGTTTGTGGGGGTATATAGCGGAGCATCCTGAGGTACCAGAATCGGGCCATACTGTCAGAGTTCTGTAATACCTGGGTTGCAGATTCATTACTTGCAACCCTCTCAGAAATCTGAGAAATCCAAGATTTGATAGCGGAAAACCACACGGGTTCCCTTGCTAGAATCTGTGCTAAACCAGTGCTATCCTGATTACACGGAATGGGATCATCCTGGGAGGACATATCCTCTGCAGCATATGACACAGTGTCCCTGGACATAACTAAAGGAGACCACAAAATACTCCACACACACAGGGGAGGGCAGACAGAGTTCCCCCTCCCAAGAATGGCAAGAGAGACACAGAGATTGGAGCTAACGCACACACACAGCGCTTCTAACCAAAGGGAGACCCCTTGTCAGCGCTGACTGTGCACCTTAATAGGATACACAGTCGTATTGCAGCCCCTCCCTTCTACAACCCCTTGGTACTGTTTACAGATAGCTGGAGTTGCTGTGGAGGGACCTGTTTCTCCTGATCAGCGCTGTGCAGGCAGGAAAATGGCGCTGAACGCTGCTGGGTCTGCTCTAAAAAGCTCCGCCCCCAAAATGGCGCTGTCTTCCCGCTCTTCCACTGATTATGCTGGCTGAGATCCGAGGACCCCGACAGGCTTTGGGACCAGTGTAGGGTGCAGCGCTGGCTCAGGGCGCCCCTCACAACGCCGCACCATGTACCGCTGAGCCTCCCAGAGCGCAGTTAATACTGCGCTCCTACCCTGCTGCCGCCATCTTCACACCGACCCCCCACTTGCTAGGGGGGAGGGGGTCGGTGTCTCACTCGCCACAGATTCTTCAGCTCTGTAAGGGGGTGGCGGCATGCTGCTGGGGCGAGAGATACCCATCAGGAGCTCAGTGTCCTGTCAGCGGAGTAAGTGGCTCAGACCCCGCAGGGCGGACACTACTCCCTTCCCCCCCTTAGTCCCACGAAGCAGGGAGGCTGTTGCCAGCAGCCTCCCTGTTAAATAGTAAACTCTAAATAAAACTTTTCTAGGGAAACGCTGGAGAGCTCCCCTAGCTGTGACCGGCTCCTCTGGGCACATTTTCTAAACAGAGTCTTGTAGGAGGGGCATAGATGGAGGAGGCAGCCCACACCCCCAAACTCTTAAAGTGCCAATGGCTCCTGGTGCGCTTTACAATTAGAACAATAATAGAACAAAACTGGGTAAAAACAGACAGACAGAGGTAGGAAGGCCCTGCTCACAAGCTTACAATCTATAGGGAAATAGGCATAGATACACAAGGATAGATGCTACCTATTGCATAATGGTCCACCAGATTGCTAGGTTCTTAATGGGTTGTATGATGATACCCCACAAAATTATCCAAGTGTCAGGAGGGTGTGAGACTAAAGAAAGACAAGATATGTGATGTTATGAATACTCTACAGAGGATGTAATTAGATAGGGAAGCACTGAGGGTAATGTGGGTGGGTCTGGAATTTGATAGGCTTGTCTGAAGAGGTGAGTTTTCAGGGAACATTTAAAGGTTTGGAGACTAGAGGCGAGTCTTACTGTGCGTGGGAGGGCATTCCACAGAGTGGGTGAAGCCCGGATAAAGTCCTGTAATTTTGAGTGTGAACAAGTAATGCGTGTGGATGAGAGACGTAGATCTTGTGCAGAGCGGAGAGGTCGGGTAGGGAGATATTTTGAGATGAGTGAAGAGATGTATGTTGGTGCAGTTTGGTTAATAGCCTTGTATGTGAGTAAAAGTATTTTATATTTAATACGGTAGAATACCGGTAACCAATGGAGGGACTGACAGAGCGGATCCGCA
The DNA here is from genome assembly GCF_028390025.1 of Pseudophryne corroboree. Lineage (NCBI taxonomy): Eukaryota > Metazoa > Chordata > Amphibia > Anura > Myobatrachidae > Pseudophryne > Pseudophryne corroboree. Next base: position 387,702,676 of record NC_086449.1, read on the forward strand.
GACGATGAACGTCTGGCAAGGAAGATTAGCCTCGCAGCTGCATTCAAAATGGATTGTAGTGGTGAGAGCCTATGTTTGGGAAGATCGGTCAGGAGACTATTACAATAATCAATGCGGGAGATAATGAGAGCATGGATTAGAGTTTTTGCTGTGTCTTGTGTAAGATAAGGGCGTATTTTGGATATGTTTCTTAGATGTATGTAACATGATCTTGAGACAGATTGAATGTGGGTAACAAAGGACAGTTCAGAGTCAAGAATGACACCTAGGCAGCGAGCTTGTGGGGTAGGGGTGATTGCAGAGTTCTCAACAGTGATAGAGATATCAGGTTGGAAACTACTATTGGCCGGTGGAAATATAATTAATTCTGTTTTGGAAATATTAAGTTTGAGGTGGCGAGATGTCATCCAAGATGAAATGGCAGAAAGGCATTCAGTGACACGGCCCAATACAGATGGTGATAAATCAGGGGAGGATAGGTAGATTTGAGTATCATCCGCATACAGATGGTACTGAAATCCGAAAGAGTTGATTAGTTTGCCAAGAGATGTGGTATAGATAGAGAAAAGCAGAGGACCTAGGACTGAGCCTTGCGGTACTCCAACAGAGAGGTAGCGAAGGAGAGGTGGAATCAGAGAAACGAACACTGAAGGAGCTATTAGATAGGTAGGATGAGAACCAAGAAAGGGCTGTGTCCTGAATACCTAGGGATTGTAGTGTTTGTATGAGAAGAGAGTGGTCAACAGTGTCAAAAGCAGCAGAGAGGTCAAGGAGAATAAGTAGAGAGAGTAATGTCCTTTAGATTTAGCAGTGACCAAATCATTCACTACCTTAGTCAGTGCTGTCTCTGTGGAGTGTTGGGCACGAAATCCTGACTGAAGTGGGTCCAGTAGGCTGTGTGAGTTAAGAAAGTGTGTGAGGAGAGTGTAGGCAAGTCTCTCCAGTAGCTTGGAGGGGAATGGGAACTGAGAGATTGGATGGTAGTTTGTGAGAGAGTTCGGGTCAGAGTTTTGTTTTTTCAGAATGGGAGTAATCACTGCATGCTTGTATAGAGAAGGAAAGATACCAGTAGACAGGGAGAGATTACAGATTTTCGTTAAGGTTGGGATGAGCACAGTAGACAGAGCTTTACTAATTTGTGAGGGTATAGAGTCAAGGGGAGAGGTATTAGAGTAGGCAGATGAAAAGAGTGCAGATACTTCATCTTCATTTGTAGGATCAAAGGAAGAGAAGGTGTTAGAGGGTTCAGGCAGGGAATTGAGCAGGTCACTTGCTGTGGAAGAGCATACCATTTCATTTCGACCATTTTCAAACTCATGACAGAACATAAGGGCATATGCTCCCAAAACTACAGATCTCCACTTAGGGGTATATTCATTAAGTGTACGAAGCTGCCGTCTTGTCAGAAAGACGGTAGCTTCCGACAGATTTAGGTCGGAAGGGGTTTTGACTTATTCATTAGAGGCAGTTTTTTTCCTGACTAGTCGGAAAAACTCGTGGATTGGCGGAATAGCCGCAGACCCACGTGCTTTTCTCGGAAATAAGGCCAAATCAGACAGGATTAGGCCGTTTCAGACAATCTCAATCCAGCTTTTAAAAAAGTCGTAATGAGGTGAGGAGACGGGGGAGCAGGGCGAGGGAGGGAGTGAATGTGCTTACTGGTGGGGGCAGCTAGACCCGCGGATGCTGGAAGACACGGCTCCTCTCCTCTCTGACGTACCCCTGGCCAGGCACCTCTCTCCCGGCAGTGCTCCCCGGCTGGCACTGAATGCGGCTGTGTGGCTGTCTCCAGTAGCTCCCTATGATCTCACACAAGGGGAGCTACTGATATCAGCACAGACGGGAAGAAACGGCCAAATCAGACAGTCAGATTTGGCCACCCTATTGAATAGGGCTTGTCGGATCCATGCCGACAAATGTAAGTCGGAATGGATCGGACTCTTATTGAATATACCCCTAAGGGAGGTATTCAATTAGCTCCAACGATTCCAGAGCTATCGAATTTACCCCCCTGAGTATTCAATTGCGAGACGTTTTCAAGGCATTTTTGCCAATGCCCTTTCACTTCTTTTTTTAGTGAAAAGGCACTGGTGAAAAATGCCTCAAAATCGTCGAAAACGGCCCAGGTTTTCATCAGCGCAGGGGCGAATCCATAGGGATTTGCGCCAATTCACACGTTTTTCTCCCCTGCAGAATGTTTTGCCTAGGCAGAAAACGGGGCTGGCTATTTGCATAGGGCCAATTTCCGTTCGCCCTAAAAAAAAAAAAAAAAAAAAAAGAAAAGTGAAGTTTTTTCACCTAGGCAAAAAAAAAATAGGATTTTGGTACTTACCAGGTAAATCCTTTTCTTTGAATCCATAGGGGGCACTGGAGTACTCTTGGGATATGGACGGCTTAGCAGAAACAAAGGCACTGAATATTTAAATTTAGAACTCTCCACCCCTCCATATCCCAGAGTACCTCAGTGTACGACCTCAGTGTTTTTTACTGAGCGAACAGGAACTATAGAGAGGTTGACAATGGAGAATTCCTATAACATAACGGACAACAACAAAGTTGACACATAACGTTACTGACAACTAAACAGTTGACACCATAACCGATAAACCTTTATAATTTGAACCAAATCGGTGAAAATGTGTTACCATAAGCTCCTCTGAGCTTAATACAACCCAGGTAAAACTGCTCTGGGTGGGCGTCCAGTGCCCCCTATGGATTCAAAGAAAAGGATTTACCTGGTAAGTACCAAAATCCTATTTTCTTTTTCATCCACTAGGGGTCACTGGAGTACTCTTGGGACGTACCAAAGCTTCCCTCGTGGGCGGGAGAGCTGTTTGACACCTGTAACAGTAGGCGGCCAAAGCTAGATGCTGATGCCGCAAACGTTTCAAACTTGTAAACGCGCACAAACGTGTGCACTGAAGACCATGTAGCCGCGTCATAGAAGCTCCACGACCAGCTGGTCATGACGTTCCCACAGAACCTGTGGAATGAGCTATTACTGACGTAGGCGACTGTAACTTAGCCTTAATGTAAGCCTGACGTGTAGTCAGTTTTATCCAATTGGATAATGTCTGCTGAGAAGCTGGCTAACCCCACTTGGCAGCATCATAGAGAACAAACAACGTATCCGTATTACGAACTGTAGACGTTCGGGACATATAAACGCGTAATGCGCGTACCACATTCAGAATTCTAGACTGTGCTGTCAACACAGGAACCACTATTGGTTTATTGATGTGAAAAATGACACTAGCTTTGGTAAGAAATCGGAATTCGTCCGAAGTTCCGCTCTGTCATCAGGAAACCCAAATACGGTGGCTTGCAATACAAGGCCCCCAAATTTGAAAAACGCCTTGCCGAAGCTAAGGCTAGAAGAAAAAACGTTTTCCAAGTGAGAAACTTAATTCCCACTTGTTGTAAGGGTTCAAAACATGAAAACTGTAAGAAATCTGAACCCAGCTTCAAGTCGCATGGCGCTGTAGGTGGGATAAATGGAGGCTGCACTCTGAGGACACCCCGTAGAAAGGTGTGTACCGACGGCAACAGAGCCAATCGTCGTTGAAAATAAATTGACAACACAGATACCTGCACCCTCAGTGTAGATAAACGCAGTTCTCCATCCCACACCGTCTGTAAAATAACAGAATACGGGTAACTTAAAAGATGATGTCGGAAACTTCCGAGCTTCACACCAACCTATATAGGCACGCCAAATTCTGTAATAATGAGCTGCCGTAACCGGCTTCCTAGCTCGTAACATGGTTGGTATAACCGATACTGTAATGCCCTCTTTCTTTCCTTAAGAGGACGGTCTCAACAACCACCCCGTCAACCGCAGCCGCGGTAAATAGGGGTAAAAGAACAGTCCCTGTTGTAACAGGTTGGACGTAGTATGAGCGGCCAAGGATCGTGTGCGAGTATTCCTTGGAGATGCGAGAAGCAAGCTCTCCGAAACCCATGAGATATCACTAGTATGACTGTGACGAACTGTCTTATGATCCGTTTTAGCAACGGAGAGAGCAGCGGAAAACGGTGGAACCAGATACACGAGGCTGTACGACCACGCGAATGTGAGAGCATCCACCGCCACTGCCCTTGGGATCTGTCGTTCTGGACACATACTGAGCGTTTGTAATTGTTGCGAGATGCCATCCTGTCCACCTGAGGGTAACCCCACCTGGGGACCAACATGTGAAACACCTCTGGATTTAATGCCCAGTCTCCTGGATGAAAAACCCCAACGGCTGAGATCATCTGTCTAACAGATGTCCACTCCCGGAATGAACCCAGTCAACAATATCACCTTGTGGTATCCTGGGCAATTGAGGAATCGAGCTACTTCCCGCATTGCCATGCGGCTTCTCGTTCCTCCCTGTTTGTTGGGCCTGCGACTGCCGTCGCGTTGTGTGACTGCACTTGGACAGTCTGAGTTCGAAGCATGTATGTAGTGCATAGTAAATTGCACGGAGTTCCAGGACATTATAGACAGCAATCAGTCGTGATCCGTTTAGAAACCCTGTTTGAAACTACAACTCCCCAACCTTTGAGACTCTCGCCCAGAGTAGAGACACCCTCGCCCCCCTGTGGGAACCGCGAGTGAAAACCTCCGACCTGAAGCGCCTCGAAAGGCCATCATTGTTTCTAATAGACGAATACACCAATGTACCGATAGTGTTCTTGAGCACTAATTTGTACCAGATGGCGTATAATTTGTACTTTCTGGTGTAGTAGCTAAATCTTTGAGTTACCGTATGTGTAATCATACCTAGGAATTGAAATCGTTGAACTTGACACTGCAACCGTGGTGTATGTTAGCAGCGCAAGTAGGAGGAGCATCTGTTGAAACAGAGCTCTTATGAGTAGATCGTCTTAGAATGGAACGATTGTCACTGCCAGGGATCTGAGATGAGGTATCATCACAAACATCACTTTGGTGAATACCCGAGGCACTGACAAGAGGGCAACCGGTAGAACCTGAAACGGTTAATGGTAGTGGCGTATTGCAAACCTTAAGAACCTGTGATGAGGTGACCAAACCGGAATGGGTAAATACGCATTCTGGAGATCAAGCGACCGAGGCAGTCTTGTCTTTTAAGGAAATAAGACCTGCTGAAACCCGCAGAGACTGAATGGCAACCTGGCAAAATGCCTTATTTTGAGTGGATGGCTGGAAACCCGGCCAATGTAACGTGTAAAGGCGCGTTTCCACAATTGGAAATGCGAGATAGGCTGAGATCCCGTCAAGCCACTGGCTTGTTGTGACTTTAGCGCCCTGGCGTTACAAGGCGTGACTGCTTTTTGTACCACAGTCTTGAATAGACTGAAGTCTAAAGGCTTTAACCGCCGGACCCGAGTATTTCTAATATCGGAGGAGGCAATTTTGTCAAATTTAGGACCAAACAACTTCTGGTCTTGTAATGCTGAACTAGCGACGATGAGAAACGAGAAGCAAGGTAACAGGTGGCAGCAGACGCTGTACCGAGATACTCAGCAGCTTCTCATGAATGATAAATATAAAGTGTCATTGTTTCCATACACTGAGCGCCCTAGTGACCGAAATGTATCTTGGGTCTTTATAAGGTTTGGCACCGACGAATTCCCCAATGGAGAATTCTCCAATGTAGAAGTCACTGTGTGGAAACGGGTAAATAGTCTTAAATCTTAGTAAGATATCCTAAGTAAGAAACCCCTTAAAGATCCGTCGTTTAGCAAATACGACGGATGAAATGTTAGAGGCTCCTTATTCTCTGTAAATTACAGAGACTGACTCACTGGTCATTAGCAATGTATGGTTGTCAAAACCTCCCTGACTGTCTAATGTGCCCTCCTCACTCGTATTTAGCGCTGTGAGGTTTGACATAGAATTGTCAGGTCTGCAACATAGAAGAAATGTGTAAATTATAAGATCAGTTAAATTAACACCCTCCGTAAAAATTGGCGGAGTAACTTTTGAGACTCTGATCTTACCGCTCCTGTCGAGCAGCGTCAATTTGAATTGCCAATGCTTAACATAGGATCTGGGATCCTGAAAACCTACAAAACATAGTGAACATGTGGTAGATTTATGTCTAGACAATGTTTAAAAGTATTTTTAGTCTGCGCTGGAGCCTTACTCCTTATGCAGACAGACAACACCATAGGCAACAGACAGACACTTGCACGACTTAGTAAAATTATCTTAAGGTGTGTAATATATATCTATTTATTTATGGCTGAAATGCAGTTCACATGGCCAGCCTATGTGAAACCTGAACCAAAATTCCCACTAACACCCCTGCGCCTCCGGTGGCGTAGAGATGTAGGGCAGGAATGTTCCGGAATTACAAACTGGAAACAGGAAGCATGTTTAAAATGGCCCCCATGCCATGCTGACCCTGATAATCACAGAACAAGTTACAATTGCTTCAGTGTTAATATAGCCTATTATACAGTGATAATCACAGGCAGAGTACAACACATGCTCTAGTGTGAATATATATAGGCTCAATAGCCTATTATACAGTGAAACTCACAGGACAGGTTACAATACATGCCTCCAGTGTTAATATAGACTCAATATCACAGGTGTTAATATAGGCTCAATAGCCTTTTATACAGTGAAAATCACAGGGCATGTTACAATACATGCCTCCAGTGTTAATATAGGCTCAATAGCCTATTATACAGTGAAAATCACTGTCATTAATATAGGCTCAATAGCCGATTATACAGTGATAATCACCGTCAGTAATATAGGCTCAATAGCCTATTATACAGTGTAAATCACAGGTCATAATCACAGGCAGGCCACCATACACATCCAATATTAATATATATAGTTCATATACATAAACTGTGCCTGCTGTTTATATATGTATCCCTTTACATACCCTTGCCGCTGTAATCCGCCAGATTCCACCCCCACCCCCCTTCCCCCCGTACTCCCTGTAACGCTGTGTCTCAGCGGGGAGCCCGGGAAGACTTGCAGGGAGGCTTTCTAGCCGAGCAGCGGAGGTCGCCTGAGCGGCACGTTGTCACCCTCTCAGCGCTGGCAACTGACGGAGCGTCTGCGGGTGGACGGTGATGGGCGGCCGGACGGAGCGGCTGGGGCTGCCGGACGGAGCGTGTGGCTGGCGGATGTATGAGCGGCGGGAGCGGCATTACAATACTGACCCACACAGCGGGGAGGTAGCCTGCGCTGACCGCCCCGTTTCCCCAGCCTACCTTGTTGTAGAGAGCTCTGTATCTTCCGGTCATGGCTGCGATGGAGCTTCTATGTGTAAGCTCCGTCCAGCTCTCCAGGTCATGGCTGAGACGGGGCTTCTATGTGTAAGCTCCGTCCAGCTGTTGCAGGAGACAGTGGGCTGCCTGTGGCTGTGAGGGTGCTCTTTGTGAGGACCGACACGCCATGCGCTGCCCGTGCAGCGGCACTATCCCGGACCCATGTTTTTCCAGAAACTGGGAAGGGATGTGCTATTGTAAAAAGTTAAAAGTAAAAATGAAAAATTAATAAAATCTTCCACAAAGTGTGGGAACTTCCCACAAGCCATTGTTAGTGCTGTTAGCACAGAAAAAACACTGAGGTCGTACACTGAGGTACTCTGGGATATGGAGGGGTGGAGAGTTCTAAATTTAAAATAAGAATTTACTTACCGATAATTCTATTTCTCGGAGTCCGTAGTGGATGCTGGGGTTCCTGAAAGGACCATGGGGAATAGCGGCTCCGCAGGAGACAGGGCACAAAAAGTAAAGCTTTCCGATCAGGTGGTGTGCACTGGCTCCTCCCCCTATGACCCTCCTCCAGACTCCAGTTAGGTACTGTGCCCGGACGAGCGTACACAATAAGGGAGGAATTTTGAATCCCGGGTAAGACTCATACCAGCCACACCAATCACACTGTACAACCTGTGATCTGAACCCAGTTAACAGTATGATAACAGCGGAGCCTCTGAAAAGATGGCTCACAACAACAATAACCCGATTTAGTTAGCAATAACTATGTACAAGTATTGCAGATAATCCGCACTTGGGATGGGCGCCCAGCATCCACTACGGACTCCGAGAAATAGAATTATCGGTAAGTAAATTCTTATTTTCTCTATCGTCCTTGTGGATGCTGGGGTTCCTGAAAGGACCATGGGGATTATACCAAAGCTCCCAAACGGGCGGGAGAGTGCGGATGACTCTGCAGCACCGAATGAGAGAACTCCAGGTCCTCTTTTGCCAGGGTATCAAATTTGTAGAATTTTACAAACGTGTTCTCCCCCGACCACGTAGCTGCTCGGCAAAGTTGTAATGCCGAGACCCCTCGGGCAGCCGCCCAAGATGAGCCCACCTTCCTTGTGGAATGGGCCTTAACAGATTTAGACTGTGGCAGGCCTGCCACAGAATGTGCAAGTTGAATTGTGCTACCAATCCCACGAGCAATCGACTGCTTAGAAGCAGAAGCACCCAGCATTGTTGGGTGCATACAGGATAAACAGCAAGTCAGATTTCCTGACTCCAGCCAACCTGGAAACTATATTTTCAGGGCCCTGATAACATCCAGCAACTTGGAGTCCTCCAAGTCCCTAGTAGCCGCAGGTACCACAATAAGCTGGTTCAGGTGAAACGCTGACACCACCTTAAGGAGAAACTGGGGACGAGTCCGCAGCTTTGCTCTGTCCGAATGGACAATCAGATATGGCTTTGTGAGATAAAGCCGCCAATTCTGACACTCGCCTGGCCGAGGCCAGGACCAACAGCATGGTCATTTTCCATGTGAGATATATCAAATCCACAGATTTGAGTTGTTTAAACCAATGTGATTTTTTAGGAATCCCAAAACTACGTTGAGATCGCCCAGTGCCACTGGAGACATCAAAGGGGCTGTATATGCAGTACTCCCTTAACAACTTCTGGACTTCAGGAACTGAAGCCAATTTCTTTCTGGAAGAAAATCAACAGGCCGAAATTTGAACCTTAATGGACCCAATTTGAGACCCATAGACACTCCTGTTTGCAGGAAATGTAGAAATTAACCTAGTTGAAATTCTTCCGTGGAGCCTTCCTGGACTCACACCCTGGCACATATTTTCACCTAAGTGGTGATAATGTTGTGCGGTCACCTCCTTCCTGGCTCTGACCAGGGTAGGGATGACCTCTTCCGGAATGCCTCTTTCCCTTAGGATCCGGCGTTCACCCGCCTTGGCGTCAACGCAGCTGCGGTAAGTCCCGGAACAGACACGGTTCTTGCCGAATCAAGACCCTTCTTAGTATCTCTTGAAGTTCCGGGAACCAAGTCCTTCTTGGCCAAACCGGAGCCACGAGTATAGTTCTTACTCCTCTCCTTCCTATCATTTTCAATACATTGGGTATGAAAAGCAGAGGATGGAACACATACACCGACTGGTACACCGACGGTGTTACCAGAGCGTCCCAGCTATTGCCTGAGTGTCTCTTGACCTGGCGCTTCAGGTGGGACGCCATCATAACCACCTTTGGTCTTTCCCAACGGTTTACAATCATGTGGAAACTTCCAGAATAAGTTTCCACTTTTCCGGGTGGAATTCATTTATGCTGAGGAAATCTTCCCAGTTGCCCACTCCCGGAATGAACACTGCTGACAGTGTTATCACATGATTTTCCGCCCAGCGAAGAATCCTTGCTGTCATTGCCCTCCTGCTTCTTGTGTCGCCCCGTCTGATAACGTGGGCGACCGCCATGATGATGTCCTACTGGATCAGCACCGGTTGACTTTGAAGCAGGAGTCTTCCTAGGCTCAGAGCATTGTAAATTGCCCTTAGCTCCAGTATATTCATGTGGAGAGAAGTCTCCAGACTTGACCACACTTCCTTGGAAATTTTTTCCCTGTGTGACTACTCCCCAGCCTCTCAGGCTGGTATCCGTGGTCCCCAGAACACAGTCCTGAATGCTGAGTGTGCTGCCCTCTAAAAGATGAGCACTCTGCAGCCCCCACAGAAGAGACACCCTTGTCCTTGGAGACAGGATTATCCGCTGATGCATCTGAAAATGCGATCCGGACCATTCGTCCAGCAAATCCCCTGAGATCTGCCGAATGGAATCGCTTCGTAAGAAGCCACCATTTTTCCCAGGACTCCTGTGCATTGATGCACTGATACTTGGCCTGGTTTTAGGAGGTTTCTGACTAGGTCGAATAACTCCTTGGCTTTTTCCTCCCGGAGGAACACCTTTTTCTGGACTATGCCCAGAATCATTCCTAGGAACAGCAGACGTATCGTCGGAAAACAGCTGCGATTCTTGGAATATTTAGAATCCAGTCGTGCTGTCGTAGAACTACTTTAGATAGTGCTCTTCCGACCTCCAACTGTTCTCTGGAACTTGCCCTTTCCAGGATATCGTCCAAGTAAGGGATAATTTAGATGCCTTTTTTCTTTGAATAAACATCTTTTCGGCCATTACCTTGGTAAAAGGCCCGGGGTGCCGTGGATAATTCAAACGGCATCGTCTGAAACTGATATTGACAGTTCTGTACCACGAACCAGAGGTACCCTTGTTGAGAAGGGCAAATTTGGACATGGAGGTAATCCTTGATGTCCAGGGACACCATATAGTCCCCTTTTTTCCGGTTCGCTATCACTGTTCTGAGTGACTCCATCTCGATTTGAACCTTTTATGTAAGTGTTCAAAGATTTCAGTTTAGACTATGTCTCACCAAGCCGTCTGGCTTCAGTACCACAATATAGTGTGGAAAAATAATACCCTTTTCCTTGTTGTAGGAGGGGTACTTTGATTATCACCTGCTGGATATACAGCTTGTGAATTGTTTCCAATGCTGCCTCCCTGTCGGAGGGAGCCGTTGGTAAAGCAGACTTCAGAAACCTGCGAGGAGAAGATGTCTCGACTCTCCAATCTGTACCCCTGGGATAATACTTGTACTATCTAGGGGTCAACCTGCGAGTGATCCCACTGCGCGCTGAGACTCTTGAGACTACCCCCCCACCTTGAGTCCGCTTGCACGGCCCCAGCGTCATGCTGAGGACTTGTAGACGCGGTGGAGGGCTTCTTTTCCTGGGAAGGGGCTGCCTGCTGCAGTCTACTTCCCTTACCTCTATGTCTGGGCAGATATGACTGGCCTTTTGCCTGCATGCCCTCATGGGAAAGGAAGGATTGAGGCTGAAAAGACGGTGTCTTTTTCAGCTGAGATGTAACTTGGGGTAAAAAGGTTGGATTTCCCAGCTGTTGCCGTGGTCCCCAGGTCCGATGGACCGACCCCAACTAACTCCTTCCCTTTATACGGCAATACTTCCATGTGCCGTATGGGATCTGTATCACCTGACCACTGTCGTGTCCATGACATCTTCTGGGTGATATGGACAACGTACTTATCTTGATGCCAGAGAGCAAATATCCCTCTGTGCATCTCACGTACATATATATAGAATGCATCCTATTAAATGCTCTATATGAATAAAATATTTTCAGTCAGGGAATCCGACCAAGCCAACCCAGCACTGCATCTCCAGGCTGATGGCGATCGCTGGTCGCAGTATAACCACCGTATGTGTGTATATACTTTTTAGGATATCTTTCCAGCTTCCTATCAGCTGGCTCCTTGAGGGCGGCCGTATCTGGAGACGGTAACGCCACTTGATAAGCGTGTGAGCGCCTTATCACCCTAAGGGGTGTTTCCCAACGCGCCCTAATTTCTGGCGGGAAAGGGTATAACGCCAATATTTGCTATCGGGGTAACCCCACGCATCATCACACACTTCATTTTATTTTATCTGATTCAGGAAAAACTACAGGTAGTTTTTTCACTCCCACATAATACCCTTTTTTGTGGTACTTGTAGTATCAGAAATATGCAACACCTCCTTCATTGCCCTTAACGTGTGGCCCTAATGAGAAATACGTTTGTTTATTCACCGTCGACACTGAATTCAGTGTCCGTGTCTGTGTCGACCGACTGAGGTAAATGGGCGTTTTTAACGCCCCTGACGGTGTTTCTGAGACGCCTGGACCGGTACTAATAGTTTTTCGGCCGTCTCACGTCGTCAACCGACCTTGCAGCGTGTTGACATTCTCACGTAATTCCCTAAATAAGCCATCCATTCCGGTGTCGACTCCCTAGAGAGTGACATCACCATTACAGGCAATTTCTCCGCCTCCTCACCAACATCGTCCTCATACATGTCGACACACACGTACCGACACACAGCACACACACCGGGAATGCTCTGACAGAGGACAGGACCCACACTAGCCCTTTGGGGAGACAGAGGGAGAGTTTGCCAGCACACACCAAAACGCTATAATTATATAGGGACAACCTTATATAAGTGTTTTCCCTTATAGCATCTTTATATATATCTCAATATCGCCAAAATCAGTGCCCCCCCTCTCTGTTTTAACCCTGTTTCTGTAGTGCAGTGCAGGGGAGAGCCTGGGAGCCTTCTCTCCAGGCTTTCTGTGAGAGAAAATGGCGCTGTGTGCTGAGGAGATAGGCCCCGCCCCTTTTTCGGCGGGCTCGTCTCCCGCTATTTAGTGAATCTTGGCAGGGGTTAAATATCTCCATATAGCCTCTGGGGGCTATATGTGAGGTATTTTTCGCCAAAAAAGGTTTTCATTTGCCTCCCAGGGCGCCCCCCTCCCAGCGCCCTGCACCCTCAGTGACTGCCGTGTGAAGTGTGCTGAGAGGAAAATGGCGCACAGCTGCAGTGCTGTGCGCTACCTTTAGAAGACTGCAGGAGTCTTCAGCCGCCGATTCTGGACCTCTTCTTACTTCAGCATCTGCAAGGGGGCCGGCGGCGCGGCTCCGGTGACCATCCAGGCTGTACCTGTGATCGTCCCTCTGGAGCTGATGTCCAGTAGCCAAGAAGCCAATCCATCCTGCACGCAGGTGAGTTCACTTCTTCTCCCCTCTGTCCCTCGTTGCAGTGATCCTGTTGCCAGCAGGACTCACTGTAAAATAAAAAACCTAAGCTAAACTTTCTCTAAGCAGCTCTTTAGGAGAGCCACCTAGATTGCACCCTTCTCGGCCGGGCACAAAAATCTAACTGGAGTCTGGAGGAGGGTCATAGGGGGAGGAGCCAGTGCACACCACCTGATCGGAAAGCTTTACTTTTTGTGCCCTGTCTCCTGCGGAGCCGCTATTCCCCATGGTCCTTTCAGGAACCCCAGCATCCACAAGGACGATAGAGAAATATTCAGTGCCTTTGTTTCTGCTAAGCCGTCCATATCCCAAGAGTACTCCAGTGACCCCTAGTGGATGAAAAAGAAAACGGCACTAATGGAATACCCTCCTAAGTAAGGGTGTGCGAGAGAATGAGTGGCTGTTTATTTTAGCTTTTCTGGTTGCAGTGTTAAAAACCAAAAAACAGCATTTCACATTGCAAGTTTTTACATTTCACCAAATTAAAACCATCCCATTACAGATATAAGTAAATACCAACTGTAATCCAAAAATATGTTTGCAAACCTGTATGAAGATCCCTTTTTTTAACAATTATAAAATTGATATCTAGTTCATGACTAGTTCATGACTTTTCATGCAAATTTTACTTAGACTTGGAAAGGTGCTCATAAATAAGATTATCTTTAATGCAGCCTATTATGAAAGAGCCAACTGTCCAGTACTCGGTGCCACTTCTGATCTAAGGGTTGTGGCCCATTAGCGAGGTTGGAAAACAACTGTAAACAATGTCTAACCATGCTTATAGTCTGTCACAATCAGGGTTTAGATCAGGTGCTGGGTCTGTAGCACAATGATCTGCAATCCTGTTCTCTCCATAGTTGGTCAAGTGGTCTTCAAAATCGCACACATTAAGATTTTTAATCTTTAAGGAACATATTCATACAGTATATTTAACAGATGTCCCTTACCCAGATGAAAAACATGCATTACAACTATTAATGGGGCAGGTCAAATTGATCACTTTAATTATGGACAAATCGTGTCACAGCCTTGATGCTGGCAATCTTCAAACAATCCAGATAAAGAGAGAATGCTTGCTTTTTCAGCCTGAACTTCGTGTATGTTCGGATTCTGGTTACTAACATTAAATTGTTTTTTCCTCCCACACACTTTTATAGCTTCATACGTTTGCAGAATTGTGTCCCTATGTGAACCTATCCCCGCAATCCAATAATAGTCATGTTATGAAAGATAGCAGCACAAGTCCCACGTCTCAGCAGTTATATAAGCAGCATGGATGGTGTAATGGTTAGCATTACTGTTAACAGCACTGAGGTCTTTTGGGTTCGATACCCAACATGGCCCTAACAGTTTGTATATTCTTCCCGTGCTTGTTTGGGATTCTTCCCACACTCCAAAAATATACTGGTAGGTAGGTAAATTGGCACCTGACAAAAAATATGAGTCCTAGTGTTCATGTGGGGTAGGGTATATATATTTATAAGCTCCACTGGGGCACACACTGTATAAAGCACTACACTATAGTGTGCTTTCATATAGCACATAATGAGGCACGGACTGCAAAGCAGCAGCCCCCAGAAATAGCAGTTGGGTCATTCAAATGCCATACTCGTATGGAAGGAGGACTCATTATTTTTAAAGATACACCACACATTCCCTATTTAAAGTCACAATAGCATGTCCGAATCTATTTACCAGATTGTACATCAATGACCATCTGATGTCCTCCCCTCATTCCTGGTCTGCTGTCATCTCCATCCCCTACAGTAAGGAAAGAAAAAAAAAAAATGGAACACATTACACAAAAAAGGAACCTATTCTGCCATAAAAACAAAAACACAAAACTATAAGTACGGGATTATCCAAAATATATGAAACATGGGGGATATTCAATTAACTGTGGTAATTTACTGCAGCTAATTGATTCACCGTGGCTACTCAATTAGTCCCGATACCCGGCACTTATCGGGAATTATGCGTCGGGTGCCTTAGGCACCTGAAGCATATTCCGCGATAGGTAACCCTTGGAGCCGCAATATCATATGGGATCGGAAACTTGTTCCGGAGACCATGTGTTACTGTCCAGAAACGGGACATTTTTTGCTCGAAAAAAACAAGCTATAATTGGATTGCCTGTTAATGACCATAAGTCAAAAACAGCGCTATCAGTCTTTTTTGGGGGAGAAAAACTAGCGCATCTAATTGAATACCCCCCCGTGGAGTTTTTCAGAGAAGGTATTTTCCATAATTTGGTGCACTTTGGCTAAAATATAATAGGATTTTAATTACCTACCGGTAAATCCTTTTCTCGTAGTCCATAGAGGATGCTGGGGTCCACATTAGTACCAGGAGTATTGACGGGTCCACTAGGAGCCACTGGCACTTTAAGAGTTTGAGAGTGTGGGCTGGCTGCGCCCTCTATGCCCTCCTACCAGACTCGGTCTAGAAACTGTGCCCGAGGAGACTGACAACTTCGAAAGAAAAATTTGATACAGATAGTGGTGAGATTCACACCAGCTCACACATGCAAGGCAAACCAAGCTAAATAGCTTGAAACATCAGCAACGGTTGAACAAGATTACTTAACCAAGTAACAACAGTACTAAACCAAGAACTAAGCAGTACTGAACTAAGTAACCACTGCAGGATCACAAAGTGCTTGGCAGGCGCCCAGCATCCTCTATGGACTACTAGAAAAGGATTTACCGGTAGGTAATTAAAAATAGGATTTTAATACCTACCGGTAAATCCTTTTCTCATACGTCCTAGAGGATGCTGGGGTCACTTCAAGAACCATGGGGTATAGACGGGATCCGCAGGAGACATGGGCACTTTAAGACTTTCAAAGGGGTGTGAACTGGCTCCTCCCTCTATGCCCCTTCTCCAGACTCCAGTTACAGGAACTGTGCCCAGGGAGACGGACACTTCGAGGAAAAGGATTTATTGTTAAAATAAGAATTTACTCACCGGTAATTCTATTTCTCGTAGTCCGTAGTGGATGCTGGGAACTCCGTAAGGACCATGGGGAATAGTGGGCTCCGAAGGAGGCTGGGCACTCTAGAAAGATCTTAGACTACCTGGTGTGCACTGGCTCCTCCCACTATGACCCTCCTCCAAGCCTCAGTTAGGTACTGTGCCCGGACGAGCGTACACAATAAGGAAGGATTTTGAATCCCGGGTAAGACTCATACCAGCCACACCAATCACACCGTACAACTCGTGATATGAAACACAGTTAACAGTATGAAAACAATAGAGCCTCTCAACAGATGGCTCAACAATAACCCGATTTAGTTAACAATAACTATGTACAAGTATTGCAGATAAACCGCACTTGGGATGGGCGCCCAGCATCCACTACGGACTACGAGAAATAGAATTACCGGTGAGTAAATTCTTATTTTCTCTGACGTCCTAGTGGATGCTGGGAACTCCGTAAGGACCATGGGGATTATACCAAAGCTCCCAAACGGGCGGGAGAGTGCGGATGACTCTGCAGCACCGAATGAGAGAACTCCAGGTCCTCCTCAGCCAGGGTATCAAATTTATAGAATTTTGCAAACGTGTTTGCCCCTGACCAAGTAGCAGCTCGGCAAAGTTGTAAAGCAGAGACCCCTGGGCTTTTACATGATAAGGGCTTTTACATGATAAAGCCGCCAACTCTGACACTCGCCTGGCTGAAGCCAAGGCCAATAACATGACCACTTTCCACGTGAGATATTTCAGATCCACGGTTTTTAGTGGCTCAAACCAATGTGATTTTAAGAAACTCAACATCACGTTGAGATCCCAAGGTGCCACAGGAGGCACAAATGGGGGCTAAATATGCAGCACTCCTTTCACAAATGTCTGAACTTCAGGTACTGAAGCTAGTTCTTTTTGAAAGAAAATTGACAGAGCCGAGATCTGTACCTTAATGGAGCCCAGTTTTAGGCCCATATTCACTCCTGCTTGCAGGAAATGCAGAAATCGACCTAGTTGAAATTCCTCTGTTGGGGCCTTTTTGGCCTCGCACCATGCAACATATTTCCGCCATATGCGGTGATAATGCTTTGCCGTAACATCTTTCCTGGCTTTAATAAGCGTAGGAATGACTTCCTCCGGAATGCCCTTTTCCTTCAGGATCCGGCGTTCAACCGCCATGCCGTCAAACGCAGCCGCGGTAAGTCTTGGAACAGACAGGGGCCCTGCTGCAGCAGGTCCTGTCTGAGCGGCAGAGACCACGAGTCCTCTGAGATCATCTCTTGAAGTTCCGGGTACCACGCTCTTCTCGGCCAATCCGGAACCACGAGAATTGTGTTTACTCCTCGCTTTCTTATTATTCTCAATACCTTTGGTATGAGAGGTAGAGGAGGGAACACATAAACTGACCGGTACACCCACAGTGTCACTAGAGCGTCCACAGCTATCGCCTGTGGGTCTCTTGACCTGGCGCAATACTTCTCTAGTTTTTTTGTTTAGGCGCGACGCCATCATGTCCACCTGTGGACGACCCCACTGATTTACAATCATTTGGAAGACTTCTGGATGAAGTCCCCACTCTCCCGGGTGGAGGTCGTGCCTGCTGAGAAAGTCTGCTTCCCAGTTGTCCACTCCCGGGATGAACACTGCTGACAGTGCTAGTACATGATTCTCCGCCCATCGGAGAATTTTTGTGGCTTCTGCCATCGCCGTCCTGCTTCTTGTGCCACCCTGTCGATTCACATGGGCGACTGCCGGGATGTTGTCTGACAGGATCAGCACCGGCTGGTGTAGGAGCAGGGATTTTGCTTGACTTAGGGCATTGTAAATGGCCCTTAGTTCCAGAATATTTATGTGAAGGGCAGTCTCCTGACTTGACCATAGTCCTTGGAAATTTCTTCCCTTTGTGGCTGCCCCCCAGCCTCGTAGGCTGGCATCCGTGGTCACCAGGACCCAGTCCAGTATGCCGAATCTGCGGCCCTCCAGAAGATGAGCACTGTGCAGCCACCACAGAAGAGACACCCTGGTTCGTGGAGACAGGGTTATTAAACGATGCATCTGAAGATGCGATCCGGACCACTTGTCCAACAGGTCCCACTGAAAAATTCTGGCATGGAACCTGCCGAATGGAATTGCTTCGTAAGAAGCTACCATCTTTCCCAGGACCCGCGTGCAGTGATGCACCGATACCTGTTTTGGTTTTAGGAGGTCTCTGACTAGAGAAGACAACTCCCTGGCTTTCTCCTCCGGGAGAAACACTTTTTTCTGGGCCGTGTCCAGAATCATTCCCAGGAACATTAGACGTGTCGTGGGGACCAGCTGTGACTTTGGGATATTCAGAATCCAACCGTGCTGGCTCAGCACTTCCTGAGATAGTGCTACTCCCACTAACAACTGTTCCTTGGATCGTGCCTTTATTAGGAGATCGTCCAAGTATGGGATAATTAAAACTCCCTTTTTTCGAAAGGAGTATCATCATTTCCGCCATAACCTTGGTAAATACCCTCGGTGCCGTGGAGAGTCCAAACGGCAGCGTCTGGAATTGGTAATGGCAATCCTGTACCACAAATCTGAGGTACTCCTGGTGAGAATTGTAAATGGGGACATGCAGGTAAGCATCCTTGATGTCCAGGGATACCATGTAATCCCCCTCGTCCAGGGCTTGCAATAACCGCCCTGAGCGATTCCATCTTGAACTTGAATTTTTTTATGTATGTGTTCAAGGATTTCAAATTTAAAATGGGTCTCACCGAACCGTCCGGTTTCGGCACCACAAATAGTGTGGAATAGTAACCCCGGCCTTGTTGAAGTAGGGGTACCTTGATTATCACCTGCTGGGAATACAGCTTGTGAATCGCTGCTAGCACCGCCTCCCTGTCTGAGGGAGCAATCGGCAAGGCGGATTTTAGGAAACGGCGGGGTGGAGTCGCCTCGAATTCCAGCCTGTATCCCTGAGATACTATTTGAAGGATCCAGGGATCCACCTGTGAGCGAGCCCACTGATCGCTGAAATTCCTGAGGCGGGCCCCCACCGTACCTGGCTCCGCCTGTGAAGCCCCACCGTCATGCGGCGGACTTGGAAGAGGAAGCGGGGGAGGACTTTTGTTCCTGGGAACCTGCTGTTTGCTGCAGCCTTTTTCCTCTGCCTCTGCCTCTTGACAGAAAAGACCCTCCTTTTCCCCGCTTATTTTTCTGGGACCGAAAGGACTGAACCTGATAAAATGGCGCCTTCTTAGGCTGTGAGGGGACATGGGGTAAAAATGCTGACTTCCCAGACGTTGCTGTGGAAACTAGGTCGGAGAGACCATCCCCAAATAATTCCTCCCCCTTATAAGGCAAAACTTCCATGTGCCTTTTGGAATCTGCATCTCCAGTCCACTGGCGAGTCCATAAGCATCTCCTAGCAGAGATGGATAATGCACTTACTTTAGATGCCAGCCGGCAGATTTCCCTCTGTGCATCTCTCATGTATAAGACTGAGTCTTTGATATGGTCAATTGTTAGCAGGATCGTGTCTCTGTCTAACGTGTCAATATCTTCTGACAGTTTATCTGACCACGCAGCGGCAGCACTGCACATCCATGCTGACGCAATAGCTGGTCTGAGTATAATGCCTGAGTGTGTATATACAGACTTCAGGATCGCCTCCTGCTTTCTATCAACAGGTTCCTTAAGGGCGGCCGTATCCTGGGACGGTAGTGCCACCTTTTTAGACAAACGTGTGAGCGCTTTATCCACCTTCGGTGGTGTTTCCCAACATAACCTATCCTCTGGCGGGAAAGGGAACGCCATTAGTAGCTTCTTAGGAATTACCAATTTCTTATCAGGGGAAGCCCACGCTTCTTCACACACTTCATTTAATTCATCTGACGGGGGAAAAACTACAGGTAGTTTTTTCTCCCCAAACAGAATACCCTTTTTTGTGGTACCTGGATGTAAATCAGAAATATTTAACACCTCTTTCATTGCCTCAATCATGCAGTGAATGGCCTTAACGGGCATTAAATTTGACTCGTCGTCGTCGACACTGGTGTCAGTATCCGTGTCGACATCTACTTGTGCCACCTGAGATAGCGGGCGTTTCAGAGCCCCTGATGACTTTTGAGACACCTGGACAGGCACGAGCTGAAGACTCGGCTGTCCCACAGTCGGCATGTCGTCAAATTTTTTATGTAAGGAGTCTATACGTGCACTCATTTCCTGCCATAATACCATCCACTCAGGTGTCTGACCCCCAGGGGGTGACATCCCTGCTAAAGGCATCTGCTCCCCCTCCACATCATTATCCTCCTCAAACATGTCGACATAGCCGTACCGACACACTCCACACACACAGGGAATGCTCCAACAGAGGACAGGACCCACAAAAGCCCTTTGGGGGGACAGAGTAAGAGTATGCCAGCACACACCAGAGCGCTATATATATATATATATATATATATATATATATATATATACACACACACAGGGACTAACTGAGTTATGTCCCTAATAGCTGCTTTTCAATATAATATACTGTATACAGTGCCAATTTTAATGCCCCCCCTCTCTTTTCCCTCTTACTGTACTGTAGAATTGCAGGGAAGAGCCAGGGAGCTTCCTTCCAGCCGAGCTGTGAGGGAAAAATGGCGCCAGTGTGCTGAGGATAGGCTCCGCCCCTTTTTCGCGGCGTATTCTCCCGCTTTTTATGGGATTCTGGCAGGGGTATTTACCTCATATATAGCCCCAGGGGCTATATATTGAGGTATTTTAGCCAGCCAAGGTGTTTTTATTGCTGCCTCAGGGCCCCCCCCCCCCCCCCCCAGCACCCTCAGTGACCGGAGTGTGAAGTGTGTATGAGGAGCAATGGCGCACAGCTGCAGTGCTGTGCGCTACCTTTGTGAAGACAGGATGTCTTCATGCTGCCGATTTTCCGGACCATCTTCTTGCTTCTGGCTCTGTAAGGGGGACGGCGGCGCGGCTCCGGGACCGAACATCAAGGCTGGGCCTGCGGTCGATCCCTCTGGAGCTAATGGTGTCCAGTAGCCTAAGAAGCCCAATCCGGCTGCAAGCAGGCGAGTTCGCTTCTTCTCCCCTTAGTCCCTCGCTGCAGTGAGCCTGTTGCCAGCAGGTCTCACTGAAAATAACAAATTCTAAGACTATAACTTTCTAAGAGCTCAGGAGAGCCCCTAGTGTGCATCCAACCTCGGCCGGGCACGAAATCTAACTGAGGCTTGGAGGAGGGTCATAGTGGGAGGAGCCAGTGCACACCAGGTAGTCTAAGATCTTTCTAGAGTGCCCAGCCTCCTTCGGAGCCCGCTATTCCCCATGGTCCTTACGGAGTTCCCAGCATCCACTAGGACGTCAGAGAAACCAAGGTGAGATACATACCAGCTCACACCTCAAGCACGCTGTACAACATGGCATTCAACACAACGCAAGTCAACGGCATGAACAACATCAGCAAAAGGCTGACTATAAACGTAACACAACATGTGTGTAACCATAACTAATAACTGCAGATACAGTACGCACTGGGACGGGCGCCCAGCATCCTCTACGGACTAAGAGAAAAGGATTTACCGGTAGGCATTAAAATCCTATTTTCTCATACGTCCTAGAGGATGCTGGGGTCACTTCAAGAACCATGGGGTTTATACCAAAGCTCTAGAACGGGTGGGAGAGTGCGGATGACTCTGCAGCACCGATTGACCAAACATGAGGTCCTCATCAGCCAGGGTATCAAACTTGTAGAACTTCGCAAAGGTGTTTGTACCCGACCAAGTAGCCGCTCGGCAAAGTTGTAATGCCGAGACCCCCCGGGCAGCCACCCAGGACGAGCCCACCTTTCTGGTAGAATGGGCCAATTTCGGTAACGGCAATCCAGCTGTAGAATGAGCCTGCTGAATCGTATGACAGATCCAGCGCGCAATAGTCTGCTTGGAAGCAGGAGCCCCAATCTTGTTGTGAGCATACAGGACAAACAGAGCCTCCGTTTTCCTAAACTGAGCCGTTCTGGCTACATAAATTTTCAAAGCTCTGACTACGTCGAGAAACTTTGATTCCAGCAAGGCATCAGTAGCCACTGGCACCACAATAGGTTGGTTCAAGTGGAACGACAGAACCACTTTCGGCAGAAACTGCTGACAAGTCTGCAACTCTGCTCTATCTTCATGGAAGATCAAGTAGGGGCTCATGTGAGACAAGGCCACCAATTCAGACACCTGCCTGGCGGATGCCAAGGCCAACAGCATGACCACTTTCCAAGTGAGAAATTTCAACTCCACCTTTTGTAAAGGTTCAAACCAATGAGATTGAAGGAATTGCAACACCACGTTCAGATCCCATGGTGCCACAGGGGGCACAGAGGGAGGTTGGATGTGCAACCTGCCTTTCACAAAAAAGTCTGAACTTCTGGAAGGGAGGCCAATTGTTTTTGGAAGAAAACCAATAAGGCTGAAATTTGTACTTTAATGGAGCCCAACTTTAGGCCCGCATCCACACCGGCTTGTAGAAAATGGAGAAAACGTCCTAACTGAAATTCTTCCGTAGGAACCTTCTTGGATTCACACCAAGACACGTATTTTCTCCAAATACGGTGGTAATGTTAAGACGTTACTCCTTTCCTGGCCTGAATAAGAGTGGGGATGACTTCCTTGGGAATACCCTTACGGGCTAGGATCCGGCGTTCAACCTCCAAGCCGTCAAACGATGTCGCGGTAAGTCTTGGAACACGCACGGCCCCTGCTGCAACAGATCCTCTCTCAGAGGAAGAGGCCAGGGATCTCTTATGATAATTCCTGAAGATCTGGATACCAAGCCCTTCTTGGCCAGTCTGGAACAATGAGGATCGCTTGAACTTTTGTTCTTATTATGATCTTAATCACTTTTGGAATGAGAGGAAGCGGAGGAAACACGTACACAGACTGAAACACCCACGGTGTCACTAGAGCGTCCACTGCTATTGCTTGAGGGTCTATCGACCTGGAACAATATCTCTGAAGTTTCTTGTTGAGGCGAGACGCCATCATGTCTATTTGAGGAATTCCCCAAAGACTTGTCACTTCTGCAAAGACCTCTTGATGAAGACCCCACTCTCCTGGATGGAGATCGTGTCTGCTGAGGAAGTCTGCTTCCCAGTTGTCCACTCCTGGAATGAAGATCGCTGATATAGCGCTTGTATGCCTTTCCGCCCAACGGAGAACCTTTGTGACCACTGCCATATCCGCTCTGCTCTTTGTTCCGCCCTGGCGGTTTATGTACGCAACTGCTGTTATGTTGTCCGACTGAATCAAGACGGACCGATTGCGAAGAAATTGTTCCGCTTGCAGAAGGCCGTTGTGAATGGCCCTTAACTCCAGAATGTTTATGTGTAGACACATTTCCTGGCTTGACCATCATCCCTGGAAGTTTTCCCCCTGTGTGACCGCTCCCCAGCCTCGGAGACTCGCATCCTTGGTCACTAAGATCCAGTCCTGGATCCCGAACCTGCGTCCCTCTAGGAGGTGAGAGCTGTGCAGCCACCACAGGAGTGAGATTCTGTTCTTGGAAGACAGGGTTATCCTTCGGTGCATGTGCAGATGGGACCCGGACCACTTGTCCAACAGGTCCCACTGAAACACACTGGCATGGAATCTGCCAAACAATGGCCTCATAGGCCGCCACCATCTTCCCCAGCAACCGAGTGCATTGATGGATCGATACTCTTGGCGGTTTCAGGATTTGGTTGACCAGGTTCTGAATTTCCAGAGCCTTTTCCACTGGAAGAAAAACTCTCTGTAATTCTGTGTCCAGAATCATCCCCAAAAACGACACCCGTCTCGTCGGTACCAACTGTGATTTTGGCAAGTTTAGGAGCCAACCATGTTGCTGCAGAATTGTCAGGGACAGCGTAATGTTCTGCAGTAATTGGTCCCTGGATCTCGCCTTTATCAGGAGATCGTCCAAGTACGGGATAATTGTGACTCCTTGCCTGCGCAGGAGAACCATCATTTAGGCCATTACTTTTGTAAAAATCCTCAGAGCCATGGACAGACCAAACGGCAATGTCTGAAATTGGTAATGACAATTCTGAACTGCAAACCTCAGATAAGCCTGATGTGGAGGATAAATGGGAACATGTAAGTAGGCATCCTTTATGTCTACCGACACCATAAAATCCCCCTCCTCCAGACTGGAGATCACTGCCCAGAGAGATTCCATCTTGAATTTGAATTTTTTTAGGTAGAAATTGGGAGATTTGAGGTTCAGGATTGGTCTGACTGAGCCGTCTGGCTTCGGGACCACGAACAGGCTCGAATAAAAGCCTTCTCCCTGTTGTGACAGGGGGAACCCTGACAATGACTTGATTGTGACACAATTTTTGTATTGCGGCGTATACCACCTCCCTGTCTGGAAGAGAAGCTGGTAAGGGCGATTTGAAAAATCGGTAAGGGGGAACGTCTTGAAACTCCAGTTTGTACCCCATGGACACTATTTCTAAGACCCATGGGCCAGGGCCGAACGAGCCCAGAACTGACTGAAGAGCCTGAGGCGTGCCCCCACCGGTGCGGACTCCCGGCAGAGGAGCCCCAGCGTCATGCGGTGGACTTGGCAGAAACCGGGGAGGACTTCTGCTCCTGGGAACTGGTCACGGCTGGTGATAGTTTACCTTTTCCCTTTCCTCTAGTAGCAAGGATGAAAGATCCTCGGCCCTTTCTGTATTTATTGTGCCGAAAGGACTGTATTCCATTGATGAATCCACAATGCTCTCCTAGCTGAGACTGCCATGGCATTGGCCCTTGATCCCAAGAGGCCAATATCTCTCGCAGCTTCCTTTAGGTAGACTGCTGCGTCCCTGATATAACCTAGTGTCAAAAGAATGCTATCCCTATCCAGGGTATCCATTTCAGATGACAAGTTATCTGCCATTTTTCAATAGCACTACTCACCCACGCAGATGCAATGGCTGGTCTGAGTAGCGTACTCGTGGTGACAAATAGATTTCAATGTATTTTCCTGCCTACGATCCGCAGGATCCTTTAGGGCTGCCGTGTCAGGGGACGGTAATGCCACCTTTTTGGACAGCCGTGACAGAGCTTTGTCCACAATGGGGGGGGGGTGGGGGGGTGACTCCCATTTTTCCCTATCCCCAGAGGGAAACGGATACGCCACTACAATCCTTTTGGGAATCTGAAATTTCTTGTCAGGATTTTCCCAAACCTTTTCACAAAGCGTGTTCAGTTTATGAGAAGGAGGAAATGTTACCTCAGGTTTATTCCCTTTATACAGACACAGTAGGGTCCTCAGTGATATGTAACATCTTTTATAGCCACAATCATGTACTGAATGCTCTTTGCCAGTTTTGGATCTAATCTGGCATCACTATAGTCGACACTTGAGTCAGTGTCCGTGTCGGTATCCGTGTCTGCCAGCTGGGCAAATGAACGTTTTTGTGACCCCGAGGGGGTCTGGACTTGAAACAACACATCCTCTACGGATTTCTGCCAAGCCTGGTTCCGAGACTCAGATTTATCCAATCTTGTATTTATCAGAGTCACATTAGCATTCAAGGCACTCAAAACATTCACCCAATCCGGTGTCGGCGGTGCAGACATGGTCACTCCCACAGCCGTTTGTGTCCCTAACAGTCTCCTCCTGGGAAGAGCACTCCGCCTCAGACATGCCGACACACGTGCACCCACCACACGCAGACACACTGGGCCTATAGGGGACAGACCCACAGTAAAGCATGTCAGAGAGAGACAGAGGGAGTATTGCCAGCTCACACCCCAGCGCCTAATCCCGGACTGAAAACACCACAGATGATGTCCCAGACCTGCAGCGCTTTTATAAGCTACATATAATGCACCAAAACAACTGTGCCCCCCCCCCCCATATGGCACCCTGTTACTTGTACAGCAGTGTGAGGAGGACCAGCGTCTCTGCAGCCTTGTGAAGAGAAAATGGAGCCGGGCTGTGTGCTGTGGGGCTAAGCCCCACCCCCGTAATGGCGCGCTTCAGACCCGCTCTTTTTTTAAACTTTTTTTATACTGGCGGGGGTCCGGACAGTGCCCTGGCACTTAGTCCGCTCTTGCCAGGTAGTTATTGAGGCTCAAATGCTGTCCAGGGCGCCGCCCCCCCATCGCCCTGCACCCTGTAGTGCCGCTGTGTGTGGGAGCATGGCGCGCAGCGTGCGATCGCTGTGCGGTACCTCAAAGCAGTCACTGAAGTCTTCTAATCTTCTTCTACTCACCTGTTTTCTGACTTCTGGCTCTGCAAGGTGGGTGACGGCAGGCTCTGGGAACGAGCATCTAGGCATACCTAGCGATCAGACCCTCAGGAGCTAATGGTGTCCTGTAGCTAAAGAAGCAGAGGCTTTAAACTCACAGAAGTAGATCTGACTCGTCTCCCCTAAGTCCCACAAAGCAGGGAGTCTGTTGCCAGCATTTCTCCCTGTACATAAAAACCCTAACAAAGTATTTTCAGAGAAACTCCGTAGAGCTCCTCAGAGTGCATCCAGTCTGCCTGGGCACAGATTCTAAACTGGATTCTGGAGGAGGGGCATAGAGGGAGGAGCCAGTTCACACCCCTTTGAAAGTCTTAAAGTGCCCATGTCTCCTGCGGATCCAGTCTATACCCCATGGTTCTTGAAGTGACCCCAGCATCCTCTGGGCAGTACATAACTAAACAAAGTTGTACTGAACCAGATAACTGTTGCAGGAAAACGAAGAGCTGGGCGGGCACCCAGCATCTTCTACGGCCTACGAGAAAAGGATTTACCGGTAGGTAACCAAAATCCTATTTTCTCTTACGTCCTAGAGGATGCTGGGGTCCACATTAGTACCATGGGGATGTACCAAAGATCCCAGAATGGGAGGGAGAGTGCGGAGGCTCCTGCAGAACTGACTGACCAAACTTCAGGTCCTCAGCGGCCAAAGTATTGAACTTGTAGAACTTTGCAAACGTGTTCGACCCAGATTAAGTAGCCACTCGGCAAAGCTGTAAAGCCGAGACACCCCGGGCAGCTGCCCAGGAAGAACCCACCTTACGAGTAGAGTGGGCCTTAACAGACGTAGGACACGGCAATACTGCCGTAAAATACGCATGGTGGATACCTAATCCAGCGAGAGATAGCAGAGAGAAGCAGGACACCCGTTTCTTGGGATCATACAGGACAAACAGTGCGATTTTCTGTGCCTAAAAGTCCTCTTCACATAGATTTTCACAGCCCTTACAACATCCAATGACTTTGATGAAATTGAGGATTCAGTAGCAACTGGCACCACAATTGGTTGGTTGATATGAAATGCCGACACAACCTTTGGAAGAAACTGCTG
This sequence comes from Pseudophryne corroboree, assembly GCF_028390025.1. NCBI lineage: Eukaryota > Metazoa > Chordata > Amphibia > Anura > Myobatrachidae > Pseudophryne > Pseudophryne corroboree. The sequence goes on from NC_086449.1 coordinate 387,729,814, forward strand.
ACATGTCCGGAGCTCAGCTCTATCTTCATGGAAGATCAAATAGGGGCTTTTACAAGACAAAGCCCCCAGCTCCGACACACGTCTAGCAGAAGCTAAGGCCAACAAAGTGACAGCCTTCCACGTGAGAAACTTGACCTTAACCTCCTGTAAAGTTACAAACCAATCCGATTGGAGAAACTGCAGAACCACGTTAAGATCCCATGTTGCCGTAGGACACACAAAGGGAGGCTGGATGTGCAGAACCCCTTTCAAAAAGGTCTGAACCTCCGGGAGGAAAGCCAACTGTTTCTGGAAGAAAATGGATAGGGCCGAAATCTGGACATTTACGGATCCCAAACTCAGGCCTATATGCACACCTGCTTGCAGGAAGAGGAGAAACGATCCCAGTTGAAACTCCACAGTAGGAAACTTCTTGGACTCACACCAAGATACATATTTTTTCCAAATACGATGGAAATGTTCAGACATTACCCCTTTCCGAGCCTGTATCAGGGTAGGAATAACCTTGTTCGGAATGTCCTTCCGAGCTAAGATCTGGCGTTCAACCTCAATGCAGTCAAACGTAGCCGTGGTAAGTCTTGATAAGCCATCGGCCCCTGTTGCAGAAGGTCCTCTCGAAGAGAAAGAGGCCTTGGATCTTCCAGTAGTAATTCCAGAATATCCGCATACCAAGCCCTTCTCTGCCAGTCCGGAGCAATGAGGATAGCCTGAACTCCTGTTCTCTTTATTAGCTTTAGAATCCTTAGAATGAGTGGAAGTGGAGGGAACATGTACACTGACTTTAACACCCACAGAGTTACGAGAGCGTCCACTGCCACTGCTTGTGGGTCTCTCGACCTGGAACAGTACCGCTGAAGCTTCTTGTTGAGACTGGGAGGCCATCAAGTCTATTTGAGGTATGCCCCAAAGACTTGTCACCTCTGAACACCTCCGGATGGAAGCCCCACTCTCCTGGATGGAGATCGTGCCTGCTGAGGAAGTCCGCTTCCCAGTTGTCCACACCCAGAATGAAGATTGCCGACAGCGCCACAGCTTGTTTATCTGCCCAGAGAAGGATTCTTGTCACCTCTGCCATTGCAGCTCTGCTCATTGTTCTGCCCTGTCGGTTTATGTAGGCCACCGTCGTTACATTGTCCGACTGCACTTGAATGGTCTGATCTTGCAGAAGGTGTGCCGCTTGTAGAAAACAGTTGTAGACGGCTCTTCGTTCCAGGATGTTTATTGGAAGAATGGATTCCAGACTTGACCACCTTGGACATTTTCCCCTTGGGTGACTGTGCCCCAACCTCTTGAGACTTGAATCCCGAACCTGCGGCCCTCTAGAAGGTGAGGCAGTTGTAGCCACCATAGGAGTGAGATCCTGGCCTCTGGCGACAGACGTATCCTCTGGTGCATCTGTAGGTGTGATCCCGACCACTTGTCTAGGAGATCCAGTTGGAAGGACCGTGCATGAAATCTTCCGTACTGTAGAGCCTCGTAGGAGGCAACCATCTTCCCCATAAGTCAAATTCACTGATGGACCGATAACCGGGCAGGCTTCAAGACATCCCGGACAATTGATTTTATCACCAACGCTTTCTCCACCGGTAGAAACACCCACTGCACTTGCGTGTCGAGGATCATCCCTAGGATAGACAATCGTTTTGTCGGCTCCAAATGTGACTTTGGAAGATTCAGGATCCATCCATGATCCCTGAGCACTCGAGTCGTGAGAGCAATGCTCTGCAACAACTTCTCCCTGGAAGACGCTTTTATCAGCAGATCGTCCAGGTATGGAATTATATTCACTCCTTGCCTGCGGAGGAGAATCATCATCTCTGCCATTACCTTGGTAAAAACCCTCGGTTCCGTGGAGAGGCTGAATGGCAGTTTCTGGAACTGATATTGACAGTCCAACAACGCAAATCTGAGATAAGCTTGGTGTGGCAGCCAAATCGGAATGTGGAGGTAAGCATCCTTTATATCCAGGGATACCAGAAACTCTCCCTCCAGACCTGAGATCACCGCTCTCAGAGATTCCATTTTAAACTTGAAGTCCTTCTGATAAGGGTTTAACGACGTCAGGTTTAAAATCGGTCAGACCGAACCATCCAGTTTTGGTACCACAAATAGGGTTGAATAGTAACCCTTGATTTCCAGATGAGGTGGCACTGGAACAATGACAGCTGACCTTTCCAATTTTTGAATGGCTTCCTGTAGGATAGCCCTTTCCGTCAGCAAAGCTGGTAAGCCTGATTTGAAGAATCTGTGAGGTGGGAGCTCTTGAAACTCCAGTCTGTACCCCTGGGACACAATATCCTGTACCCAGGGATCCAGGCCGGATGACACCCAGACGTGACTGAAACGTCTGAGTCTCGCTCCCATCTGCTCGTTCTCCAGGCTGTGAGGTCCACCGTCATGCTGAGGATTTTGAGGAAACAGAGGCAGGCTTCTGTTCCTAGGAACCTGCGGGTTTGGATGGATTTTGCTCAACCACCTCTGAAGAAAGTGGCAGGAGGTTTGGACTTTTCAGCTTTTGCGGTCCGAAAGGGCTGCATTGTGGACGTAGAAAAAGGTTTCTTCGTTGTCTAAGGGAAAAAAGGTGGACTTACCCGCGGTTGTCGTGGAGATCCACGCATCCAAATGCTTCCCCAAATAGAGCCTGATCTGTGAAGGGTAGGTTCTCCACACTTCTGGATTCAGCGTCTGCCGACCATTGGCGCAGCCAGAGTCCTCTGCGTGCTGAGACAGCTATGGAAGACGTCCTTGCATTCAGATGACCCAGGTCCTTCATGGCCTCCACCATGAAACCCGCAGAATCCTGTTTGTTACGTAAAAACAATTCAATGTCACTTCTATCCATAGAATCTAATTACTCTAGTAATATGCCTGAGCACTTTACTATGGCTTTAGAAATCCATGCACAGGCAATAGTGGGTCTTAAAGCCACGCCAGAAGCAGTCTATATGGATGTGAGCGTACTCTCAATCTTGCAGTCTGCCGACTCTTTCAAAGCGGTAGACCCAGGGACAGGTAACACCACCTTCTTAGACAGTCTAGATACAAAAGTGTCAACTATAGGTGGGTTTGCCCACTTTATCCTTTCGTCCTCAGGGAAAGGAAAGGCAACGAGAACCCTTTTCAGGATCTGGAATTTTTTCTCTGGGTTTTCCCAGGATTTCTCAAATAATGCGTTTAATTCTTTAGACGCAGGGAAGGTCAGGGAGACTTTCTTATTGTCTGTAAAGTAAGCCTCCTCAACCTGCTCAGGTAGTTTGTGAGTAATGTGTAACACATCCCTAATGGCCTCAATCATGAGCTGCACCCCCCCTTTACAAGGGAAGCCTCAACCCCCCTGCAAATCCACATCACCGTCTGCCGTGTCAGTCGGTATCCGTGTCGACCTGCATAATCTGGGCAAGCGCACGTTTCTTTGGGTATATACTAGGGGATTTTGAGGTAGTGGGGACAGAACCAGACAATACCTCCACATATTTCTTTAAAACCTGCGCTATCCTAGTAGCAATCTGGGATATCATGCCTTAATAGAAGCCACCCACTGGGGTTCGGATTCGGAAGGCTGAGATGTAATTTTATATTCCAGAGTACATGAAATGGATTCCTCTGGTGAAGATACATACTCTGCAGCACAAGATATAGAGCCCCTGGACATAGTAATGAGAGATTTGCATACACAGACACACACAGGAAAAGGTCACACACAGTTTCCCCCAAGTACCTTCAGAGAGACAGTTAATGGAGCCAGCACACACAGCGCCCCAGTAGACAGTTATGGAATAAATGTCTGGCGCTGACTGTGCAACCTTAATAGACTACACAGTCGTAAATACACTCTCCCTCCCCCCCCCCTCCCCCCCCCCTTCTATAACCCACTGGTACCGCACAGGATGACTGGAGCTATGTGGAGTGCAGCGCTCCCCGTCAGCATCTCTGTGTGATGTTCTGCAGGGAGAAAATGGCGCTGGAGAGCTGCTGGATCCACTCTGAGAAGCTCCGCCCCCGAAAATGGCGCATCTTCCCGCACTTTACATTCTTTATACTGGCCTGAGGTATCATTTCTAGCAGCAGTGCAGGGCCCCCGATAGATGCAGTGACCAGTGTAAGGGTATTGCGCTGGCCCAGGGCGCCCCTCACAGAGCCACACCGCAGTACCGCTGAGCCTCCGGAGCGCAGCTTCAGTACTGCGCTCCCACCCTGTTGACGCCATTCACACCGGCTCCCCGCTTGTCGGGTCGCCGGCGTCCTACTCACCACCACGATCTTCTGGCTCTGTTAGGGGGTGGCGGCATGCTGCAGGAGTGAGCGGTTGCCTCTGGGGCTTGCGATCATCACCCTCAGGAGCTCAGTGTCCTGCCAGCAGAGATGGTGGCTATTAACCTCAGAGGCGCCCCCCCCCCCCCCCCCCCCCAAGTCCCACGAAGCAGGGAGATTGTTGTCAGCAGCCTCCCTGTGACTAACTCTTTAAAAAAAAAATAAGAGGATGTAAGAGAAATCAGAATACTCCTACAATATATTCTGGCACAGGTACACTTGTTCTAAACTAACTTGTCTTATTATCAACATGTAGAATACTGAAATGTTTGTAAAACCACGGCGCTGATGAACAGGCGGTTTTACAGAGGAGACCTTGCCCTGCAGTCCCGGAGACCAGTCGCATCTATTTTAGAAAATGGCGCCCAGCGTCTCAGTCGGGGAGTGAGGGAGAGTGTGAGGCAGCTCCACTAGCAGTAGATGGCACCCAGAGCTACAGGTCAAGCGCCTTTTCCCCTATGCTGGTCCTCACCTCCGGGTACTATGGAGCCTTATTAAAGTGGATATTTTACTATCCGACCTGTGCTCCCAAGCCCTGGTGGATATAGTGGGGTCCCTGCTCTGTCACAGTGTCCACGCCAGTGCCGCAGTTCGTCTCCTTAAACCGCGTCCGGAACTCGATTGAATGGCGGGTCCTGTCTGGGGTACCCTCTTACCTCCTCCCTTAGTAGCAGCCACGCGATCCAGGAGAGCATCTGCGGTGGTGTGCCTAGGAACCAGAGAGCCTCCGCCACAAGTACCTGGGAACAGAGCCAGCAGGAGTATGCGACGCCGCTGGGAAGGTGATGGAGCTGCAGCACAGTATGTCACACTGACATATGAAGTGCTGCAGCCCTTGAAATCTTCTAAAAAGCTTTTTCAGGGCTGCCTAGCGCAGCTCCTCTGTTAAGTGACCTGCTTCATGCAGGCACCAACTCTTAAACGGAGCTCACAGTGCCTGGAGGCGGGGTTATAGAGGAGGCCCCACAATGCATTCTGGGAGAGTTTAAAGCTTTAGCCTGTTGGTGCCTCTGGATCACGGTCCATCTCTACACCCCCGATGTATTCCCTGTGGAACACAGTGTAACCCGCTGCAGAAATATTATGTAGTTTAATGTAGTAACAAGCACACACAGTTAAAGTGGACCATCTGTAAATGCCTAAACAAGAGGTCAAATAAAGGCAGTGCTTAAGACTAACTACTCACATAGTTACTTTCCAGTCTACAATATTTTTCAGTAACGTAATACAAAAATCAATATCCTTCAATGACAAAAAAAATATATATAGGCTTGTCCTGGTTACCTTTAGTGCTTTTAGGAATGATCTGGCTCCACTGTGGTTTATATTCTTGTTGACTGATGTACTGACTGAATAGTCCATCTGTAAAGAGAAAAAAAAAAAAAAAAAAAAACTAAATTAAATCATTACATTAATGTCATTACATACATAGACTATGGACTGTAGTTGGATAGCCAAAATGACAATGTATTCTAGTAAGCAACGCACTTTGTCCTTTTAAGTCAAGCGTCCCATACAACATACCTATATCAAGCACCACTTGCCCACCCCAAACACATTTCATGTTGGAATAGATCTTTTAGCACCTATTTGCATGGATTAAGATCCAAGAATCAACTATCCAGACCCACCTTCCTAAAAAGAAAAAAATCCTTGAGAGATTTATTACAACAAAGATGTATGTATCCAGACTTAGGGCAAGGAAACATACCATTGGCTCTTTATCCCTGTGTAAAGCAACCACAATTCATGTGATGCTGCAAGATAGGTTTTAAAAAAAGATATTGCAGAAAGATACATTAGCTTGATATGATTATTTGACACTAGGAGACTAACAAACCATGTTTTTGAAGAAAAATGTACCCACTGCATTTAGAATCAGGAAATAAATTCTGTGTAATATTCCCACATACTGAATGGCTAGGATACTGAACCAGGATCTTGAGCGACTGGTTGCGAAAATAAGCTATTGCTTGATAAGTACATCAGTGTTCGCAAAAACGCGCTATATCGCGTTATTTTACTCGGTATTGATGTCCAGGGACTCACTTTTCCAACATGGGTAAGTCCTCTGAGATGCGCTCCGCAGCAGCCAATCCCTAGCCTGGCAGATTGATTGGCGTGGCGGCAGGCTTTAAAAAATAAGATTTTAAACCTACCGGTAAATCTATTTCTTCTAGTCCGTAGAGGATGCAGCAGACATGGGCACTATAAAGAACTTTTAGTATGGGTATGCCCCTTCTCAAGACCTCAGTTAGAGAACTGTGCCCAGAGGAGATGGACAATATGAGGAAAGGATTTTGTTAATCTAAGGGCAAGATTCATACCAGCCCACACCAATCATACCATATAACCTGGAATACACGCAACCAGTTACCAGTATGAACAAAAAACAGTATCAGTCAAAGACCGATTCCCACTGTAACATAACCCTTATGAAAGCAACAATAAGTCTTGCAGATGCAGTCCGCACTGGGACGGGCGCCCAGCATCCTCTACGGACTAGGAGAAAAAGATTTACCGGTAGGTTTAAAATCTTATTTTCTCTTACGTCCTAGAGGATGCTGGGGACTCCGTAAGGACCATGGGGATTATACCTAAGCTCCCAACCGGGCGGGAGAGTGCGGATGACTCTGCAGCACCAACTGAGCAAACGCAAGGTCCTCATTAGCCAGGGTATCAAACTTGTAGAATTTAGCAAAGGTGTTTGAACCCGACCAAGTAGCTGCTCAGCAAAGCTGTAATGCCGAGACGTCTTGGGCAGCCGCCCAAGAAGAGCCCACCTTCCTAGTGGAATGGGCCTTTACCGAATTTGGCAACGGCAATCCAGCCGTCGAATGAGCCTGCTGAATCGTGTTACAGATCCAGCGAGCAATAGTCTGCTTAGAAGCAGGAGCGCTAACCTTGTTGTTGGCTGCATACAGGACAAACAGAGCCTCTGTTTTCCTAACCCTAGCTGTCCTGGCTACATAAATCTTTAAAGCCCTGACTACATCCAGGGACTTGGAGTCCTTCCAGTCCCCCGTAGCCACAGGCACCACAATAGGTTGGTTCATATGAAATGAAGAAACCACCTTAGGCAAAAATTGAGGACGTGTCCTCAACTCTGCTCTATCCACATGGAAAATCAAATAGGGGCTCTTGTGGGACAAGGCCGCCAATTCGGACACCAGCCTTGCAGATGCCAAGGCCAATAACATGACCACCTTCCACGTGAGAAATTTTAATTCCACTGTTTGAAGAGGTTCAAACCAGTGAGATTTCAGGAAACTTAACACCACGTTAAGGTCCCATGGTGCCACTGGGGGCACAAAGGGGGGCTGGATGTGCAGCACTCCCTTCACAAACGTCTGGACCTCTGGGAGAGAAGCCAATTCCCTCTGAAAGAATATAGACAGGGACGAAATCTGTACCTTAATGGAGCCTAACTTCAGGCCCATATCCACTCCTGTCTATAAAAATGGAGAAACCGGCCCAGATGGAAATCTTCCGTAGGAGCATTCTTGGCTTCACACCAAGATACATACTTCCACCAGATACGGTGATAATGCTTTGCCGTCACCTCCTTCCTAGCCTTTATCAGAGTAGGGATAACTTCCTCCGGAATACCTTTCCCAGCTAGTATTCGGTGTTCACCCACCATGCCGTCAAACGTAACCGCGGTAAGTCTTGGAACACGCAGGGCCCCTGCTGTAACAGGTCGTCCCTGAGAGGAAGAGGCCACGGATCTACTGTGAGCATTTCCTGAAGATCTGAGTACCAGGCCCTTCGAGGCCAATCTGGGACAATGAGTATTGTCTGCACTCTTCTTTGTCTTATGATCCTCAATATTTTTGAGATGAGAGGAAGAGGAGGGAATACATAGACCGACCGAAACACCCATGGTGTCACCAGGGCGTCTACCGCTACTGCCTGAGGGTCCCGAGACCTGGCACAATACCTCCGAAGCTGTATGTTGAGGCGTGACGCCATCATGTCTATTTGAGGAAGTCACGAAAGACTTGTTATTTCTGCAAAAACTTCTTGATGAAGTCCCCACTCTCCCGGATGGAGATCGTGTCTGCTGAGGAAGTCTGCTTCCCAGTTGTCCACTTCTGGAATGAAGACAGCTGACAGAGCGCTTACGTGATTTTCCGCCCAGCGAAGAATCCTGGCGGCTTCCGCCATCGCCACTCTGCTCCTTGTCCCGCCTTGGCGGTTTACATGAGCCACGGCTGTGACGTTGTCTGATTGAATCAGAACCGGTAGGTCGCAAAGAAGATTCTCCGCCAGTCGTAGGCCGTTGTATATGGCCCTCAATTCCAGTATGTTGATGTGTAGACAAGCCTCCTGGCTTGACCACAGTCCCTGAAAATTTCTTCCTTGTGCGACTGCTACCCATCCTCGGAAGCTCGCGTCCGTGGTCACCAGAACCCAGTCTTGAATGCCGAATCTGCGACCCTCTAGAAGTTGAGCACCACAGGAGAGACACCCTGGCCCTGGGGGACAGGGTTATTTTCTGATGTATTTGTAGATGGGACCCGGACCACTTGTCCAGAAGGTCCCACTGAAAAGTCCTTGCATGAAACCTGCCGAAGGGGATGGCCTCGTAGGCTGCCACCATTTTTCCCAGAACATGAGTGCATTGATGAACAGACACTCTTTTTGATTTTAGCAGTTCTCTGACCATGTTCTGGAGATCCTGCGCTTTTTCCAATGGGAGAAAAACCCTCTTTTGTTCCGTGTCCAGAATCATGCCTAGGAATGATAGCCGAGTCGTTGGAACCAATTGTGACTTCGGTAGATTCAGAATCCAACCGTGCTGTTGCAGCACTTTTAGGGAGAGCGACACCCTCTTCAGCAACTGGTCTCTTGATCTCGCCTTTATCAGGAGATCGTCCAAGTATGGGATAATTGTGACTCCCTGCCTGCGCAGGAGCACCATCATCTCTGCCAATACCTTGGTGAAAATTCTCGGGGCCGTGGAAAGCCCAAACGGCAACGTCTGAAACTGGTAATGACAGTCCTGTACAGCGAATCTCAGGTACTCCTGATGAGGGGGGTACATGGGGACATGCAGGTATGCATCCTTTATGTCCAGTGACACCATCAAATCCCCCCCTTCCAAGCTGGATATTACAGCTCGGAGCGATTCCATCTTGAATTTGAACTTTTTCAAGTACAGGTTTAGGGATTTTAGATTTAAAATGGGTCTGACCGAACCATCCGGCTTCGGGACCACGAACAGGGTTGAATAATACCCTTTTCCTTGTTGGACCAGGGGAACCTTGACCACCACTTGCTGTAGACACAGCTTTTGAATTGCAGCTAACACTACTTCCCTCTCCGGGGGTGAAGCTGGCAAGGCCGACTTGAAAAATCGGCGAGGGGGCACCTCTTTGAAGCTTGTAGCCTTGGGAAACAATTTCCATCACCCAAGGATCCACGTCTGAAAGAATCCAGATAAGGCTGAAAAGTCGAAGGCGCACCACCACTGGTGCGGACTTCCTTAGGGGAGCCCCAGCGTCATGCGGTGTATTTTGTAGAAGCCGGGGAGGACTTCTGCTCCTGGGAACTAGCCGAAGCAGGTGTTCTCTTTCCTTTACCCTTACCTCTGGCAAGGAAGGAGGAGCCCCGACCTCTTCTGGATTTATGCGACCGAAAGGACTGCATCTAATACTGTGGAGTTTTCTTTTGCTGTTTGGGGAACAAAAGGTAAAAAGGTAGATTTACCGGCGGTAGCTGTGGCAACCAGGTCCGCGAGCCCCTCCCCAAACAACACTTCACCCTTGTAAGGTAAAACCTCCATATGCTTCTTCGAGTCTGCATCACCCGTCCATTGGCGGGTCCATAGGGCTCGTCTCGCAGAAATAGCCATGGCATTGGCTCTGGAACCCAGCAGCCCAACGTCTCTTTGTGCGTCCCTCATATATAAGACTGCGTCTTTAATGTGGGCTAAGGTTAATAAAATGGTATCCCTGTCTAAGGTATCAAGGTCAGCTGACAAGGTATCTGTCCATGCTGCAACTGCGCTACATACCCATTGCGATGCTATTGCCGGTCTGAGCAAAGCACCTGTATGCGCATAAATAGACTTTAAAGTAGTTTCCTGTCTGCGATCAGCAGGATCCTTGAGGGCTGCCGTGTCCGGAGACGGCAGCGCCACCTTCTTGGACAGGCGCGTTAAAGCCTTGTCCACCCTGGGAGAGGATTCCCAACGTACCCTGTCCTGAGCAGGGAAAGGATACGCCATAAGAACCCTTTTGGGAATCTGCAGTTTTTTATCTGGAGTTTCCCACGCTTTTTCAAATAACTCGTTAAGCTCTTGAGATGGGGGAAAGGTTACCTCAGGTTTCTTTTCCTTATACATGCGCACCCTCGTATCAGGGACCAAGGGGTCATCAGTGATATGCAAAACATCTTTTATTGCAATAATCATACACTGAATGCTTTTTGCCACTCTTGGGTGTAATTTTGAATCATCGTAGTCGACACTGGAGTCAGAATCCGTGTCGGTACCAGTGTCCACTATTTGGGATAGGGGACGTTTTTGAGACCCAGAAGGGCCCTGTGACCCAGTCCAATCCGAAGATTGACTCCCTGCTTTCTCCCTGGACTCTGCTTTGTCCAGTCTTTTATGTAATGAGGCCACACTCGCATTTAACATATGCCACATGTCCATCCAATCATGAGTCTGCGTTGCCGACGGAGATACACCACACATTTGCTCCACCTCCTCCTTGGACGAGGCTTCCGCTTCAGACATGCCGACACGCACGTACCGACACCCCACACACACAAGGATATATCTATAAGGGGACAATTCCCCAACAAGGCCCTTTGGGGAGACAGAGAGAGAGTATGCCAGCACACACCCAGCGCCAAACTGACACTGGAATAACCCAGATAGCATGTGTATATGTGTGTGTATATGTGTGTGTGTGTGTATATGTGTGTGTATGTGTGTATGTGTGTGTATGTGTGTGTATGTGTGTGTATGTGTGTGTATATATATATGCTGTGTCCTGACGACGGGGGTTCGCTCCCCGAAACGTTGACCTTTTGGAATACAAGTATCGTTGTCTCTGAGTGCCGTTCATTGTTGGACATTTATTCATTTTTTGGTTCTGGCACCTGAGCCTCATCTCTTATATAGGAGTGCCGGCTGCTGCTGGATAGATAGAGATATATATATATATATAACAAACAAAACATGTCCGGCACTCACGCTTATCAGTGTAGGTAAAAGACTGGTGCACAACCTCTCCGTGGAGCATATGGATAAACAATGGTGGTGGCACTCAGCGACGAATAATCAGACGACAACCAACCTGGTTAACAGTCAACGTTTCGGGGACTGCTCCCCTTTATCAAGACACAACCAGCACCTCTGAAAAGAACATACATAAATACTTACAAAACACTTACCAAACACCAATCACGCCATTGTCAGCGCTCCCGGACGCCCGACGATGACGTCATGCGCGCGTCAGCGTGCACGTGGTCTCCGTCAGCCGTGCGTGTCGCGCGGTCACGCAGTGTGGTGTGCATTGGTTACCTAGCAACCACCGCCTGGCGCCGTGATTGGTTCTCGTTACACCACTATCAGACTGGCGTCAAAGACGTCTGACGCTGGATAGTCACGTGCGGAAGGAGATTCCGGGTTACCCTCGGCGATAGGTTGCCTAGCAACCCACTGGCACTGCGGACATGGCAATTAATAATAATCAACATAAGTGAAAGAAAACCCAAAGCAAACAAAAACATAAAACGAGTGATACACTGAAACAAATAAAGCAATTAATGAAACTACAAAAACACTGATTAAATAAATATATGAAGCACACGGCTGCAAGTAAATCTTGATATTACGCTAGCTGTTAGAGCATATAGTCAAACTGTATGGAAAAACATTATTTAAAGGTTAAATAATAAATTGAATAGAAAACACAATCCTAACTATAATATGAAGTGTCCGTAATGTCTGGACAGAGAAAGGTGTACTGAGTCTGTCCAGGTGATGTGGAAAACCTCAATGAGGCACCTAGAACAACGAAAGATTACAGATTTATAGAAAACAATTGAAGCTAAGAGCTTCATTCAATCCGTTCGGCTGAACTGTTTGAAGTTTATGGATCCACCATGTCTCTTTTTGGAGTAGAATTTTTCCTCTGTCTCCTCCTCTCCTGTTGGCAGGTACATGGTCGATCATCCTGTAACGAATAGTGGCCAGTGAATGACCAAAGTTCTTGAAATGTCTGGCCACTGGTAAGTCGCTACCCTTACCCTCCCAAGCTGCACGGATGCTGGATCTATGTAGGGCTATTCGCTCTTTGAACTGGCGAATGCTTTTGCCTACATATAATTGGCCGCATGGGCATTTAATGTAGTAAACGATGAACTTGCTGGTGCAGGTCAATGCGTGTCTAATCTTAAAGGTTTTACCCGACCTGGGATGTTGAAATTCATCACCTATCTCTAGACAACTGCATGTAGTGCATCCTGTGCACCTGTAGTTTCCAGGTTTACGAGTGAGGAAATGGGATGGTTTTGCTGGACCCATTTCCGATATATCGTTATGTACTACGATGTCCTTGATATTTCTGCCCCTTCTGTATGCGGCCATTAATGAAGTGTCCTTTAGGACTCGTAAGTCCTTATCTCTAGAAATGATCGGCCAAATGTTTTTAGCTTTTTTGACCAGATATTGGCTTGCAGTGGTGAAGTCCTGCGTCCAAATCATCCTTTCCTTAGTGGACTTTGTCCCTTTATGTGTTAATGCAATCTGTCGAGACGTCGACAATGCTTTAGCTCTAGCTTTCTGTAGAGCTTCCGCAGAGTATCCGCGTGCTTGGAATTTCAAGGACATATTGTGGATCTGTAGACGGGCATCGTCTTCATTACTACAGATCCGTATAATTCTAAGAAACTGCGAATACGGTAAACTCCACTTTAAGGATTCCGGATGATGGCTATTTGCTCTAAGTATTGTGTTGCGGTCAGTCGGTTTGAAATAAATGCTGGTATTGATGTTGTTGTCTTGATCCACAGAGATGGCCACGTCGAGGTAATGAATACTTTCAAAGCTACATTCGTACGTAAATTTGATGGCTGGATCCTTTGCATTCACTTCTTCCATCATGCTGATGAATTCCTGTTGAGTACCAGACCAAATCAGTATGATATCGTCGATGTACCGACGAAACAGTGTGATTTTACTGGTAGTGTCACTGGTATTGAAGAACAGATCTTGTTCTAACTCGCTCATAAACACGTTCGCGAAACTGGGAGCCACGCAGGACCCCATGGCACATCCAGTTAGCTGACGGTAAATTTTTTTGTCGAAGAGGAAATAATTTCTCTTAAGGGTAAGACCCAAAAGAGTCAAAAACAATTTGACATCTGGGCCCTTATATTCCGAGTGATTTGTGAGGAAGGTTTCCATGATCTGTAGGCCTCGATGGTGTGGGATACTGGTGTATAAGTTGACAACATCAATAGTGCAAAGCAGCTGTTTCGATGGTAAAGGAGACAGAGCTTGTAGTGTCAGAATCAGTGAAGTAGTATCTTTTAAACATAGTGATAATCCTTGAATCAGCGGTTGAAGGTAATAATCCAGATATTGAGCTAGATTATAGTATAGGGAGTCCCTTGCTGCTATGATGGGTCGTCCCATCATAGCAGCAAGGGACTCCCTATACTATAATCTAGCTCAATATCTGGATTATTACCTTCAACCGCTGATTCAAGGATTATCACTATGTTTAAAAGATACTACTTCACTGATTCTGACACTACAAGCTCTGTCTCCTTTACCATCGAAACAGCTGCTTTGCACTATTGATGTTGTCAACTTATACACCAGTATCCCACACCATCGAGGCCTACAGATCATGGAAACCTTCCTCACAAATCACTCGGAATATAAGGGCCCAGATGTCAAATTGTTTTTGACTCTTTTGGGTCTTACCCTTAAGAGAAATTATTTCCTCTTCGACAAAAAAATTTACCGTCAGCTAACTGGATGTGCCATGGGGTCCTGCGTGGCTCCCAGTTTCGCGAACGTGTTTATGAGCGAGTTAGAACAAGATCTGTTCTTCAATACCAGTGACACTACCAGTAAAATCACACTGTTTCGTCGGTACATCGACGTTATCATACTGATTTGGTCTGGTACTCAACAGGAATTCATCAGCATGATGGAAGAAGTGAATGCAAAGGATCCAGCCATCAAATTTACGTACGAATGTAGCTTTGAAAGTATTCATTACCTCGACGTGGCCATCTCTGTGGATCAAGACAACAACATCAATACCAGCATTTATTTCAAACCGACTGACCGCAACACAATACTTAGAGCAAATAGCCATCATCCGGAATCCTTAAAGTGGAGTTTACCGTATTCGCAGTTTCTTAGAATTATACGGATCTGTAGTAATGAAGACGATGCCCGTCTACAGATCCACAATATGTCCTTGAAATTCCAAGCACGCGGATACTCTGCGGAAGCTCTACAGAAAGCTAGAGCTAAAGCATTGTCGACGTCTCGACAGATTGCATTAACACATAAAGGGACAAAGTCCACTAAGGAAAGGATGATTTGGACGCAGGACTTCACCACTGCAAGCCAATATCTGGTCAAAAAAGCTAAAAACATTTGGCCGATCATTTCTAGAGATAAGGACTTACGAGTCCTAAAGGACACTTCATTAATGGCCGCATACAGAAGGGGCAGAAATATCAAGGACATCGTAGTACATAACGATATATCGGAAATGGGTCCAGCAAAACCATCCCATTTCCTCACTCGTAAACCTGGAAACTACAGGTGCACAGGATGCACTACATGCAGTTGTCTAGAGATAGGTGATGAATTTCAACATCCCAGGTCGGGTAAAACCTTTAAGATTAGACACGCATTGACCTGCACCAGCAAGTTCATCGTTTACTACATTAAATGCCCATGCGGCCAATTATATGTAGGCAAAAGCATTCGCCAGTTCAAAGAGCGAATAGCCCTACATAGATCCAGCATCCGTGCAGCTTGGGAGGGTAAGGGTAGCGACTTACCAGTGGCCAGACATTTCAAGAACTTTGGTCATTCACTGGCCACTATTCGTTACAGGATGATCGACCATGTACCTGCCAACAGGAGAGGAGGAGACAGAGGAAAAATTCTACTCCAAAAAGAGACATGGTGGATCCATAAACTTCAAACAGTTCAGCCGAACGGATTGAATGAAGCTCTTAGCTTCAATTGTTTTCTATAAATCTGTAATCTTTCGTTGTTCTAGGTGCCTCATTGAGGTTTTCCACATCACCTGGACAGACTCAGTACACCTTTCTCTGTCCAGACATTACGGACACTTCATATTATAGTTAGGATTGTGTTTTCTATTCAATTTATTATTTAACCTTTAAATAATGTTTTTCCATACAGTTTGACTATATGCTCTAACAGCTAGCGTAATATCAAGATTTACTTGCAGCCGTGTGCTTCATATATTTATTTAATCAGTGTTTTTGTAGTTTCATTAATTGCTTTATTTGTTTCAGTGTATCACTCGTTTTATGTTTTTGTTTGCTTTGGGTTTTCTTTCACTTATGTTGATTATTATTAATTGCCATGTCCGCAGTGCCAGTGGGTTGCTAGGCAACCTATCGCCGAGGGTAACCCGGAATCTCCTTCCGCACGTGACTATCCAGCGTCAGACGTCTTTGACGCCAGTCTGATAGTGGTGTAACGAGAACCAATCACGGCGCCAGGCGGTGGTTGCTAGGTAACCAATGCACACCACACTGCGTGACCGCGCGACACGCACGGCTGACGGAGACCACGTGCACGCTGACGCGCGCATGACGTCATCGTCGGGCGTCCGGGAGCGCTGACAATGGCGTGATTGGTGTTTGGTAAGTGTTTTGTAAGTATTTATGTATGTTCTTTTCAGAGGTGCTGGTTGTGTCTTGATAAAGGGGAGCAGTCCCCGAAACGTTGACTGTTAACCAGGTTGGTTGTCGTCTGATTATTCGTCGCTGAGTGCCACCACCATTGTTTATCTATATATATATATATATATATATATATATATATATATATATACATACACATACACACACACACACAGGTTGAGTATCCCATATCCAAATATTCCGAAATACGGACTTTTTTGAGTGAGAGTGTAATAATGAAAGCTTTGTTTTTTGATGGCTCAATGTAAACAAACTTTGTTTAATACACAAAGTTATTAAAAATATTGTATTAAATGACCTTTAGGCTGTGTGTATAAGGTGTATATGAATCATAAATGATTTGTGTGAATGTACACACACTTTGTTTAATGCACAAAGTTATACAAAATTTTGTCTAAAATAACCTTCAGGCTGTGTGTATAAGGTGTATATGTAACATAAATGCATTCTGTGCTTATAAATAGGTCCCATCACCATGATATCATTATGGTATGCAATTATTCCAAAATACGGAAAAATCCGATATCCAAAATACCTCTGGTCCCAAGGATTTTGGATAAGGGATACTCAACATGTATGTATGTATGTATGTATGTATGTATGTATGTATGTATGTATGTATGTATATATATATATATATATATATATATATATATATATAATTATAATCACTGATCTCCTCTGGGCACAAAATCTAACTGAGGTCTGGAGGAGGGGCATAGAGGGAGGAGCCAGTGCACACCCATACTAAAAGTTCTTTATAGTGCCCATGTCTCCTGCGGAGCCCGTCTATACCCCATGGTCCTTACGGAGTCCCCAGCATCCTCTAGGACGTAAGAGAAACAGGAGGTGGTGCCTTGCCAGTCCGGACATGGTTGGTCCTAAATCGGAGTGGGAGAAGGGACCTTCTGATGTCACTAGGGGAGGAGACACGTCACCAGGGGGAGGAGGCCGAACAGGGTACCCAAAAAGTACCCTCGCGGACTTGCTTCGCTCGCCACGCTTCGGTAAGTATGTAGTTGGTGGTGTGGTTAGTAGAAGAGCTATCCCGCTAGCCTAGCTCCTCCCCCTTGTGTCGTGGCTCCTCCCCTTGAGGTAAAGGGTCCCTTAGGCCACTTGAATCTAGCATCTACCGTCCGGGCATGACAGCGCAGCTCCGTGGCAGCTCTCCGCGAGTTGTTCCTCTGTGACACTGGGTAACCCGCGGCTGGGGACGGGGTTTAGCTTCTGAGTGCTGTCAGTGCTCCGTGGCCAGGGAGAGGGGGCTGGGAGCTCCGTAATCTCACGGCCAGCTTCGGATGGTGGTGGAAATATTGTTTTGAGCTGTTATTACAAGTGGCGTGGGGAGAGGGGGGCTGTCTGTTCCCGCGGTGGGGCTGGTTCTGGGACGGCATTACAATGAGTCTCACTGACTCATTAAATGCCGCCACCAGCACTGCACCTGTTCGCCCGCCCACCGCCAGTGCCCTAGAGCCTGTGCATTAAGACGCCCACTGCACAGCCAGTCACTCGGGTCCTATCTCCCAGCCAGTAAAGGGACCGCTCTCCTCATCCCCCCCCCCCCCCGCCCCCCCAACACACACTCAAATGCTTCCTGTGCCTTAACTATTTTACTATTCTAAACACCCCCTCTATTGCGGACACGGATACCGGGCTGGAAGGGCACGCTTTCTCAGCACCCACCCCTTGTCTACTTCTATTGTACCCCTGTGCTGACCGTCCCCGGCGCCAAAAGTCTTTGGGAGGAATGCGTAGAGGCACTGGCAGCCTTGTCCATGCACAGTAGCAGCCACTGATCGTGTACACACCACTGTCTTCAGGCCAGGGAGGAAAAAGCAATACTACAGTAGCGGCTGTCCCTTCCTCCCTGCGTGCTCGCTGTGTTGCTCCAAACTACAAGAAGAAGCAGCTGCAGCAGGCGCCAGGCTGTATTGTGTGACAGTGGCTGCACACTAGCCAGCGCATACGGCTGCACTCCCTGGGGGATTAAGTTATACTTGTAATCAACTAACGGAGGGAGCATGTGTGTGTGGGGGAGGGAGGAGAGTGTTGGCGGCAGCTAATGATGCAAATATGGGGGATGGGGCAGTGCCCATCATACACACTGCCCATACCTCCACAGTGTCCATTATACACAGAGCAAATACTCCCACAGTGACCATCACATGCACACCCACATATCCACAGTGCCCATTATATGGTGCTCTGCCTGGCGCAGTGTGCATAAGGTGCTCTGCCTGGCGCAGTGTGCATAAGGTGCTCTGCCTGGCGCAGTGTGCATAAGGTGCTCTGCCTGGCGCAGTGTGCATAAGGTGCTCTGCCTGGCGCAGTGTGCATAAGGTGCTCTGCCTGGCGCAGTGTGCATAAGGTGCTCTGCCTGGCGCAGTGTGCATAAGGTGCTCTGCCTGGCGCAGTGTGCGTTAGGTGCTCTGCCTGGCGCAGTGTGCATTAGGTGCTCTGCCTGGCGCAGTGTGCATAAGGTGCTCTGCCTGGCGCAGTGTGCATAAGGTGCTCTGCCTGGCGCAGTGTGCATAAGGTGCTCTGCCTGGCGCAGTGTGCATTAGGTGCTCTGCCTGGCGCAGTGTGCATTAGGTGCTTTGCCTGGCGCAGTGTGCATTAGGTGCTCTGCCTGGCGCAGTGTGCATTAGGTGCTCTGCCTGGCGCAGTGTGTATACGGTGCTCTGCCTGGCGCAGTGTGTATACGGTGCTCTGCCTGGCGCAGTGTGTATACGGTGCTCTGCCTGGCGCAGTGTGTATACGGTGCTCTGCCTGGCGCAGTGTGTATAAGGTGCTCTGCCTGGCGCAGTGTGTATAAGGTGCTCTGCCTGGCGCAATGTGTATAAGCGGTACTACTGTGTGGTGTAATGTGAATTGGCACTATTATGTAGCCAAGCCTCTTCCCCACAAAGCCAAACCCCTAAATTTTCGTTGCGCACTGTCCATACTTTGGAATATGGAGGGGGAGCACCAATTCACTTTCTGCCACAAGGGCACCAAAATGTCTAGTTACAGCTCTGGGGCAGAGTGTCCTGTATGCTACACAGCTCAAGCAGCATCGTCACCCCCTCCTCCCCCTTGCAACACTTTTTTAGTGTCCAAATCAAGTCTGTGTTTTTATATTTTAATCATTAATACGATTAATAAGAACCTTCATTCTGATGGGACCAAGAAAAGGACAGTTAGGACCCCAATTTTTAAAAGTCGTGGGTCCCTGGGACCCACTTTTTTTTTCGGCCCAGCGCGATCACTGCACATTAACATTATACTTGGATAAAAGGTCTGCATTACTTAATATAAATGTATAGGATTTCCAAAATTACATTTAAATAACAAGCAACCGATGATAGGAGTTTTGTATTATTTTCAGTTCCAACAAACTGGAGCTGACAAAACAGTTTTAGAAGGACTGCACATAGGGGTCGATTCAAATACCCACAAATTACTAGCAGCAGTATGTAAAGTAAGCGCAGCTATACGGCTCATTAACAGTACCTGCGGACTCGCAGATCTTTGTTCGTTTACCCATGGGGCTGTGTACAAAAATCTGCGAGTCCTGGCTAGACAGGGCATCCAAAAGGTTTCAGTGCCGCTAGTGGCATTTCCACGCTGTTACTCCATGTTGAAACACCCCCCTCATACCTAATTGAAATGACCTCTAAGTGTTATTATGACTCATCCTTGGTACACCTTCATCCGTATACCAATTTGGGAAACACGGTACAATTTAAAGGAGAAAAATCTTTTATTTTGTATATTAAAAAAAGAAACTAAATTGTTAACCAATAGTGTGTTGGTGCTACACAATTGGTGCTCACTTAAAATGTGAGCGGCCAGGTCACTAAATTAGGAAAAGTTTGACCTGTGGAAATGGAATGAAGGCAAGGGTTGAGGAAGTAGATGTATGGGACACATCTTTATATTTACATTTTTACTTTAACCTTTACAGTTGGTGCAGTGGAAACAGGTTCTCGCTCTCCTCCCCCTCAGCAATACTAAATCACTATTGCCAGAGATCGATTAACAAAAGTCAGTCAAATATGACTGTCATAAAAGTTACTTTAAAAGGCTTTGACCGATGGCTGTAAAGTCAACCTTGACATCCTAATATAAAGTAAACAGAAATCTCTAAAATGTCGAACAAACAAGTGTAAACAACACTGAACAAATTGTAGAAGTGACCATTACTACCGTTTACAGCTTTTTCAATCAATTCCTCACTGCCATCAAAGTCTCCTTTCAACACTAGTTTGTCATGCAGCTCGGTTAGCATGGGGTGTTCTAGAGCAATTTTTGTTTTCTTCTGTAAGGATTCAAAAGCTTCTGTGTAGTTGTGCTGGCGAAAGTGCTTGAGGCAAAGACGAATGGCTTCTTGTTCACGGTACTACTGGAACACAAGGAGTGGGATGAGCAAATTTACTAAAAAAACTAATCAGCAGTTACAAAGGGAATTATTTCCAATTAAACATACATGAGCAGATCTGCAGTTTTCTTTTAAGCTAGGGTTTAGCATGCGCACCACACAAACCACATGCAAAAAAAAAAAAGGACGCAGCAAAGAACAGCAAGCCTAATTCCACTGATCAGAGTTAATCCTGCAATTTCAGATCTTGAAAAGGTTTTTGATTAAAGATGCTGTACTTTATGATAAAAATTCTAGTCCTTTATACCTGTTACTAAGTAGTACAATATTTTAAATAAATGCAAACTTGCAAAAAGTTAATAAACACTGTGTTCTTAACATTCAGATTCTTGACTAGACTGAAGGTATGGAAAAAAGCAAGCACCAAGTTATGGGTCTCTGTGATTACATGTGATTAATGGGAAACCATCCACATAGAATTTAAGACGTAGGGAAGAACACTTATACCCCGTTCACATTGCTTTTGCCAGGTCGCACTCGGGAGTTGGAAACGGGTCATTCCCAGTTGCGACCTGGCATTGGAACTGTGCAGTGTGAACAGGGTGGCTTCCCGACCCAGCAATATGCCAGGTCAGGTTGCCATCCAGGAGCGGGGACAGAGGCTGCATCAGGGGTGGGGGGCGGAGGTGCCGCTGGAGATAAGATCATCTCTGTGCCGTCTCTCCCTATGCTGTGAATGGGTGCCGGGTCAGGTTTTAATTTTCTGAAAGTAGCTCACACCCCAATTAAGGTTGGATACCACTGCCCTACAGTATCTCCACAGTGTCCCCCATGGCATCAGAGAAACAGATTTCACAGTTAAGGACCAAAATGCTGTTTATAGTAGAGTATTACATTTTTAATGCAGTTATTATTTATACAGTACGGTATTTTAAACAGGATTTATACAGTATGGTATTTTAGACAGGATTTTACCTAACTTATTATATACTGTGTTGAATATTAGTTTTTCATGGTACAAGTCTTAAGATACACACCCATATGTATTGTAATCTTAAATTATACCCTGTTCATACTGCACAAAAAACCCGGTATCAACCCAGTATTTTGCCGGGTCGACGTGCAGTGTGAACGGGTCACTGACAAATTCACGGGTTTCCTGACCCGGTAATTCAACACGGGAGTAAAGAAGGGTTATTCCCGGGTTATTACCAGGTCAGACGCAGTGGTCGACCTAATGAGTGTCGACCTTAACATTGTCGACCATCTGACCGGATACCCACCCAGTCTTGCACCCTTAACCCGGCCCTTTTGCACACCCATTCACAAAAATAGTGCTTGCTACCCTATGAGGTGGAGATCCCGCTGCTGCGTTAATTTGGCCGGGTGGGATAATCGCCGACAATTTAAATCACCTCTAAGTCATAATGCACAACACCTTTTTTAAAAGATCACTGTTATACATAATTCCTATCCCCTCCAAAGACAATATAAAAAGTTTTCATAAGTTTTGCAATTGCATTGCTCATTAGGAGTGCCTATAATGAGAACATGTTGTAGTCTAACTGCAAACTCTCTGCTTTAAACAAAGTGTGTGCCTCTTTTAGGTTGACCACTATTGGTCGGCACATGAAAAAGGTCGGCACAAGTTGTTCAAATTTTTTTTCTTTTTGGGAATTTTCATACTTTACGATCCACGTGGACTACGATTGGGAACTGTAACCTGTGCCGAGCAAAGAGGAACGAGGCACCTTGCCCGAAGCATGACAAGCGAAGCGAGCCATGCGAGGGAACGCTCTGCCCTAATTGGGGTTCCCCGTCACTTTACGCAGAAAACGACACCCAAAAAAAGTTAAACTCATGTCGACATTTTCATGTGTCGACCTTTAGTCCATGTCAACCAATAGTGGTCGACCTAATGAGTGTCGACATTAACATTGTCGACCATTCATACCGGAACCGAATGGGTGAAGCTGTTGGCGTTTAAATGCCGCAGCAACAGCAATTCGCACCCTTCACTGGTTACTGAATTCCCCAATCAAAATCAGATTTGATATGGACACCAAGATCATATCAGCTGGTCAAGCATCCATAGATTTTCATACAATAACTGGCATAATTTAAGCACATTAAAACATTATGACAAAAGTATTAGTTAATTGTGTTTAGTGATATTTGCTTGTTAATCCTTTGCAGCCTGTAAATAAATTCACAACACATTTGGAAATTATAATTCACAGAACTTTAAAGAAGAAATAGTGCATTCTGATGCGACAGATACGGTAATTTTTGTCATATTCATGATCATTCAAATAAAAAAAAATGGTACATTATCAGAGGTTACAAACATATTATACACTGCTCAAAAAAAATAGGATTTTGGTACTTACCAGGTAAATCCTTTTCTTTGAATCCATAGGGGGCACTGGAGTACTCTTGGGATATGGACGGCTTCCGCAGGAACAAGGGCACTGAATATTTAAATTTAGAACTCTCCACCCCTCCATATCCCCGAGTACCTCAGTGTTTTTTACTGAGCCGAACAGGAACTATAAAGAAGTTGACAATGGAGAATTACATATAACATAACGGACAACAACAAAGTTGACACATAACGTTACTGACAACTAAACAGTTGACACCATAACCGATAGAACCTTATAATTTGAACCAGTCGGTGAAAATGTGTTACCATAAGATCCCCTGAGCTTAATACAAACCAGGTAAAACTGCTCTGGGCGGGCGTCCAGTGCCCCCTATGGATTCAAAGAAAAGGATTTACCTGGTAAGTACCAAAATTCTATTTTATTTTTTATCCACTAGGGGTCACTGGAGTACTCTTGGGACGTACCAAAGCTTCCCCCGTGGGTGGGAGAGCTGTTTGACACCTGTAACACTAGGCGGCCAAAGCTAGATGCTGATGCCGCAAACGTATCAAACTTGTAAAAGCGCACAAACGTGTGCACTGAAGACCATGTAGCCGCACGGCAAAGCTGCGTCGTAGAAGCTCCCCGACCAGCTGGCCATGAAGTTCCCACAAAACCCGAGGGATGAGCTATTACTGATGTTATCCATCTGGATAAGGTCTGCTGAGAAGCTGGCCAACCCCACTTGGCAGCATCATAGAGAACAAACAACAAATCCGTATTACGAACTGTAGAGCTTCAGGACACAAACGCGTAATGCGCGTACCACATTCAGAGTTCCAGAATGTGCTGTCAACACAGGAACTACTATTGGTTGATTGATGTGAAAAGATGACACTACCTTTGGTAAGAAAGGGGAATTCGTCCGAAGTTCCGCTCGGTCATCAGGAAAGACCAAATACGGTGGCTTGCATGACAAGGCACCCAAATCTGAAACACGCCTTGCTGAAGCTAAGGCTAGAAAAAAAAATTGTTTTCCAAGTGAGAAACTTTATATCCACTTGCTGTAAGGGTTCAAAATATGAAGACTGTAATAAATGTAAACCCAGATTCAAGTCCCATGGCGCTGTAGGTGGAATGACTGGAGGCTGTACTCTGAGGACACCTTGTAGAAAAGCGTGTACCGACGGCAAGTGACAACGCAGATACTGCACCTTTAGTGTAGATAAACGCAGTCCTCCATCTAACCCCGTCTGCAAAAATAACAAAAGACGGTATAACTTGAAAAATGATGTCGGAAACTTCCGAGCTTCACACCAACCTATATAGGCACGCCAAATTCTGTAATAATGAGCTGCCGTAACCGGCTTCCTAGCTCGTAACATGGTTGGTATAACCGATACTGTAATGCCCTCTCTTCTTAAGAGGGCGGTCTCAACAGCCACCCCGTCAAATGCAGCCGGGCTAAATCTGGGTAAAAGAACGGACCCTGTTGTAACAGGTCTGGACGTAGTAGGAGCGGGCAAGGATCGTCTGCGAGTAGTCCGCGGAGATCCGAGACCCAGCTCTTCGAGACCAATGAGACATCACTAGTATGACTGTGACAGACTCTCTTTTGATCCGTTTTAGCAACTGAGAGAGCAGCGGAAAACGGTGGAAACAGATGCACGAGACTGTACGGCCACGCGATTGTGAGAGCATCCACCCCCACTGCCCTTGGATCTCTCGTTCTTGACACATACTGGGGCGTTTGTGGCAAGGTGCCATCAGGTCCACCTGAGGGTAACCCCACCTGTGGACCAACATGTGAAACACCTCTGGATTTAATGCCCAGTCTCCTGGATGAAAATCCCGACGGTTGTGATCATCCGCCTTGCAGTTGTCCACTCCCGGAATGAACCCAGTCGACAATATCACCTGGTGGTATTCTGGGCAATTGAGGATTCGAGCTACTTCCCGCATTGCCATGCGGCTTCTCGTTGCTCCCTGTGTATGCGACTGCCGTCGCGATGTCTGACTGCCCTTGGACAGTCTGAGAGCGAAGCATGTAGTGCATTGTAAATTGCACGGAGTTCCAGGACATTTATAGACAGCAATCTGTCGTGATCCGCCCAGAGACTCTGTCGTTGACCATTTTAAACTACAACTCCCCAAC
The DNA here is from genome assembly GCF_028390025.1 of Pseudophryne corroboree. NCBI lineage: Eukaryota > Metazoa > Chordata > Amphibia > Anura > Myobatrachidae > Pseudophryne > Pseudophryne corroboree. The sequence goes on from NC_086449.1 coordinate 387,754,955, forward strand.
TTCTGAGACTCTCGCCCAGAGTAGAGACACCGTCGCCCCTGGCGACAACCTCACCCTGTGGGGAATCTGCCTATGCGAGGGCGACCACTGCTGTTGAAATGGACGCGAGTGAAAACCTCCGAACTGAAGCGCTTCGAAAGCCACCACCATTGTTCCTAATAGGCGAATACACAAATGTACCGACAGTGTGCGTGGCTTGAGCACTAAGTGTACCAGATGGCGTATAATCTGTACTATCTGGTGTAGTCGTTAAATTCCTTGATTTACCGTATTTGGAATCATACCTAGGAATTGAAGTCGTTGAGACGGAATTAGATGCGATTTCTTGAAGCTGACACTGCAACCGTGGTGTACGTTAGCAGCGCAAGTAGGAAGAGCATCTGTCGAGACGGAGCTCTTATGAGCAGATCGTCTAAGTACAGAACGATTGTCACTGCCAGAGATCTGAAATGAGCTATCATCACAAACATCACTTTGGTGAATACTCGAGGCGCTGACGAGAGGCTAAACAGTAGAGCCTGAAACTGTTAATGGTTGTGGCGCATTGCAAAACGCAAGAACCTCTGATGAAGTGACCTAACCGGAATGTGTAAGTACGCATCCCGGAGATCAAACGCAATCATGCAATCTTGTGGCTCCAAATCTGCAAATTCTGGCCGCAGAAATTCCATCTTCAATCTGTAGGAAGTGACTTACTGATTGAGACTGTGACGGACCCCTCCGGCTTCGGTGAATAATAACCCTAACCTTGTGGGTGTACCAGGCCTGGAATTAAAAACTGCTGAATCCAGCAGAGACTGAATGGTAACCTGCCAAAACGCCTTCTTGTCGTCCGACAGAGGCAGTCCTGTCTTGAAAAAGCGCAGTGGCGGGAGACAGCTTTCTTTTAACACTAAATAGCGGAAACATCCATCAGTGGATGTCTAGAATCCCAACAAATGTAACGTCTGAAGACGCGCTCCCACAATTGGAAATCCGAAATGGCCCGGGAGCCCGTCAAGCCACTGGCTTGTTGGTGACTTTAGCGCCCTGGCGTTACAAGGCGTGGCTGTACCACAGCCTTGACAGGACTGAAGTCTAAAGGATTTGAACGCCGGACCAGAGTATTTCCGTCTTGGTACCGGTGGAGGCAATGACAGGAAACTAGACTGTCTCCCCCCCCCCCCCCCCCACCCGCCTTGGCCTGAGAAATGCATTTGTCAATTTTAGGACCAAACAACTTCTGGCCACCGTATTCTTTTGACCTCTGACTTAGCTTGCGAAGAACGCAGCCAGAGAAGTTGTCGTGCTGTAACTAGCGACGATGAAAAGGCGAGAAGCGAGCTAACAGCCGGCAGGAGAAGCTGTACATAGCTATCTCAAATTTGATTAACGATAAGTATAACGTGATCGTCATTGTTTCCATACAAAGGGCGCCTTAGTGACCCAACGTCTGAAGGGTCTGTATAAGGTTTGACACAGACGAATCCACCAATGGCGGATTCTCCAATGTAGATCTGTGAGGTATAGAACGGGTTATTCGCTTATTTCTACTAACATCTTAGTAAGATATCCCAAATAAGAAGCCCATTGGAAATCTGTCGTTTAGTAAATCCGACTGATTATATGTTAGAGGCTCCTTAGTCTCTGTAAACTTCAGAGACTGACGCACTGGTCATTATCAATGTCTGGGCTGTTAAAAACCGCACTATCTGACTGCTGGTCTAATGTGCCATCCTCACCCTTATTTAACGCCGTAAGGGTTGGCATAGAATTGTCAGACTGCAACATAGCAGAAACGGTTAAATTATAAGACCAATTAAATGAATACTCTGTTACCCAAAGTGAAGTTGGACTTTTGCAACGGCTGAGACTCCTCCGTTAGATTTGGCGGTCTTCTCCGAGACTCGGATCTTGCTGCTCGTGTCGAACGGTGGCCAATTCTAATTGCAACCCAGACATTACATTTGCGTAACATAGGAATGAAACCGGTTTCCTGAGTTGAAACCTACAAAACATACGGAACATGTGGTAGATTCATGTACAGATATTGCAGTAAAAACTTCCTTTTTAGTCTTTGCTGGTGCCGTACTCATTATGCAGACAGACAACCCAATAAACAAAGACAGACACTTGCACGACGGAGTAAAAATGTTACTTAAGGTGTGTAATATACATATATATATGGCCGAAGTGCATTTACATGGCCAGCCTATGTAAAACCTGAAGCAAAAATTCCCACTAACACCCCTGCGCCTCCGGTGGAGTAGTGATGTAGGGCAGGAACGTTCTGGAATTACAAACAGGAAGCATGGTTAAAATGGCCCCCATGCCATGCTTACACTGATAATCACAGTACAGGGTACAATACATCCTGTGTGAATATAGACTCAATAGTCTATTATACAGGGAGAATCACAGGCAGGCTATGGCAGCCTGTCATACAGGCTATTTCCCTTTATGTAATCACCCATGTCCTCCCCCCCCTTCCCCCTGTACTCCCTGTAGCGCTGTGTCTCAGCGGGGAGCATTGCCGGGAAGCTCATTGCAGGGAGGCAAGGGACACTTATTGCAGAGCAGCGGAGGTCGGCTGGCCAGAGCGGCGCGTATCGGCTTCCGGCGTCGCTCGAGCTGCGGCGGTTCCCCTCTCAGCGCTGGCATCTTCCTGCTGACGGAGCGTCTGGGGCGGCCGGACGGAGCGGCCGGACGGAGCGGCGGGTGCGAGCGGCCTGAGAACACGGACCCCACACAGCGGGGCGGCAGCCTGCGCTGACCGCCCCGTTCCCCCCCCCAGCATACCTTGTTGTATGGAGGGCTGCGACGGGGCTTCTATCTGTAAGCTCCGTCCAGCTTTTCAGTTCATGGCTGCGACGGGGCTTCTTCCTGTAAGCTCCGTCCAGCTCTTCAGGGCATGGCTGAGACGGGGCTTCTTCCTGTAAGCTCCGTCCAGCTGTTCAGAGCATGGCTGCGACGGGGCTTCTATCTGTAAGCTCCGTCCAGCTTTTGCAGCAGTAGTGGGCTGCGTGTGGCTGTGAGGGTGCTCTTTGTGAGGACCGACACGCCATGCTCTTGCAGCGGCACTATCCCGGACCCATGTTTTTACAGAAACTGGGAAGGGATGTGCAAAAGGAAAAAGTAAAAATGAAAAATTAAGAAAATCTTCACTAAGTGTGGGAACTCCACACAAGCCTTGTTCGTGCTGTGAGCACAGAAAAAACACTGAGGTACTCGGGGATATGGAGGGGTGGAGAGTTCTAAATTTAAATATTCAGTGCCCTTGTTCCTGCGGAAGCCGTCCATATCCCAAGAGTACTCCAGTGACCCCTAGTGGATGAAAAAGAAATAAAGGGAACACTAAAATAACACATCCTAGATCTGAATGAATGAAATATTCTTATTAAATACTTTGTTCTTTACATAGTTGAATGTGCCGACAACAAAATCACACAAAAATTATCAATGGAAATCAAATTTATTAACCCATGGAGGTCTGGATTTGGAGTCACCCTCAAAATTAAAGTGGAAAAACACACTACAGGCTGATCCAACTTTGATGTAATGTCCTTAAAACAAGTCAAAATGAGGCTCAGTAGTGTGTGTGGCCTCCACGTGCCTGTATGACCTCCCAAAACCCACACAAGTGGCTCAGGTAGTGCAGCTCATCCAGGATGGCACATTAATGCGAGCTGTGGCAAGAAGGTTTGCTGTGTCTGTCAGCGTAGTGTCCAGAGCATGGAAGCGCTACCAGGAGACAGGCCAGTACATCAGGAGAAGTGGAGGAGGCCGTAGGAGGGCAACAACCCAGCAGCAGGACCGCTACCTCCGAATGTGCATGTGTCTACTCAAACGATCAGAAACAGACTCCATGAGGGTGGTATGAAGGCCCGACGTCCACAGGTGGGGGTTGTCCTTACAGCCCAACACCGTGCAGGACGTTTGGCATTTGCCAGAGAACACCAAGATTGGCAAATTCGCCACTGGCGCCCTGTGCTCTTCACAGATGAAAGCAGGTTCTCACTGAGCACATGTGACAGACGTGACAGAGTCTGGAGATGCCAAGGAGAACTTTCTGCTGCCTGCAACATCCTCCAGCATGACCGGTTTGGCAGTGGGTCAGTAATGGTGTGGGGTGGAATTTCTTTGGGGGGCCGCACAGCCCTCCATGTGCTCGCCAGAGATAGCCTGACTGCCATTAGGTACCGAGATGAGATCCTCAGACCCCTTGCGAGACCATATGCTGGTGCGGTTGGCCCTGGGTTCCTCCTAATGCAAGACAACGCTAGACCTCATGTGGCTGGAGTGTGTCATCAGTTCCTGCAAGATAAAGGCATTGATGCTATGGACTGGCCCGCCCGTTCCCCAGACCTGAATCCAATTGAGCACATCTAGGACATCATGTCTCGCTCCATCCACCAATGCCACGTTGCACCACAGACTGTCCAGGAGTTGGCGGATGCTTTAGTCCAGGTCTGGGAGGAGATCCCTCAGGAGACCATCCGCACCTCATCAGGAGCATGCCCAGGCGTTGTAGGGAGGGCATACAGGCACGTGGGAGGCCACACACACTACTGAGCCTCTTTTTGACTTGTTTTAAGGACATTACATCAAAGTTGGATCAGCATGTAGTGTGTTTTTCCACTTTAATTTTGAGGGTGACTCCAAATCCAGACCTCCATGGGTTAATAAATTTGATTTCCATTGATAATTTTTGTGTGATTTTGTTGTCAGCACATTCAACTATGTAAAGAACAAAGTATTTAATAAGAATATTTCATTCATTCAGATCTAGGATGTGTTATTTTAGTGTTCCCTTTATTTTTTTGAGCAGTGTATATTCCCTAACATTAATTGTAGCAACGCTCTATTGTACTTTATAAAGTTCAGTTTGGTCAAAGATTCCACATGGATAACAAAGATTACCTTTAACTGCATATGTATGCAAAGTGTGTTACACAAATACATGATTGTGGAATGGCCCACCCACATAGTACTAAATAGAAAAGAGCCCAAAATAATTCACAGCACGAATAAAAGGATAGCTGCCTCTAAAGGTCAGAGACATACCAATGAAAAAGGAACTGTGAGATGGGACTTATTTTAAACCAAGCAATACCCATCTTGCCAGAAAGTCATCTTGTTGACCTTTAAAATAGCTGAAAGCATGAAAAGCAAGGCAAAAACAAACATCTTCTTGCTATGTACTTCACTTAGTGCTCAACAAATGGATTGAAGAGAGTATAATTTCCCTTCAATATCTGTAAAAATTAAGTTGTCCCTTTTATTCCTCTACTATATATACTGTAGAAGCAGTACAAAAAACAAACAAAAAAAAAACCACATAATATAAACTATTCACTTCAAATTGTAAGGGGAAATGCAATAGCTTGAGAGATGCAGGGATCGACAAGATTCCGTTAAGTTTGTCCAATGTCTTTAAGCGGCAATGAAGTAAAAGGCAAAACCCTTTTAAATTGTTACTGCTTTAAAACATTGGGCAGACTTGTCGGAATCGAGTCGATACTCTATCTCGCAGGTTATTAAATGTATAATAATATATATGACACACGCGGGTTTATGTACTAAATGGCATCTTTACAAAGTCGATAACCATTATTTTTGTCTGCAGAAATTAAATGGCAATATTAATACAGTGCGTCCAGAAAGTATTCACAGCATTTAATGTTATCCACATTGTTATGTTACAGCCTTATTCCAAACTGGAATAAATTCATTTTTCCCTCGAAATTCTACACACAATACAATACCCCATAGTGACAACGTTTAAAAAGTTTTTTTGAGATTTTTGCTAATTTATTAAAAAAAATAAGATTTTACTTACCCGTAGAGGATGCTGGGGACTCCGTAAGGACCACGGGGAGAGACGGGCTCCGCAGGAGACATGGGCACTTTAAGAAAGAATTTAGTTCCTGGTGTGCACTGTCTCCTCCCTCTCTACCCCTCCTCCAGACCTCAGTTAGAGAACTGTGCCCAGAGGAGATGGACAGTACGAGGAAAGGATTTTTGTTAATCCAAGGGCAAGATTCATACCAGCCACACCATATAACTTGTGATAACAATCCAGTAAACAGTATGACAATAACATAGCATCAGTTCACGCCGATGCAACAATAACTTAACCCTTATTGAAGCAATAACTATATACAAGTATTGCAGAAGAAGTCCGCACTTGGGACGGGCGCCCAGCATCCTCTACGGACTACGAGAAATAGATTTACCGGTAAGTAAAATCTTATTATCTCTAACATCCTAGAGGATGCTGGGGACTCCGTAAGGACCATGGGGATTATACCAAAGCTCCCAAACGGGCGGGAGAGTGCGAAAGACTCTGTAGCACCGATTGAGCAAACAGGAGGTCCTCCCTCCTCAGCCAAGGCATCAAACTTATAGAATTTTGCAAAGGTGTTTGTACCCGACCAAGTAGCAGCTCGACACAGCTGTAGTGCCGAGACCCCTCGGGCAGCCGCCCAAGAAGAGCCCACTTTCCTAGTGGAATGGGCCTTGATCGATTTAGGTAACTGCAATCCTGCCGTAGAATGCGCCTGCTGAATCGTGTTACAGATCCAGCGAGCAAGAGTCTGCTTTAAAGCAGGGCTGCCAAGCTTGTTGGCTGCATACAGAACAAACAGTGCTTCTGTTTTTCGGACTCTAGCCGTCCTGGCTACATAAATCTTCAAAGCCCTGACCACATCAAGAGACTCTGAATCCTCTAAGTCCCGTGTAGCCACAGGCACCACAATAGGTTGGTTCATATGAAAGGATGAAACCACTTTTGGCAGGAACTGAGGACGTGTCCGCAATTCCGCTCTATCCATATGGAAAACCAGATAGGGGCTTTTATGTGATAAAGCCGCTAATTCCGACACTCGCCTAGCCGAAGGCAGGGCTAATAACATGACCACCTTCCAAGTGAGATATTTCAACTCCACCGTTTTCAGTGGTTCAAACCAGTGTGACTTTAGGAAGCCCAAGACCACATTAAGGTCCCAAGGTGCCACCGGAGGCACAAACGGAGGCTGAATATGCAGTACTCCCTTAACAAAAGTCTGAACTTCTTGGACAGAAGCCAATTCTTTTTGAAAGAAAATGGATAGGGCCGAAATCTGGACCTTAATGGAGCCTAATTTAAGTCCCAAATCCACTCCAGTTTGTAGGAAGTGAAGGAAACGGCCCAGATGGAATTCTTCCGTAGGAGCATTCCTGGCCTCACACCAAGAAACATATCTTCGCCATATACGGTGATAATGTTTTGCTGTTACTTCCTTCCTAGCCTTTATCAGCGAAGGGATAACCTCCACTGGAATACCTTTTTCCGCTAGGATCCGGCGTTCAACCGCCATGCCGTCAAACGCAGCCGCGGTAAGTCTTGGTACAGACAGGGACCCTGTTGCAACAGGTCCTGCCTTAGAGGAAGAGGCCACGGATCTTCCGTGAGCATTTCCTGCAGATCTGGATACCAGGTCTGTCGTGGCCAATCTGGAACGAGGATTGTTCTCACTCCTTTTCTTCTTACTATTCTCAACACCTTTGGTATGAGAGGAAGAGGAGGAAATACATAGATGGACCGGAACACCCACGGTGTCACGAGGGCGTCTATCGCTACTGCCTGAGGGTCTCTTGACCTGGCGCAATACCTCTGCAGCTTTTTGTTGAGGCGGGACGCCATCATGTCTATCTGTGGCAGTTCCCACCGACTCACAATCTGTGCGAAGACTTCTGGATGAAGTCCCTACTCTCCCGGGTGTAGGTCGTGTCTGCTGAGGAAGTCTGCTTCCCAGTTGTCCACTCCCGGAATGAACACCGCTGACCGTGCACTTACATGATTCTCCGCCCAGCGAAGAATCCTGGTGGCTTCCGCCATTGCCGCCTTGGCGGTTTACATGAGCCACTGCGGTGATGTTGTCTGACTAGATCAGAACTGGTTGGTCGCGAAGTAAGGCCTCCGCTTGACTTAGGACGTTGTATATGGCCCTTAGTTCCAGGATAGTGATGTGCAGACAAGTCTCTTGACTTGACCAAAGACCCTGGAAATTTCTTCCCTGTGTGACTGCTCCCCAACCGCGGAGGCTTGCGTCCGTGGTCACCAGGATCCAATCCTTAATGCCGAATCTGCGGCCCTCGAGAAGGTGAGCACTCTGCAGCAACCACAGGAGTGACACCCTGGCCCTGGGGGACAGGGTGATCAACCGATGCATCTGTAGATGTGATCTGGACCGCTTGTCCAACAGATCCCATTGGAAAGTCCTCGCATGGAACCTGCCAAAGGGAATGGCCTTGTATGAGGCCACCATCTTCCCCAGGACTCGAGTGGAATGATGCACGGACACCTGTCTTGTTTTCAAAAGGTTCCTTACCAGAGTCATAAATTCCTGGGCTTTTTCTATCGGAAGATAAACCCTTTTCTGGGTCGTGTCCAGAATCATGCCCAAGAAGGGCAGACGAGTCGTAGGAACCAACTACGACTTTGGGATATTGAGAATCCAGCCGTGTTGTTGTAACACTTTCAGTGAAAAAGATACGCTGTTCAGCAACTGCTCTCTTGATCTCGCTTTTATGAGGAGATCGTCCAAGTACGGGATAATTGTGACACCCTGCTTGCGCAGCAGCACCATCATTTCCATCATTACCTTGGTGAAAATCCTCGGAGTCATTGAGAGACCAAACGGCAACGTCTGAAATTGGTAATGACAGTCCTGTACCGCAAATATTAGGTACGCCTTATGAGGTGGATAAATGGGGACATGAAGGTACGCATCCTTTATGTCCAGTGACACCATAAAATCCCCCCCTTCCAGGCTGGCGATGACCGCTCTTAGCGATTCCATCTTGAACTTAAACCTCTTCAAGTATAGGTTCAGAGATTTTAAATTCAATATGGGTCTTACCGAACCGTCCGGTTTCGGAACCACAAACATGGTCGAATAATACCCCCTTCCCTGTTGAAGGAGGGGAACCTCGACCACCACCTGCTGAAGATACAATTTTTGTATTGCATTTAACACTATCTCCCTCTCTAGGGGGGAAGACGGTAGGGCCGATTTGAAAAACCGTCGAGGAGGCACCTCTTCGAATTCCAGCTTGTAACCCTGAGACACAATTTCTATTGCCCAGGTATCCACCTGGGAGTGAACCCACATGAGGCTGAAATTCCGAAGACGCGCCCCCACTGGCCCCGACTCCGCCAGTGGAGCCCCAGCGTCATGCGGTGGATTTTGCAGAGGTCGGGGAGGACTTCTGTTCCTGGGAACTAGCTGTATTGTGCAGCTTTTATCCTCTGCCCCTCCCTCTGGCAAGATAGGACGCACCTCGGACTTTGTTTCTTTGTGAACGAAAGGACTGCAATTTGATAATGCGGTGCTCTCTTAGGCTGTGAGGGAACATGAGGCAAAAAATTTGACTTTCCAGCCGTAGCTGTGGAGACCAGGTCCGATAGACCTTCACCGAACAATTCCTCACCCCTGTAAGGTAAAACCTCCATATGCCGCTTTGAGTCGGCATCACCTGTCCATTGCCGAGTCCACAGGACCCTTCTGGCAGAAATCGACATAGCGTTTATTCTAGAACCCAGCAGACTAATGTCTCTTTGAGCATCTCTCATATAAAGGACAGCGTCTTTAATATGCCCCAGGGTCAATAAAACAGTATCCCTATCTAGGGTATCAAACTCCTCTGATAAGGTATCAGTCCATGCCGCTACTGCACTACAGACCCAGGCCGACGCGATTGCCGGTCTGAGCAAGGTACCTGAATGTGTATAAATGGACTTCAGGGTACCCTCCTGTTTGCGATCAGCAGCATCCTTGAGGGTTGCCGTATCCTGGGACGGCAGGGCTACCTTTTTGGATAAGCAAGTTAAAGCTTTGTCCACCCTAGGGGAGGATTCCCATCGTAACCTGTCCGTTGGCGGGAAAGGATACGCCATAAGAATCCGTTTGGAAATCTGCAGTTTTTTATCTGGAGAATCCCAAGCTTTTTCACATAACTCATTCAGTTCGTGTGAAGGGGGAAAGTTACCTCAGGTTTCTTTCCCTTATACATATAAACCCTTGTGTCAGGGACAGGGGTTTCCTCTGTGATGTGCAAAACCTCCTTAATTGCTATAATCATATATCGGAGTGATTTAGCCAACTTTGGCTGTAACTTTGCATCATCGTAATCGACACTGGAGTCAGAATCCATGTCGGTATCTGTGTCAACAATTAGGGATAGTGGGCGCTTATGATACCCCGACGGTCCCTGCGACATAGGATCAGGCACGGGTTGAGACCCTGACTGTCCCAATGCATCAGCCTTGTCTAATCTTTTATGCAAAGTATTAATATTATCATTTAAAACCTTCCACATATCCATCCAATCAGGTGTCGGCGGAGACACCACATTCATTTGCTCCCGCTCCTCTCCCACATAGCCTTCCACATCAGACATGTCGACACAAGCGTACAGACACACCACACACACAGGGAATGTCCTTTCTGAAGACAGTTCCCCCACGAGGCCCTTTGGAGAGACAGAGAGTATGCCAGCACACACCCCAGCGCTATACAACCCAAGAATAACACAGTAACTTAATGTTAACCCAGTAGCTGCTGAAAATATACTTTTTTGCGTCTAATTATGTGCCCCCCCCCCCTCTCTTTTCAACCCTCTTCTACTGTGTATCAGCAGGGGAGTGCCTGGGGAGCTTCTTCTCAGCGTGCTGCGGAGAAAAAATGGCACTGGTGAGTGCTGAGGGAGAAGCCCCGCCCCCTCGGCGGCGTGCTTCTGTCCCGCTTAAAATTTATTTCTTTGGCGGGGTCTCCTACATATATACAGTGCCTAGCTGTATATATGTATTTATTTGCCAGAATGAGGTCCCAAATGCTGCCCAGGGCGCCCCCCCCCTGCGCCCTGCACCCTAACAGTGACCGGAGTATGTGTAGGTGTGTGGAGCAATGGCGCACAGCTGCAGTGCTATGCGTTACCTCCAGTGAAGATCACAAAGTCTTCTGCCGCCTGTGAAGTCTTCTTGCTTCTCATACTCACCCGGCTTCAGTCTTCCGGCTCTGCGAGGGGGACGGCGAGGGAGAGATCCTGCGTACCGATCCCTCTGGAGCTAATGGTGTCCAGTAGCCTAAGAAGCAGGACCTAGCTTCAGAGAGTAGGGCTGCTACTCTCCCCTCAGTCCCACGATGCAGGGAGTCTGTTGCCAGCAGGGCTCCCTGAAAATAAAAAACGTAACAAAAAACTTTCAATCAGCAAACTCAGGAGAGCTCACTGAAAAGCACCCAGCTCCTCTGGGCACAGAATCAAACTGAGGTCTGGAGGAGGGGTAGAGAGGGAGGAGCCAGTGCACACCAGGAACTAAATTCTTTCTTAAAGTGCCCATGTCTCCTGCGGAGCCCGTCTCTCCCCATGGTCCTTACGGAGTCCCCAGCATCCTCTAGGACGTTAGAGAAATAAAAAACTAATAAATCACATGTACATAACTATTCACAGCCTTTGCTCAATACTTTGTTGATGCACCTTTGGCAGCAATTACAGCCTCAAGTCTTTTTGAATAGGATACCACAAGCTTGGCACACCTATCTTTGGGCAGTTTCGCCCATTCCTCTTTGCAGCACCTCTTAAGCTCCATCAGGTTGAATGGGAAGCGTCGGTGCACAGCCATTTTCAGATCTCTCCAGAGGTGGTCAAATCGGATTCAAGGCTGGGCTCTGGCAGGGCCACTCAAGGACATACACAGTTGTCCTGAAGCCACGCCTTTGATATCTTGGCTGTGTGCTTAGGGTCGTTATGTTGAAAGATGAACCGTCACCCCAGTCTGAGGTCAAGAGCGCTCTGGAGCAGATTTTTATCCAGGATGTCTCCGTACATTGCTGCATTCATCTATCCCGACTAGTCTCCCAGTTCCTGCCGCTGAAAAACATTCCCACAGCATGATGCTGCCACCACCATGCTACACTGTAGGGATGGTATTGGCCTAGTGATGAGCGGTGCCTGATTTCCTCCAAACATGACGCTTGGCATTCACGCCAAAGAGATCAATCTTTGTCTCATCAGACCAGAGAATTTTGTTTCTCATGGTCTGAGTCCCTTTCAGGTGCATTTTGGCAAACTCCAGGTGGGCTGCCATGTGCTTTTTTACTAAGGAGTGGCTTCCGTCTGGCCACTTTACCATACCGGCCTGATTGGTGGATTGCTGCAGAGATGGTTGTCCTTCTGGAAGGTTCTCCTCTCTCCATAGAGGAAAGCTGTAGCTCTGAAAGAGTGACCATCAGGTTTTTGGTCACCTGCCTGACTAGGGCCCTTCTCCCCCGATCACTCAATTTAGACAGCCGGCCAGCTCTAGGAAGAGACCTGGGGGCAAATTTACTAAGATGGGAGTTCTATTTAAGATGGAATGTTGCCAACAGCAACCAATCAGATTCCAGTTATCTTTTAGAAAGTGCTAGATAAATGAGAAGTAGAATGTGATTGGTTGCTATGGGCAACATCCCATCTTAAAAAGAACTCCCATCTTAGTAAATTTGCCCCCAGGTAGTTCCGAACTTCTTCCATTTACGGATGATGGAGGATACTGTGCTCATTGGGACCCTCAAAGCAGAAGATATTTTTTTGTACCCTTCCCCAGATTTGTGCCTCGAGACAATCCTGTCTCAGAGGTCTACAGACAATTCTTTTGACTTCATGCTTGGTTTGTGCTCAGACATCACTGTCAAGTGTGGGACCTTCTATAGACAGGTGTGTGCCTTTCCAAATCATGTCCAATCAACTGAATTTACCACAGGTGGACTCCAATTAAGATGTAGGAACATCTCAAGGATAATCAGTGGAAACAGGATGCACACAAGCTTAATTTCGAGCTTCAAGGCAAAGGCTGGGAATACTTATGTACATGTGATTTCTTCGGTTTTTATTTTTAATAAATTTGCAAAAATCTCAAAAAACCTTTTTAACGTCGTCATTATGGGGTATTGTGTGTAGAATTTTGAGGACAAAAATGAATTTATTCCATTTTGGAATAAGGCTGTAACATAACAAAATGTGGAAAAAGTGAAGCGCTGTGAATACTTTCCGGATGCGCTGTAAATGCAAAACACACCAGGTTTTGCCTTTACTAGTACTGTCGTTTTAAAATCTGGAAGAAACCGCTGATCAGCAAGCAGCGGATTAGAAAAGATACCATTTAGTAAATAAACCTTTTGGTAAGACTTGCATGTTCAGGTAACAGAAATGATACAGACTGACATTTACTTTTCGACTGATACAAATTAACTCTGGTAATATGACAACTAGGGAAGACATTTTCTCCAGTCAAAGTTATACTGTGTAGCTACTTATGACAACTGTCGGTAAAAAAATTACACTGAAATCTTTTTATGAGCAATCATAGAGATGAATAAAGGAATTTATTAGGTTTGGCTTTGCTGGTTTTTGCCAAATCTCTATGTCTACATTCACATTTTTGCATTTTAGTGCATAAAATTCCCAGCGTTTTTCACATCCTCATTTCTGATGCAATTACCATTTTCATCCTGACAGACAAGTGTGAAACAGCTGTCCCAGCGACGCAACTTTTTAGCAGTCTTCCACAAATGGCTAACTCAATGCAGTTAAAGTATTATGCACATTCAGCATGTTCACTCTAGCTTTATTTGGGAATACAGCATGGCCAGCATCTCTAGGGGGCACGTAAGACATACCTCCCAACATTTGTTAAAGGGGAATAGGGACCTCAAAAAGAAGTGTGGCCTGTGGAAAAAGGGGCGTGGCTTCACAAGAGTGCCCATTTTTCGACACTGTGGGGGCATGCCCCACCTACCTCTCTCCTGTGAATAAACGCTGTGCGCAGACGGACAGTGTCTATTCACCCGTGCTCCGTGACAGGAGCCTCCCAACTGCCCCCTATCCGCGGGACACTGCGGCCCGCGGGTGGGATAGCGGGAAAGTCCCCCAAAAAACTGGACTGTCCTGCAAAAATCGGGACAGTTGGGAGGCAAGCGCATCCACAGATGGTTTTTAGTTTTGAACAAAAAAATAAATAAATAAATTGTGGAACTGGTCAGCCCTCAATGTGAGCTATAGGGCTGAGATTTAATATGATCCAAAACAGTGGAGAAATAATAGGATTTTAAATTACCTATCGGTAAATCCTTTTCTCGTAGTCCATAGAGGATGCTGGGGTTCCATTTAGTACTATGGGGTATAGACGGGTCCACTAGGAGGCATGGGCACTTTAAGAGTTTAATAGTGTGGGCTGGCTCCTCCCTCTAAGCCCCTCCTACCAGACTCCATTTAGAAAATGTGCCCGAGGAGACATACTTCGAGAGAAGGAAATACACGGATAGTGGTGAGATTCACACCAGCTCACACATAACAAAAGGAAAGCCAAGCTAACCAAACAAATTATTCAGCAATGACTGAACCAACAATATTTAACCAAGTAACAATGCAGGAAAACGAAGCACTGGGCGGGCGTCCAGCATCCTCTACGGACTACAATAAAAGGATTTACCGGTAGGTAATTAAAATCCTATTTTCTCTTGCGCCCTAGAGGATGTTGGGGTTCCATTTAGTACCATGGGGATGTACCAAAGCTCCCAGTACGGGAGGGAGAGTGCTGAGGTTCCTGCAGAACAGATTGACCAAACTGTAGGTCCTCAGAGGCCAAAGTATCAAACTTGTAGAACTTAGCAAACATGTTCAACCCTGACCAAGTAACTACATGGCAAAGATGTAAAGCCGCGACACCACGGACAGCTGCCCAGGAAGAACCCACTTTACGAGTAGAGTGGGCCTGAACAGATCTTGGACACGGCAAGCCTGCCGTAAAATAAGCATGCTGGATAGTAAACCTAATCCAGCGAGAAATCGTCTGCTTAGAAGCAGGACACCCAACCTTGTTGAGATCAAAATGAACAAATAGAGCGTCCGACTTCCTGTGACGAGAAGTTCTCTTCACATATATTTTTAAAGCCCTCACAACATCCAAGGACTTTGAGGCAATTGAGGAGTCAGTAGCAACTGGCACCACAATAGGTTGGTTGATATGAAAAACCGACAAAACCTTTGGAAGAAATTGTTGACGCGTTCTGAGCTCAGCTCTGTCTGAATGGAAAGGGGCTCTTGCATGACAATGCCCCCAATACCGACACACGTCTAGCAGATGCCAATGCCAACAGCGTGACAGTCTTCCAAGTGAGAAACTTGACGTCCACCTCCTGTAAAGGCTCGAACCAATACGATTGCAGGAACTGCAGCACCACGTTAAGATCCCAAGGTGCCGTAGGAGGCACAAAGGATGGTTGGATGTGAAGAACCCCTTTCAAGAATGTCTGAACCTCAGGGAGAGCAGCTGTTTCTGGAAGAAAATGGACAAGGCCGAAATCTGGACCTTTATGGAGCCCAAGTGTATGTCCACATCCACACCTGCTTGCAGAAAATAAGAATTAACTCACCGGTAATTCTATTTCTCGTAGTCCGTAGTGGATGCTGGGAACTCTGTAAGGACCATGGGGAATAGACGTCTCCGCAGGAGACTGGGCACATCTAAAGAAAGAATTAGGACTATCTGGTGTGCACTGGCTCCTCCCCCTATGACCCTCCTCCAAGCCTCAGTTAGGACACTGTGCCCGGAAGAGCTGACACAATAAGGAAGGATTTTGAATCCCGGGTAAGACTCATACCAGCCACACCAATCACACCGTATAACTCGCGATAGGAAACCCCGGTTAACAGTATGATAACAAAAGGAGCCTCTGAACAGATGGCTCGCAATAATAACCCGATTTGTATAACAATAACTATTTACAAGTATTGCAGACAATCCGCACTTGGGATGGGCGCCCAGCATCCACTACGGACTACGAGAAATAGAATTACCGGTAAGTAAATTCTTATTTTCTCTGACGTCCTAGTGGATACTTTTTGATATAAGTGTTCAAGGCTTTTAAATTTAAGATGGGTCTCACCGAAGCGTCCGGTTTCGGTACCACAAACATTGTGGAATAGTAACCCTTTCCTCGCTGAAGGAGGGGTACCTTGACAATCACTTGCTGTGAATAGTTTTTGGATAGCCACCAACACTGCCTCCCTGGCAGAGGGAGTTGCAGGTAAGGCAGATTTTAGAAACCAGCGGGGGGGGGGGGGGGGGGACACGTCTCGAATTCCAGCCTGTACCCCTGAGATACTACTTGAAGGGTCCAGGGATCCACCTGTGAGAGAGCCCACTGTGTGCTGAAATTTCTGAGACGAGCCCCCACCGTACCCGGGTCCGCCTGTGAAGCCCCAGCGTCATGCTGTGGACTTACCGGACGCGGGGGAGGACTTTTGCTCTTGGGAACTGGCTGTATGCTGCAGCTTTTTCCCTCTACCTTTGCCTCTCGGCAGAAAGGACGCGCCTCGAGCCCTCTTGTGTTTTTGGGGCCGAAAGGACTGTACTTGATAATACGGTGCTTTCTTTTGCTGTGGGGTAGCTTGTGGCAAAAATGTCGATTTCCCAGCCGTAGCTGTGGAAACGAGGTCTGAGAGACCATCCCCAAACAGTTCTACCCCCTTATAAGGCAAAACTTCCATGTGCCTTTTTGAATCGGCATCACCTGACCACTGCCGAGTCCATAACCCCCTTCTGGCGGCAATGGACATTGCACTTATTTTTGATGCCAGCCGGCAAATATCCCTCTGTGCATCACGCATGTATAAGACAGCGTTTTTTATATGCTCTACTGTCAGCAAAATATTGTCCCTATCTAGGGTATCAATATTATCCAACAGGGAATCTGACCACGCAGCAGCAGCACTGCACATCCACACGTGTAAGCGCTTTATCTACCCTAGGGGATGTTTCCCAACGTGACCTATCCTCTGGCGGGAAAGGGTACGCTGCCAATAACCGTTTAGAAATTATCAATTTCTTATCGGGGGAAGTCCAGGCTTCCGCACACACCTCATTTAATTCCTCAGATGCAGGAAAAACTACTGGGAGTTCTCTCACCGAACATAATACCCTTTTTTGTGGTACCTGGGGTACTATCAGAAATGTGTAATACATTTTTCATTGCCTCAATCATGTAACGGGTGGACCTATTGGAGGGTACATTAGTCTCATCGTCGTCGACACTGGAGTCGGTATCCGTGTCGACATCTGTGTCTGCCATCTGAGGTAGCGGGCGTTTTAAAGCCCCTGATGACATTTGAGACGCTGGAAGCCGGCTGTCCTATGTCGTCAAACCTTTTATGTAAGGAGCTGACACTGTCATGTAATTCCTTCCATAAGTCCATCCACACAGGTGTCGACCCTTCAGGGGGTGACAACACACTTACAGGCATTTGCTCTGCCTCCACATCATTTTCCTCATCATACATGTCGACACAGCGGTACCGACACACAGCACACACACAGGGAATGCTCTGACAGAGGACAGGACCCCACAAAGCCCTTTGGGGAGACAGAGGGAGAGTATGCCAGCACACACCAGAGCGCTAAATACCACAGGGATATCACCTATAAAGTGTGTTTTCCCCTTATAGCTGCATATATATTATACTGCGCCTAAATTTGTGCCCCCCCTCTCTTTTTTACCCTTTCTGTAGTGCAGGACTGCAGGGGAGAGCCAGGGAGTGATCCTTCCAGCGGAGCTGTGAGGGAAAATGGCGCCAGTGTGCTGAGGGAGATGGCTCCGCCCCTTTTTCGGCTGGCTTTCTCCCGCAATTTTAAGATTTCTGGCAGGGGTTAATATACACCTATATAGCCTCTGGGGCTATATATGGTGTCAGTTTGCCAGCCAAGGTGTTATTTATTGCTGCTCAGGGCGCCCCCCCCAGCGCCCTGCACCCATCAGTGACCGCAGTGTGTGGTGTGCATGAGGAGCAATGGCGCACAGCTGCAGTGCTGTGCGCTACCTTGGAGAAGACAAAAGTCTTCAGCCGCCGATTTTCCGGACCTTCTTGCTTCTGGCTCTGTAAGGGGGACGGCTGCGCGGCTCCGGGAACGGACGACGAGGTCGGGTCCTGTGTGCGATCCCTCTGGAGCTAACCTAAGCTACCACCACTTAGGTAGGTTCGCTTCTTCTCCCCTTAGTCCCTCGGTGCAGTGAGCCTGTTGCCAGCAGGTCTCACTGTAAAATAAAAAACCTAAATTATACTTTCTTTCTAGGAGCTCAGGAGAGCCCCTAGTGTGCATCCAGCTCAGCCGGGCACAGAAATCTAACCGAGGCTTGGAGGAGGGTCATAGGGGGAGGAGCCAGTGCACACCAGATAGTCCTAATTCTTTCTTTAGATGTGCCCAGTCTCCTGCGGAGCAGTCTATTCCCCATGGTCCTTACGGTGTTCCCAGCATCCACTAGGACGTCAGAGAAAGAGGAGAAACCGTCCTAGTTGAAACTCCACCGTAGGAAACTTTTTGGATTCACACCAAGACACATACTTTTTCCAAATACGATGGTAATGTTTTGACGTTACCCCCTTCCAAGCATGGATCAGAGTAGGAATGACCTTGTTCGGAATGCCCTTCCGAGCTAAGATCTGGCGTTCAACCTCCATGCCGTCAAACTTAGCCACGGTAAATCTTGATAGGTGAACAGCCCCTGTTGTAGAAGGTCCTCGCAAAGAGGAAGAGGCCTCGGATCCTCCAGCAGTAATTCCAGAAGATCCGCGTACCAAGCCCTTCTTGGCCAGTACGGAGCAATGAGGATCGCCTGAACGCTTATTCTTTTTATTAGTTTGAGAATCCTTGGGATGAGTGGAAGTGGAGGGAACACATACACTGGCTGGAACACCCATAGAGTTGCAAGGGTGTCCACCGCCACTGCTTGTGGGTCTCTTGACCTGGAACAGTACCTCCGAAGCTTCTTGTTGAGGCGGGAGGCCATCATGTCTATTTGGAGGTACACCCCAGGTGGAGGCCCCATTCCCCTGGATAGAGATAGTGTCTGCTTAGGAAGTCCGCTTCCCAGTTGTCCACTCCCGAAATGAAGACTGTTGACAGCGCCACCGCGTGCTTTTCTGCCCAGAGGAGGATTTTTGTTACCTCTGACATCAACGCTCTGCTCTTCGTTCCGCCCTGTTTATGCAGGACACTGTCGTTACATTGTCCGACTGCACCTGAATAGCCTGATCTTGCAGAAGATGTGCCACTTATAGAAGGCCGTTGTATATGACCCTTAGTTCCAGAATGTTTATCGGAAGGATGGATTCCAGATTTGACCACTTTCCTTGGAAGGTTTCCCCTTGGGTGACTGCTCCCCAACCTCTGAGACTTGCATCCGTGGTTAGAAGGATCCAATTCTGAATCCCAAACCTGCGGCCCTCGAGAAGGTGAGAAGCTTGTAGCCACCAGAGGAGTAAAATTCTGGCTTTCGGTGACAGACGTATCCGCTGGTGCATGTGAAGATGAGATCCTGACCATTTGTCCAGGAGATCCAGTTGGAAAGACCGAGCATGAAATCTTCCGTACTGTAGAGCCTCGTTGGAGGAAAAGGCGAATGCACTGATGAACCGATACCCACGGTGGCTTCAGGACATCCCGGACCATTGATTGTATCACCAATGCTTTCTCCACCGGTAGAAAGACCTTCTGCACTTCCGTGTCGAGTATCATCCCCAGGAAGGGCAGTCTCCTTGTCAGCTCCAAATGTTACTTTGGAAGGTTCAGGATCCACCTATGATCCTGTAGTAGTCGAGTTGAGAGAGTAATACTCTGTAATAGACTCTCCCTGGAAGATGCTTTCATCAGCAGATCGTCCAGATAGGGAATTGTGTTCACTCCCTGCCTGCGGAGTAGCAGCATCATCTCTGCCATGACCTTGGTGAACACCATCGGTGCTGTGGAGAGGCCAAATGGCTGCGCCTGGAACTGACAGCGACAGTCCAGCAGTGCAAATCTTAGATAAGCCTGGTGAGGCGGCCAGATCGGAAAGTGAAGGTACGCATCCTTGGTATCCAGGGATACCAGGAATTCCCACTCCTCCAGACCTGAGATCACCACTCATTTAGAGACTCCATCTTGAATTTGAATTCCCTCAAGTAGGGGTTCAATGACTTTAGATTTAATATCGGCCTTACCGAACCGTCCAGTTTCGGTACCACAAGCAGGTTTGAGTAATAACCCTTGTGTTTTTGGTGAGGTGGAACTGGAACAATGACATTTGTTTGAACCAATTTTTTAATGGCTTCCTGTAGGATAGCATTTCCTGTCAGCGAAGCTGCTAAGCCTGATTTGAAGAATCTGTGAGGTGGGAGCACTTGAAACTCCAGTTTGTACCCCTGGGTAACAATATCTTTTACCCAGAGGTCTAGGCATGATGACGCCCAGACGTGACTGAAATTCTTTAGTCTCGCTCCCACCTGCCTGATCTCCAGGCTGGGAGGTCCACCGTCATGCTGAAGATTTTGAGGAAGCAGAACCTGGTTTCTGTTCCTGAGAACCTGTTGGTGCAGATTTTCTAGATTTTCCTCAACCACCTCTAATAAAAGTGGAAGGAGTTTTGGATTTTCTAACTTTCGCTGTCCGAAAGGACTGCAGTGTAGATGTAGGATAAGATTTCCTAGCAGGTGGTGCTGCTGGGGGAAGAAAGGTTGACTTACCCGCGGTTGCCGTGGAGATCCACACATCCAGTGCGTCCCCAAATAGAGCCTGACCTGTGAAGAAGGGTAGGTTCTCCATACTTTTCTTGGATTCTGCATCCGCAGTCCATTGGCGCAGCCAGAGACCTCTGCGTACCGAAACTGCCATGGAAGTAGCCCTTGTATTCAGCATGAAAAGGTCCTTCATGGCCTCCACCGTGAAACCTGCAGAATCCTGTATGTGACGCAAAAACAAATCAATGTCACTCCTATCCATAGTATCCAAGTCTTCTAGTAACGGGCCTGACCACTACTATAGCTTTAGAAATCCACGCACAAGCAATATCGGGTCTTAAAGCTACGCCAGTAGCTGTGTACAGTGATTTGAGCGTAGTCTCAATCTTGCGGTCAGCCGGCTCTTTTAAAGCGGTTGAACCGGGGACAGATAAAACCACCTTCTTTGACAATTTAGATACAGAAGCATCTACAATAGGGGGGTTTTCCCACTTTTTTCTTCAGGGAAAGGGAAAGCAATAAGAACCCTTTTTTGAGATCTGGAATTTTTTCTCTGTTTTCCCAGGATTTTTCAAACAAAGATTAACTCCTTAGAAGCCGGGAAGGTAAGCGAGGATTTCTTACTTGCTGTAAAATAAGATTCCTCTACCTGCCCAGGTACCTTCTCAGTAATATGTAAAATAGCCCTAATGGCTTCAATCAGTAGTTGCACCCCCTTTGAAAGTGATGCATCTCCCCCTTGCATATCCCCATCACCGTTCCCTGTATCAGAGTTGGTGTCAGTGTCAGCTTGCATTATCTGGGCAAGTGTACGTTTTTGTGGGCATGTAGGGGGGGGGTCTTAGACGAAGCAGCTGGGGCAGAGTATGTCAAACCCTCCACAGATTTTCTGAAAAACTGCGTTTCTTTCTCATTATGTGACATCCTTGTTAAAATCTGGGATATCATTCCCCTCAAAGAATCCACCCATGGGGGTTCGGATTCAGAAGGCTGGGAAAGCACATTGCAGTCCTGAGTACATGGAATAGACTCTTCAGGAGAAGATAAACACACTGCAGCACAGGACAAGGAGTCCTTAGCATGGTAATGTGAGCTATATACACTTTAGGGCCCTACACATATGGCGATGTGCCGCCGAGGTGCCCGAAGGCCGATACGGCCGACCAGGCGGCAGTGACGGGGGGAGTGAAGTTTCTTCACTCCCCCCGTCACCCGGCTCCACAGACATGCAGGCAAATATGGACGAGATCGTCCATATTGGCCTGCATGCACAGCCGACGGGGGACCAGCGATGAACGAGCGCGGGGCCGCGCATCGTTCATCGCTGGAGCCTCCACACTGAAAGATATGAACGAGTTCTAGTTCATTTATGAACGAGATCGTTCATATCTTTCAAAAAATCGGCATGTGTGTAGGGCCTATTACACACAGGAAAATGTCAGACACAGTTTCCCCCAGAGTACCTTCAGAGAGTCACAGAGTATAAGGAGCCAGCCACACAGTGCCCCAGTAGGCAGTTATGATAAAAGCCCGGCGCTGACCAACTAACCTTAATAGGGTAGTTAGTACTGCTACCACACTCCCCCTTCCCTCCCCCACACCACCGGTCATTAATCGTGATACCCGGTTGTTTTGAACGGCTAAATCAGCATCGGGGCTAATTGGATGCCGCCCACTGTTAAAAAGATCAAGATTACTGATCATACTATTGACCAGTCACTAACAAGGCATCTCATATCATACAATGACATCAGTTCTCATTCATACAATACAGCAACTTTCATGTGAGTAAATAAAACACTTCTCAAAAGGATTTTGCCCCTAGAACAAAATAAACATGCTGTCAATGGCAGTGAATACACTGTATGCTCTATTACTGTACGATTGAAATAAACAAGGTGATAACAATTAAAATGCACACCTACCTTGCTGTACCAATGAAGACAGGGCTGTACCACATCTGGCTCGTCAATACCATTGATTTCAACATACCAAATGCTAAAGTTAAAACTTGGACCCCAGGACAAGAGAGGCACTAGAAAAAACAAAAATAAAATGCATGTGTGGCTAACTGCATCATTATAGGTTATAAAACATAGGACATACCATCAGAACTTACAAGTAGTCAGACTGCCACATTGATGGATTCCTACTTGTCACTATAACACACGCCAGGTAAAATGGTATTTTCTTTTTTACACTTTTTGACAGGATGGAAATTCCAGAAATCTAACTGGACTTAACTTTCAAGTCTTTGAAAAAAAACACTGTCAGTGGGGGAAAAAAATAAACACTAAATTTAACAATAGGATTTTGATAACCTACCGGTAAATCCTTTTCTCCTAGTCCGTAGAGGATGCTGGGAGCGACATCAAGACCATGGGGTATAGACGGGATCCGCAGCAGACATGGGCACTCCAAAGACTTTTCATTGGGTGTTAACTGGCTCCTTTCTCTATGCCCCTCCTCCAGACCTCAGTTGTAGGAACTGTGCCCAGGGAAACGGACATTTCGAGGAAAGGAATTACTTAACAAGTGGTGAGATATCTACCAACTCACACCCTCAACCATGCCGCACACATGGCATTCAACATAACACACGCTAACAGGCATGAACTAATTGCAGCAACATGCTGAAACCAAGATAACAACTTGTGTAACTGTAATAACTAAACTGCAGGTAAAGTACGCACTGGGACGGGCGCACAGCATCCTCTACGGACTAGGAGAAAATGATTTACCGGTAGGTTATCAAAATCCTATTTTCTCATACGTCCTAGAGGATGCTGGGGACGACATCAAGACCATGGGGTCTATTCCAAAGCTCCAGTACGGGCGGGAGAGTGCGGATGACTCTGCAGCACCGATTGACCAAACTTTAGGTCCTCATCGGCCAAGGTGTCAAACTTGTAGAACTTAGCAAATGTGTTTGACCCTGACCAAGTAGCTGCTCGGCAAAGTTGTAATGCCAAGACCTCCCGGGCAGCCGCCCAGGATGAGCCCACCTTCCTAGTGGAGTGGGCCTTTACGGACGTCGGTAACGGCAATCCAGCCGTAGTATGAGCTTGCTGAATCGTATTTCTAATCCAACGTGCAATAGTCTGCTTGGAAGCAGGACAGCCAATCTTCTTGTGATCATACAGGACAAACAGAGCCTCTGTTTTCCGTATACGAGCTGTTCTAGCAACATAGATTTTCAAAGCTCTAACCACATCTAGAGACTTTGAATCAGTGAATATGTCAGTAACTACTGGCACCACAATAGGTTGGTTTATGTGAAAAGCAGAAACCACCTTTGGAAGAAAATGTTGGCGAGTTCGCAACTCTGCCCTATCTTCATGGAAAATCAGGTAAGGGCTCTTGTGAGACAAGGCCCCCAATTCCGACACCCGCCTTGCGGATGCCAATGCCAAAAGCATCACCACTTTCCAAGTGAGAAACTTCAACTCTATCTTTTGTAGAGCCTCAAACCAATCCGATTGAAGGAACTGCAATGCCACGTTAAGGTCCCATGGTGCCACTGGAGGCACGAATGGAGGCTGGATGTGCAGAACCCCTTTCACGAAGGTCTGAACCTCTGGAAGAGAGACCAATTGTTTTTGGAAGAACACTGACAAGGCCGAAATCTGCACCTTGATTGATCCCAATCGTAGGCCCGTCTCCACACCATCCTGCAGAAAATGGAGAAAACGTACTAAGTGAAACTCTTCTGTAGGAGCTTTCATGGATTCACACCAAGACACATATTTTCTCCAAATACGTTGGTAATGTTTTGACGTTACTCCCTTTCTGGCCTGAATAAGGCTGGGGATGACCTCCTTAGGAATACCCTTCCTGGCTTGGATACGTCGCTCAACAGCCATGCCGTCAAACGTAGCCACGGTAAGTCTTGGTACACAGCAGGTCCTCCCGAGGAGGAAGAGGCCGAGGATCTCCTATGATTAACTGCTTAAGATCTGGGTACCAAGCCCTCCTTGGCCAGTCTGGGACAATGAAGATTGCTCGAACCCCTGTCTTTCTTATGATCCTGAGTACTTTTGGGATCAGCGGAAGTGGATAGAAAACATACACCGACGGAAACACCCACTGGGTCACCAGTGCATCCACTGCTACTGGAACAGTATCTCTGAAGCTTCTTGTTGAGACGAGATGCCATTATGTCTATTTGAAGAACTCCCCAAAGACTTGTCACCTCTGCGAAGACTTCTTGGTGTAGGCCCCACTCTCCTGGATGGAGATCGTGTCTTCCGGAATGAATATTGGCGACAGAACTTGTAGATGTTTTTCTGCCCAGCGGAGGATTTTTGTCGCCTCTGCCATTACCGCTCTGCTTTTCGTTCCGCCCTGCCTGTTTATGTATGCGACTACTGTTACATTGTCCGCCTGGATCTGCACGGGACGGTCTTGAAGAAGATGTACCGCTTGTTGAAGGCCGTTGTAAATGGCTCTTAGCTCCAGAACGTTTATGTGAAGGCAGGCTTCCTGTTGTGACCAACGTCCCTGGAAGTTTTTTCCGTGGGAGACTGCTCCCCAGCCTCGGAGACTTGCATCCATGGTTACTAGGACCCAGTCCTGAATCCCGAACCTGCGTCCCTCTAGCAGGTGAGAGCTGTGCAACCACCACAGGAGCGAAATCCTGGTTTTTGACGACAGGATTATCTTTCTGTGCATGTGTAGGTGTGACCCCGACCACTTGTCCAACAGGCGTAGGCCGCCACTATCTTCCCCAACAAACAAATTAACTGATGGATCGACACACTTGATGGTTTCAATATCTGTTTACCATTTTCTGGATTTCCAGAGCCTTTTCCAGCTGAAGAAATACTCTCTGAACTTCTGTGTCCAGAATCATCCAGAGGAAAGACAACCTTGTCGTCGGTTCCAACTGTGACTTTGGGTAATTTGTGATCCATCCGTGTTGTTGGAGTATTGACAGGGAGAGGGATATGTTTTGTAATAACTGCTCCCTGGATCTCACCTTTATCAGGTCGTCGTCCAGATAAGGGATTATATTGACTCCTTTCTGACGGAGGACCATCATCTCCGCCATCACCTTGGTGAATACCCTCGGCGCCGTGGAGAGACCGGAAGGTAACTTCTGGAATTGGTAATGGCAATCCTGAATCGCGAATCTCAGATAAGCCTGATTAGGAGGATAAATGGGAACATGCAGGTAAGCATCCTTTATGTCCACCGACACGAAGTAGTCCCCCTCCCCCAGACTGGCAATCACCGCCCGAAGTGATTCCATCTTGAACTTGAACCTTTTCAGGAAGAAATTCAGATCTTTTAGATTTAGGATCGGTCTGACCGAGCCGTCCGGCTTCGGAACAAAGAGGCTTGAATAAAAACCCAGCCCTTGTTGTGACAACAGTACCAGGACTATAACCTGGTCTTGACATAATTTTTGGATTGCCGCTGTTACTGCTTCTCTCTCTGGCGTAGAAACTGGCAAGGTCGATTTGAAAAAAATCGCCATGAGGGAACGTCTTGAAACTCGTTTGTATCCCTGGGATACTATTTGCAACACCCAGGGATCCAGGCCAGACAGAATACAATCCTGGCTGAAGAGTCTGAGACGTGCCCCAGTTCCAGCGTCATGCTGGGGATTTGGCAGAATTAGGGGTAGACCTTTGCTCTTGGGAACCTGGAGCCGGTGTGGGCGTCTTTCCCCTTCCCCTACTTGCAAAGAAGGGGGAACCTCTCGCCTTTTCGTATTTATTGGGCCGAAGGGACTGCATTTGCGGGTGATGGGTCTTTTTTGCCGATGCAGGCGCAGAGGGCAAAAATGTTGACTTACCTGCGGTAGCCGCCGAGACTAATGCATCCAGGCCATCGCCAAATAAGGCCTCACCTTTATATGGGAGAGCCTCCATGTTTCTTTTGGAACCTGCATCCACGTTCCACTGGCGAATCCATAACGCCCGCCTAGCCGATACTGCCATGGTTGCGGCTTGTGAACTCAAAAGTCCAATATCCTTCATTGCTTCCAGCATGTAGGCGGCAGCGTCCTTGATATTCCCTAACTTAAGGAGTATCTCATCTTTATCAATCGTGTCAATTTCTGATGACACACTTTCTGACCATTTTTCAGTAGCGCGACTCACCCATGCGCAGGCAATAGTGGGCCTGAGCAGTGTACCATTGGTAACATAAATGGATTTCAATGTCGTTTCCATTTTGCGGTCTGCCGGCTCTTTACAAGAAGCCGTGCCAGGAGCAGGGAGAATTACCTTCTTTGTCAACCTGGAAAGTGCACTGTCTAACACAGGGGGTGACTCCCATTTTTTTCTATCTTCAACCGGGAAAGGATAAGCTATGTGAATCCTTTTGGGAATACGAAATTTTTTATCAGGATTCACCCACATCCCTTCAAACAGAGCATTTAGTTCGTGTGAAGGAGGGAACGTGACTTTGGATTTCTTTTCCTTACATAAATAAGCTTTCTCCTGAGGTACAGGAGTGCTTTCTGTAACCTCCAACACGTCCCTTATAGCCAATATCATATATTGTATACTTTTTGCCAATTTATGATCTATCGCTCTGGATTCACTATTGTCGACACAAGAATCAGAATCCGTGTCGGTATCAGTGTTTACAACATTTGCAAATGGTCTCTTATGTGACCCAGAGGGGACGCCCGCATAAGGAATAACAGCATCCTGAAAAATCACATCTTCCACAGATTTTCTCCGGCATGCAGCCTTAGATTCAGACTTATCTAATCTACAGTTAATCAGATGCATACTGTCACGTAGATCTTTCACCCATGCAGGCTCTTGATGTGCCGGTAGCGCCACCACATGACAACTCTGTGTCCCTAAAATGGCTTCCTCCGGGGAGGAACTCCCTGCCTCAGACATGCCTCACACGTGTACACCACACTCACAGACACACTGGGACTTATTTTGGGGACAGACCCACAGTAAAATCTGTCAGAGGGACACAGGATAGGAGCACCTAGTTCACAAAACCAGCGACAGTATTGCCTGTGAACACAGTATGTCCACAGCCCAAAAGCGCTTTTAAATAGTAATCTACACTATCAAATGCACCACAATCGCTTTGTGCCCCCCCTTCATAGCACCCTGTACTTGTCAGAAGTGGAGGAGAGGACCAGCGTGTTCTCTGCAGCCTGAGGAGAGAGAGAAAATGGCGCTGAGTAGTGTGCTGGCTGCCTGAGGAAGAAGCTCCGCCCCCCCAATGGCGCATCCTTACACTCAGTATATTGACTTTTTGTTTATACTGGCGAGGGTAGGGCTGTGCCAGCGGCATCTTATGCCCCCTTTTAGCCAGTTTGAGGTATTTTTCTTGCTGCCCAGGGCGCCCCCACCATGCCCTGCACCCTGCAGTGCCTGTGTGTGCGGGCAGCAATGGCGCGCTGCGCTCCCGCCAGCCGCGCCGCACCTCAGCAGTCACTTACTTCATTGAAGATCATTCTTCTCATACTCACCTGTCTTCTGACTAATGGCTCTGTGAGGGGGGTGACGGCGTGCTGTGGGAGTGAGCATCTAGACACGGCTAGCGTTCAGTTCCCTTCAGGAGCTAATGGTGTCCTGTCAGCCAGGAGCAGAGCCATGAAACTCTGAGGAAGTTGGTTCTGCTTCTGCCCCCTCAGTCCCACGAAGCAGGAAGTCTGATGCCAGCAGATCTCCCTGAAAATAAAAAAACCTAACAAGTCTTTTCAGAGAAACTCAGTAGAGCTCCTCAGAGTGCATCCAGTCAACCTGGGCACATTTCTAAAACTGAGGCCTGGAGGAGGGGCATAGAGAGAGGAGCCAGTTCACACCCAATGAAAAGTCTTTGGAGTGCCCATGTCTCCTGCAGATCCCATCTATACCCCATGGTCTTGATGTCGTCTCCAGCATCCTCTAGGACATATGAGAAATAATAAATATTGCTGAAGATACAAGCATTGCCTGTGTAATTTCTTACTTTACCGCTGGGCCCAACGCATTACTGGGAAATAGATTTAAATTGGCAATTAGTTTTAAAGATGTAATATGCTCTAATATTTTTTACTTTATAGATATACACACACTCATATATACACACAAGGTTCGATATGTAATACTGCCGCACAGGATGCTGAATGTCATTATCCCGACATCGGCATCCTGAGCGGTAGAATGCCGGTAGGGGGGATGAGCGCAAAGAAACCCCCTTAGGGGTTCGCTATGCCCGCCACAGGTTCTATTTCGACCGCTATGCGTGTCGTGGGCACCATAGAGGGGGAACCACCTACGTCGCTGGTATACCGGCGTCGGTATGGTGCCCCTGTGGGGATCCTGGCGTTGGTGTTGTGACAGCCCGGTTCCCGACGAGCGGCATGCTAACCACATACCCACACACCGCATCTAATGTGAAGGTAAGGGAGAAGAGAAAAGCAGAAGTAGAATTTGCATAATTCATCAGGACAAATAGTTTGAATTTCGCCATAAAGCTGCAGCTGAAGAGCATGTTGACCCATGGAGGGGGACATGGCCAGCTTACAGGGGGTAAGACTATGAAGCACCAGTCTGCCACCATTTCCCTGTCCTTTCACTCACTCCTATAATACTATGCACAACACAGCATTACAAGCAGGAAAGTCACAACCATGTTTCCCACCTTTTCTCTCTCTGCAATTCATTTTCTGTCACGTCCTTGTAGATAATCCCCATCCTCACCACTCCAAACTGAAATTAATTCCCCACTGACTCTCTACAGTAATTCCCCATTCCTTTCAGACTCAACCTTATAATAGAAGGATGCAGGCAGTACAGCATTCTGTGGTGGGTTATGACTGAACATTTCTATGACTCCATGTGTAAAGGTGGAGAGCATTACTAATTCAGCTAGTGGTGCAGGAAGAGCAGCTGACTCGCTGTGTGCACTATTTCTCGAGTACAGCAGTGTGGCTAAGTGCAACATTTATCTGCGTACATATTACTATTTGGTACATTCTCTCACATGTAGGATATATATATATATACCGTATTTGCCGGCGTATAAGACGACTGGGCGTATAAGACGACCCCCAACATTTCCACTCAAAATATAGAGTTTGTTATATACTCGCCGTATAAGACTACCCCCTTCCACACACCAAATAATACGGAAAAGAACATCAGATTTGTGACATACTGTATATTATGACCTGATAAGAGATTTGGATAGGGAGTATTTATCAAGGTATGCATAAGAAGGGGGGAGGGGGCGAGGAGAAAGTTGTAAAATGTATAAAAGTATACCCCTGTGTGCATTTAGTGTTACCGGTTTCACATGAGTGCCATTAGTATTAGTGCCATTACAGTACCTGTCATTGTCACCATTGTACGGCCACAACGCGACTGCAGTGCCTCCGGCCAGTCCCTGCATCTCCCTGTAATTGGCACTAGTGACCCGCCGCGGGCGCACTGGATATCGCGCGATACTGGATGGTGAGTAGAATGAGGTGGGCGGGCATCGGGAGGCCACTATGGGCACCGGGCGAGTATCGGAAGGCCACTATGGCAGCTATGTCTATCCCAACTGAAGTGCACCCGGCGTATAAGACGACCCCCCCACTTGGAGGCATGTTTTTCAGGGCAAAAAAGTAGTCTTATACGCCAGCAAATACTGTATATATATATATATATATATATATATATATATATATATATATATATACACACACACACACACACACACACACATATATACATACATATATATACATACATATACATACACATATACATACAGTTGTGCTCATAAGTTTACATACCCTAGCAGAATTGGTGATTTTCTGGCCATTTGTCAGAGAATATGAATGATGACTCACAAACTTTTTTTTTCACTCATGGTTAGTGGTTGGATGAAGCCATTTATTGTCAAACAACTGTGCTTACTCTTTTTAAATCATAATGACAACAGAAACTACCCAAATGACCCTGATCAAAAGTGTACATACCATGGAGATTTTGGCCTGATAACATGCACACAAGTTGACACAAACGGGGTTGAATGGCTACTAAAGGTAACCATCCTCACCTGTGATCTGTTTGCTTGTAATCAGTGTGTGTGTATAAAAGGTCAGCGAGTTTCTGGACTCCTGAAAGACCCTTGCATCTTTCATCCAGTGCTGCACTGACGTGTCTGGATTCTGAGTCATGGGGAAAGCAAAAGAATTGTCAAAGGATCTGCGGGAAAAGGTAATTGAACTGTATAAAACAGGAAAGGGATATAAAAAGATATCGAAGCAATTGAGAATGCCAATCAGCAGTGTTCAAACTCTAATTAAGAAGAGGAAAATGAGGAATTCTGTGGAAACCAAATCACGGTCAGGTAGAACAACAAAAAGTTCAGCCACAACTGCCAGGAAAATTGTTCGGGATGCAAAGAAAAATCCACAAATCACTTCAGCTGAAATACAGGACTCTGAAAATAAGATTTTACTCACCGGTAAATCTATTTCTCGTAGTCCGTAGTGGATGCTGGGAACTCCGAAAGGACCATGGGGAATAGCGGCTCCGCAGGAGACTGGGCACAACTAAAGAAAGCTTTTAGGTCACCTGGTGTGCACTGGCTCCTCCCACTATGACCCTCCTCCAAGCCTCAGTTAGGACACTGTGCCCGGACGAGCTGACATAATAAAGGAAGGATTTTGAATCCCGGGTAAGACTCCTACCAGCCACACCATATAACTCGTGATACTATACCCAGTTTAACAGTATGAAAACAACTGAGCCTCTCAACAGATGGCTCAACAATAACCCTTTAGGTAACAATAACTATGTACAAGTATTGCAGACAATCCGCACTTGGGATGGGCGCCCAGCATCCACTACGGACTACGAGAAATAGATTTACCGGTGAGTAAAATCTTATTTTCTCTGACGTCCTAGTGGATGCTGGGGACTCCGTAAGGACCATGGGGATTATACCAAAGCTCCCAAACGGGCGGGAGAGTGCGGATGACTCTGCAGCACGGAATGAGAGAACTCAAGGTCCTCCTCAGCCAGGGTATCAAATTTGTAGAATTTTGCAAACGTGTTTGCCCCTGACCAAGTAGCAGCTCGGCAAAGTTGTAAAGCCGAGACCCCTCGGGCAGCCGCCCAAGATGAGCCCACCTTCCTTGTGGAATGGGCTTTTACTGATTTAGGATGCGGCAGTCCAGCCGCAGAATGCGCCAGCTGAATTGTGCTACAAATCCAGCGAGCAATAGTCTGCTTAGAAGCAGGAGCACCCAGTTTGTTGGGTGCATACAGGATAAATAGCGAGTCAGTTTTCCTGACTCTAGCCGTCCTGGAAACATACATTTTCAAGGCCCTGACTACGTCCAGTAACTTGGAATCCTCCAAGTCCCTAGTAGCCGCAGGCACCACAACAGGTTGGTTCAAGTGAAAAGCTGATACCACCTTAGGGAGAAACTGAGGACGAGTCCTCAATTCCGCCCTATCCATATGGAAAATCAGATAAGGGCTTTTACATGACAAAGCTGCCAATTCTGACACACGCCTGGCTGAAGCCAAGGCCAATAACATGACCACTTTCCACATGAGATATTTTAGATCCACGGTTTTAAGTGGCTCAAACCAATGTGATTTTAAGAAACTCAACACCACGTTGAGATCCCAAGGTGCCACTGGAGGCACAAACGGGGGCTGAATATGCAGCACTCCTTTCACAAACGTCTGAACTTCAGGTAGTGAAGCTAGTTCTTTCTGGAAGAAAATCGACAGAGCCGAGATCTGTACCTTAATGGAGCCTAATTTCAGGCCCATAGTCACTCCTGCTTGTAGGAAATGCAGAAATCGACCTAGTTGAAATTCCTCTGTTGGGGCCTTTTTGGCCTCACACCAAGCAACATATTTCCACCATATGCGGTGATAATGCTTTGCAGTTACATCTTTCCTGGCTTTAATCAGCGTAGGAATGACTTCCTCCGGAATGCCCTTTTCCATCAGGATCCGGCGTTCAACCGCCATGCCGTCAAACGCAGCCGCGGTAAGTCTTGGAACAGACAGGGCCCCTGCTGCAGCAGGTCCTGTCTGAGCGGCAGAGGCCATGGGTCCTCTGAGATCTCTTGAAGTTCCGGGTACCACGCTCGTCTTGGCCAATCCGGAACCACGAGTATTGTTCTTACTCCTCGTTTTCTTATTATTCTCAGTACCCTATGAGAGGCAGAGGAGGGAACACAAACTGACTGGTACGCCCACGGTGTCACTAGAGCGTCCACAGCTATCGCCTGAGGGTCCCTTGACCTGGCGCAATATCTCTCTAGTTTTTTGTTTAGGCGGGACGCCATCATGTCCACCTGTGGCCGTTCCCATCGATTTACAATCATTTGGAAGACTTCTGGATGAAGTCCCCACTCTCCCGGGTGGAGGTCGTGCCTGCTGAGAAAGTCTGCTTCCCAGTTGTCCACTCCCGGAATGAACACTGCTGCCAGTGCTAGTACGTGATTTTCCGCCCATCGGAGAATCCTTATGGCTTCTGCCATTGCCATCCTGCTTCTTGTGCCGCCCTGTCGATTTACATGGGCGACTGCCGTGATGTTGTCTGACTGGATCAGTACCGGCTGGTGTAGAAACAGGGATTTTGCCTGACTTAGGGCATTGTAAATGGCCCTTAGTTCCAGAATATTTATGTGTAGGGAAGTCTCCTGACTCGACCATAGTCCTTGGAAGTTTCTTCCCTGTGTGACTGCCCCCCAGCCTCGAAGGCTGGCATCCGTGGTCACCAGGACCCAGTCCTGTATGCCGAATCTGCGGCCCTCTAGAAGATGAGCACTCTGCAGCCACCACAGCAGAGACACCCTGGTTCTTGGAGACAGGGTTATTAGGCGATGCATCTGAAGATGCGATCCGGACCATTGGTCCAACAGGTCCCACTGAAAGATTCTGGCATGGAACCTGCCGAAAGGAATTGCTTCGTAAGAAGCCACCATCTTTCCCAGGACCCGCGTGCAGTGATGCACCGATACCTGTTTTGGTTTCAGGAGGTCTCTGACTAGAGATGACAGCTCCTTGGCTTTCTCCCCTGGGAGAAACACTTTTTTCTGGACTGTATCCAGAATCATACCCAGGAACAGTAGACGTGTCGTCGGAACCAGCTGTGATTTTGGAATATTCAGAATCCAACCGTGCTGGTGCAGCACCTCCTGAGATAGTGCTACTCCCACCAATAACTGCTCCTTGGACCTCGCCTTTATTAGGAGATCGTCCAAGTACGGGATAATTAAAACTCCCTTTCTTCGAAGGAGTATCATCATTTCCGCCATTACCTTGGTAAACACCCTCGGTGCCGTGGAGAGTCCAAACGGCAGCGTCTGGAATTGGTAATGGCAATCCTGTACCACAAATCTGAGGTACTCCTGGTGAGGATAGTAAATGGGGACATGCAGGTAAGCATCCTTGATGTCCAGGGATACCATGTAATCCCCCTCGTCCAGGCTTGCAATAACCGCCCTGAGCGATTCCATCTTGAACTTGAATTTTTTTATGTATGTGTTCAAGGATTTCAAATTTAAAATGGGTCTCACCGAACTGTCCGGTTTCGGTACCACAAACAGTGTGGAATAGTAACCCCGTCCTTGTTGAAGTAGGGGCACCTTGATCATCACCTGCTGGGAATACAGCTTGTGAATTGCCGCTAGCACAGCCTCCCTGTCTGAAGGAGTAATCGGCAAGGCAGATTTTAGGAACCGGTGGGGTGGAGACGCCTCGAATTCCAGTTTGTACCCTTGAGATACTATTTGCAGGATCCAGGGATCCACCTGTGAGCGAGCCCACTGATCGCTGAAATTTTTGAGGCGGCCCCCCACCGTACCTGACTCCGCCTGTGGAGCCCCACCGTCATGCGGCGGACTTGGAAGAAGCGGGGGAGGACTTTTGCTCCTGGGAACCTGCTGTTTGTTGCAGCCTTTTTCCCCTACCTCTGCCTCTGGACAGAAAGGACCCGCCTTTTCCACGCCTGTTTTTCTGAGTCCGAAAGGACTGTACCTGATAAAACGGCGCCTTTTTAGGCTGTGAAGGAACATGGGGTAAAAATGCTGACTTCCCAGCAGTTGCTGTGGAAACTAGGTCCGAGAGACCATCCCCAAATAACTCCTCACCCTTATAAGGCAAAACTTCCATGTGCCTTTTTGAATCTGCATCCCCTGTCCACTGGCGAGTCCATAAGCCTCTCCTAGCAGAAATGGACAATGCACTTATTTTAGATGCCAGCCGGCAGATCTCCCTCTGTGCATCTCTCATGTATAAGACTGAGTCTTTTATATGCTCTATGGTTAGCAGAATAGTGTCCCTGTCTAGGGTGTCAATATTTTCTGACAGGGAATCTGACCACTCAGCGGCAGCACTGCACATCCATGCTGACGCAATAGCTGGTCTAAGTATAATGCCTGAGTGTGTATATACAGACTTCAGGATCGCCTCCTGCTTTCTATCAGCAGGTTCCTTGAGGGCGGCCGTATCCGGAGACGGTAGTGCCACCTTTTTAGACAAACGTGTGAGCGCTTTATCCACCCTAGGGGGTGTCTCCCAACGTGACCTATCCTCTGGCGGGAAAGGGAACGCCATTAGTAACTTCTTAGAGATTACCAATCTTTTATCAGGGAAAGCCCACGCTTCTTCACACACTTCATTTAATTCTTCTGATGGGGGAAAAACTACGGGTAGTTTTTTCTCCCCAAACATAATACCCTTTTTAGTGGTACCTGGGTTTATATCAGAAATTTGTAACACCTCTTTCATTGCTTCAATCATGCAACGAATGGCCTTAGTGGACATTAGACTAGACTCATCGTCGTCGACACTGGTGTCAGTATCCGTGTCGACATCCGCGTCTGCCATCTGAGGTAGCGGGCGTTTTAGAGCCCCCGATGGCCTTTGAGACGCCTGGACAGGCACGAGCTGAGAAGCCGGCTGTCCCGCATTTGGCATGTCGTCAAATTTTTTGTGTAAGGAGTCGACACGTGCACGCAATTCCTTCCATAAGTCCATCCACTCAGGTGTCTGCCCCGCAGGGGGTGACATCCCTTCTATAGGCATCTGCTCCGCCTCCACATCATTATCCTCATCAAACATGTCGACACAGCCGTACCGACACACCGCACACACACAGGGAATGCTCTAACAGAGGACAGGACCCACAAAAGCCCTTTGGGGAGACAGAGTGAGAGTATGCCAGCACACACCAGAGCGCTATATAATGCAGGGACTAACTGAATTATGTCCCCTATAGCTGCTGTTATATATACTGCGCCTAAATTTAGTGCCCCCCCTCTCTTTTTTACCCTTTTCTGTAGTGTAGACTGCAGGGGAGAGCCAGGGAGCTTCCTTCCAGCGGAGCTGTGAGGGAGCAATGGCGCCAGTGTGCTGAAGGAGATAGCTCCGCCCCTTTATCGCGGACTATTCTCCCGCTTTTTTATGGATTCTGGCAGGGGTAATTATCACATATATAGCCTCTGGGGCTATATATTGTGGTATTTTTGCCAGCCAAGGTGTTTTTATTGCTGCTCAGGGCGCCCCCCCTAGCGCCCTGCACCCATCAGTGACCGGAGTGTGAAGTGTGTATGAGGAGCAATGGCGCACAGCTGCAGTGCTGTGCGCTACCTTGGTGAAGACTGATGTCTTCTGCTGCCGATTTTCCGGACCTCTTCTTGCTTCTGGCTCTGTAAGGGGGACGGCGGCGCGGCTCCGGGACCAAACACCAAGGCCAGTTCCATGCGGTCGATCTCTCTGGAGCTAATGGTGTCCAGTAGCCTAAGAAGCCCAAGCTAGCTGCAAGCAGGTAGGTTCGCTTCTTCTCCCCTTAGTCCCTCGCTGCAGTGAGCCTGTTGCCAGCAGGTCTCACTGTAAAATAAAAAACCTAATTATATACTTTCTTTTTAGAAGCTCAGGAGAGCCCCTAGTGTGCATCCAACCTCGGCCGGGCACAAAATCTAACTGAGGCTTGGAGGAGGGTCATAGTGGGAGGAGCCAGTGCACACCAGGTGACCTAAAAGCTTTCTTTAGTTGTGCCCAGTCTCCTGCGGAGCCGCTATTCCCCATGGTCCTTTCGGAGTTCCCAGCATCCACTAGGACGTCAGAGAAAAAAGTGGTGTGGTTGTTTCAAGATGCACAATAAGGAGGCATTTGAATAAAAATGGGCTGCATGGTCGAGTCACCAGAAGAAAGCAATTACTACGCAAATGCCACAAAGCATCCCGCTTACAATACTCCAAACAGCAGAGACAAGCCTCAAAACTTCCGGAACAAAGTCATTTGGAGTGATGAGACCAAATTTTGGCCAGAACCATAAACGTTACATTTGAAGAGGAGTCAACAAGGCCTATGATGAAAGGTACACCATTCCTACTGTGAAACACAGAGGTGGATCGCTGATGTTTTGGGGATGTGTGAGCTACAAAGGCACTGGAAACTTGGTCAAAATTGATGGCAAGATGATTGCAGCATGTTATCAGAAAATACTGGAGGAAAATTTGCACTCATCAGCTCGGAAGCTGCGCATGGGACGTACTTGGACGTTCCAACATGACAATGATCCAAAAGACAAGGCCAAGTCGACCTGTCATTGGCTACAGCAGAATAAAGTGTAAGTTCTGGAGTGGCCATCTCAGTCTCCTGACCTCAATATCATTGAGCCACTCTGGGGAGATCTCAAACATGCAGTTCATGCAAGACAGGCCAAGAATTTACAGGAACTGGAGGCTTTTTGCCAAGAAGAATGGGCAGCTTTACCATCTGCGAAAATAAAAATCCTCATATACACACACGTATATATATATATATATATATATATATATATATATATATATATATATATATATATATATATATATATATATATATATATATATATATATATATATATATATATATATATATAATACACACACACACACACACACATATATATTTATTTTTTTTCCTCTGATCTTTATTTTTGCTTTAACTGTATACTATAATTATCTATTTCTGCTAAGAATTTCTTCCTAACATACATATGGAGCCTCTGTTATTCAGGCTCCATCTGTGACTTTGGGCGCACCTAGTCATTGTGAGCGTCTCTGTCTGGACGGGCACGCGCGCCCAAACAGACACTTACGATGGGAAGCGGCTCGTGCACTCCCGGCATGACTAGGCGGAAGGTAAGGAAGGCTCCATCTGTATACACCTAGGGGAGGCAATTTGCCGGCTATCGGTATCCCGGTGGACAGGATACAGACGCCGTAATCCCGACAGCCGACAAAGCCAACAGCCGGAATACCGCCTCACAGGTGATATTCCCACTTGTGGGTGTCCACGACACACACAGAGTGGGAATAGAGCCTTTAGCAAGCGCAGCAAGCCACCACGACCGCAGCATGTTGAGCACAGATCGCACACAAGGGGACACGCAGTGCTCGCCCTGCTGCCAGCATTCTGCCGGGCGGGATGCCGCTGTCAGGATACTGACAGCCGGCATCCCGTTCACCAGGAATACATATGTATTCCACACCTAGCATTATGCCATTTTATTACAGCACCTAGATTTCTCTCCCTATATCCACTACTCACATGGTTGTCATCATGTTACGTCTGTGCACACTGCCTATTATCTACGTAACATGTATTATCCCATATAACTTTCATTTTCATTTCACACCCACATATAATAGGATTTTAAGACCTACCGGTAAATCCTTTTTTCCTAGTCCGTAGAGCAGGCATTCCCAACAGCGGTCCTCAAGGCACACCAACAGTGCAGGTTTTAGTGATATCCAGGCTTCAGCACAGATGGTTAAATCAAAATAACTGAGGTACTAATTAAGTCACCTGTGTCCAAGCCTGGATATCACTAAAACCAGGACTGTTAGTGTGCCTTGAGGACCGCGGTTGGGAAACACTGCCGTAGAGGATGCTGGGGACTCCAAAAGGACTATGGGGCATAGACGGGATCCGCAGGAGCTTGGGCACACTAAAAAGACTGACTGGGTGTGAACTGGCTCCTCCCCCTATGCCCCTCCGCCACACCTCAGTTATAGGAACTGTGCCCAGGAGAGACGGACATTTCGAGGAAAGGATTTTTGTTAAACGAAGGGCGAGAACATACCAGCCCACACCACAAACATACCGTACAACTGGAGTAGCATGAAACCAGATAACAGTATGAACTAACAGCAACAAGCTGAACATAACCGATACACAACCTTGTGTAACTGAAAATAACCAGTATCAACCTAACTGCAAGAAACAGTCCGCATTGGGATGGGCGCCCAGCATCCTCTACGGACTAGGAGAAAAGGATTTACCGGTAGGTATTAAAATCCTATTTTCTCTTACGTCCTAGAGGATGCTGGGGACTCCAAAAAGGACCATGGGGTCTATACCAGAGCTCCAGAACGGGCAGGAGAGTGCGGACGACTCTGCAGCACCGATTGAGCAAACATGAGGTCATCAGCCAGGGTATCAAACTTGTAAAACTTAGCAAAGGTGTTTGAACCCGACCACGTAGCTGCTCAGCAAAGCTGAAATGCCGAGACCCCTCGGGCAGCCGCCCAAGATGAGCCCACTTTCCTGGTAGAATGGGCCTTTACTGACTTCGGCAACGGTAGCCCAGCCGAAGAATGAGCTTGCTGAATCGTATTACAAATCCAGCGTGCAATAGTTTGCTTAGAAGCAGGATTTCCAATCTTGTTGGAAGCATACATGACAAACAAAGCCTCTGTTTTCCTGGTAAGAGCCGTTCTGGCGACGTAAATTTTCAAAGCGCTTACAACATCAAGAGACTTTGGAACCGCCACAGCATCTGTAGCCACAGGCACCACAATAGGATGGTTAATGTGAAACGAAGAAACCACCTTCGTCAGAAATTGTTGATGGGTCCTCAATTATGCTCTATCCGAATGGAAGATCAAATATGGACTCTTGTGAGACAAGGTCGCCAACTCTGACACTCGCCTGGCAGACGCCAGAGCCAAAAGCATGACCACTTTCCAAGTGACAAACTTTAACTCAACCTTACGCAAAGGTTCAAACCAGTGAGACATAAGAAACTGCAACACCACTTCAAGATCCCACGGCGCCACAAATGGAGGCTGGATATGCAGCACTCCCTTCACGAAAGTCTGAACCTCTGGAAGGACGGACAAATATTTTT
The DNA here is from genome assembly GCF_028390025.1 of Pseudophryne corroboree. Lineage (NCBI taxonomy): Eukaryota > Metazoa > Chordata > Amphibia > Anura > Myobatrachidae > Pseudophryne > Pseudophryne corroboree. The sequence goes on from NC_086449.1 coordinate 387,794,618, forward strand.
GAAAGAATATAGATAAAGCCGAAATCTGCACTTTGATGGAACCCAATTTCAGGCCTGCATCGACGCCTGCCTGCAAAAAATGGAGAAACCGACCCAAGTGAAACTCCTCCGCAGGAGCTGCTTTGGTTTCACACCACGAAACATACTTTCTCCAAATACGGTGATGATGTTTCGACGTAACCTCCTTCCTAGCCTTAAGGAGAGTGGGGATGACCTCCCCGGGAATACCTTTTCGAGCTAAGATTTGGCGCTCAACTTCCATGCCGTCAAACGCAGCCGCGGTAAGTCCGGAAACACGCAGGGCCCCTGCAGTAACAGGTCCTCTCAGAGGAAGCGGCCAAGGATCTTCCACAAGCAATTCCCGAAGATCCAGATACCAGGCCCTGCGTGGCCAATCTGGAACGACGAGAATCGCCTGAACCCTTGTTCGTCGTATGATCGCCAGCACCTTTGGAATGAGAGGAAGCGGAGGGAACACATACACCGACTGAAACACCCACGGAATCACCAGGGCGTCCACTACACTGGCTTGGGGTCCCTTGACCTGGAACAATACCTCCGAAGCTTCTTGTTGAGGCGAGACGCCATCATGTCTATCAGAGGAATTCCAACGCCTTGTCACTTCTGCAAATACCTCTTGATGAAGAGCCCACTCTCCCGGATGGAGATCGTGTCTGCTGAGGAAGTCTGCTTCCCAGTTGTCCACGCCCGGGAGGAAGACTGCTGACAGAGCACTCACGTGCTGTTCCGCGCAGCGAAGGATTCCTGTGGCCTCCGCCATAGCAGACCTGCTCCTTGTTCCGCCTTGGCGGTTTACGTACGCCACCGCTGTTATGTTGTCCGACTGGATCAGGACAGGACGACCCTGAAGAAGGCTCTTCGCTTGCAGCAGGCCGTTGTAAATGGCTCATAACTTGAGAACATTTATGTGGAGACAAGATTTCTGGTTTGACCATTTTCCCTGGAAATTTCTTCCTTGCGTGACTGCGCCCCAGCCTCGGAGACTTGCATTTGTTGTCAGCAGGACCCAGTCATGGATTCCGAATCGGCGTCCCTCTAGAAGGTGAGAGCTTTGCAGCCACCACAGGAGAGAAATCCTGGCCCTGGAAGATAGTTATTTTCCGGTGCATGTGCAGGTGAGACCCAAACCATTTGTTCAGCAGATCCCACTGAAACACCCGGGCATGAAACCTGCCAAACGGAATGGCTTCGTAAGCCGCAACCATCTTCCCTAGAACCCGTGTGCATTGATGAATCGACACTTGTCGGCCTCAGAAGCTCCCTGACCATTGTCTATTTCCAGAGCTTTGTCTTCCAGAAGAAACACTCTCTGTAACTCCTTGTCTAGAATCATAACCAGAAAGGGCAGCCGAGTGACCGGGATCAACTGAGACTTCAGCAAATTTAGAACCCAACCGTGTTGTCGCAAAACAGACCGGGAAAAATCCACATTTCTTAACAACTGTTCCTTGGACCTCGCCTTTATCAGGAGATCGTAGTACGGGATAATTGTAACCCCTTGCTTGCGAAGGAGAACCATCATTTCTGCCATGACCTTGGTGAAAACCCTCGGGGCCGTGGAAAGACCAAACGGCAACGTCTGAAATTGGTAATGACAATCCTGCACCGCAAATCTCAGGAAGGCCTGATGTGGAGGATATATCGGGACGTGTAAGTAGGCATCCTTTATGTCGACTGACGCCATAAAATCCCCCCCTTCTAGGCTGGAGATCACAACTGGAAGAGATTCCATCTTGAACTTGAAAGTTTTCAAGTATGGATTGAGGGATTTTAGGTTCAGAATCGGTCTGACTGAACCGTCCGGCTTCGGTACGACAAAGAGGCACGAATAGAACCCCTCCCCCCGTTGGGACGGGGGAACGGGAACAATGACCCTCCGTTGACACAACTTTTGTATTGCATCATTTACATCTCTTTCCGGAAGAGACCCTGGCAAGGCCGAAATGAAAAAGCGGTGAGGGAGCATCTCCTGAAACTCCAGCTTGTACCCGTGAGACACTGTCTAAAACCCAAGGATCCAGGGCTGATTGAACCCAGACCTGACTGAAGATCCGGAGACGGCCCCCCACCGGCCCGGACTCCCGCAGGGGAGCCCTAGCGTCATGCGGTGTACTTGGTTGAGGCGGGGGAGGACTTTTGGTCCTGGTGCCTGATCCTGCAGGCAACTTTTTTCCCCTTCCTCTACTCTTTGAAGCGAGGAAGGACGAGCCTTTCCCTCGTTTGTATTTATTAGGTCGAAAGGACTGCATCTGCTGATGGGGTGCCTTTTTCTGTTGTGTGGGAACATAAGGAAGAAAATATGACACCAAGTCAGTCAGGCCGTCACCAAACATGACACTACCTTTGAAGGGGAGAGCTTCCATATTTTTCTTGGAGTCTGCATCAGCATTCCATTGATGAATTCACAGCGCCCACCTGGCCGAGACCGCCATGGCCTTGGCTCTTGATCCTAAGAGGCCAACATCCCTTGCCGCATCCTGCAGCGTCCTTGATATAACCAAGAGTCAAAAGAATATTATCTTTATCAAGGGTATCCATATCAGAAGCTAAATTATCAGCCCATTTAGCAATAGCACTACTCACCCATACCGACGCCACAGCAGGTTTGAGCAATGCACCCGTATTAACGAAAATGGCCTTCAAAGACGTTTCCAGCTTGCGATCCGCCGGATCCTTGAGAGCAGCCGTGTCAGGCGACGGAAGCGCCACCTTCTTGGACAACCGGGATAGAGCCTTGTCGACATTAGGAGACGACTCCCATTTTTCCCCGTCATCAGAGGGGAAAGGATACGCCATCAAAATTCTCTTGGGAATCTGCCACCTCTTGTCCGGCGACTCCCAAGCTTTTTCACAATGAGCATTCATTTCATGAGAAGGGGGAAACTTCACCTCAGGTTTTTTTCCTTTAAATAGGCAAATCCTTGTTTCCTGAACCGCAGGTTCATCAGAAATACGTAAAACATGCTTAATAGCCACAATCATGTACTGAATACTCTTAACTACCCTTGGGTGTAAAGTAGCCTCATTAAAATCGACATCGGAATCTGAGTCCGTGTCGGCATCTGTATCTACCATCTGGTTGAATGAACGATTTTGTGACACTGAGGGGTCTGCACCTGAGCCAAAGCATACTCCATGGATTTTCTCCATGTCTGTGTCTGAGAATCAGATTTATCCAACCTCTTAGAAAACAAAGCAACATTAGCATTAAGTGTACTCAACATAGCAACCCAATCAGTAGTCGACTATGTCGACAGAGCCATTTCCAGCTCCTTTTCTGCGCCCCCAGTAACTTCCTCCAGGGAGGAACACTCAGCCTCAGACATGCCGACACGAAGTACCGACACCCACACTGGCCAATAAAGGGGACAGCCTACAGGGAAGCCCAGAGAGAGAGACACAGAGGAAGTATGCCAGCTCACACCCCAGCGCCCATATATTACACCACACTAATATATGTCAGCAGCGCTGTACCAATAATAAGAATAACACCAAAAAGTGTGCCCCCCGTTTTGCTCCCTTTTACGTGCGAGGAGCCTGGAGGTCCGGGCCAGCGTTCTCTGCAGCGCCTGTGGAGAGAAGAAAATGGCGCTGGTGACCTGTGCGGTTAAGCCCCGCCGATTCCCGGCGCGCTTCAGTCCCGCCTGAATTTTAATTTTTTATTCTGGCGAGGGTCTGCTATACGGTGCCCGGGCACCGAATATCACTTTTACCAGTCTCCACTACTTTAGTAACTGCTGCCAAGGGCACGCACCCCCCCCCCCCCGTTACTCCGTTACTGAAGTCTTCTGCCGTCTGAAGTTTTCGGTTCTTCTCATACTCACCCGGCTTCTGTCTTCTGTGAGGGTGGTGACGGCGCGGCACCGGGAACAAGCAGTTGGGCGAGCAAAGTGATCGAACCCTCTGGAGCTAATGGTGTCCAGTAGCCTAAGAAGCAGGGCCCTTAACTAAGCAGAAGTAGGTCTGACTTCTCTCCCCTCAGTCCCTCGATGCAGGGAGCCTGTAGCCAGCAGGTCTCCCTGAAAATAAAAAACCTAACAAAAGTCTTTTTCCAGAGAAGCTCAGTAGAGCTCCCCTAGTGTGTGTCCAGTCACTCCTGGGCACAAAGTATAACTGAGGTCTGGAGGAGGGGCATAGAGGGAGGAGCCAGTTCACACCCAGTCAAAGTACTTTTAGTGTGCCCAAGCTCCTGCAGATCCCGTCTATATCCCATGGTCCTTTTGGAGTCCCCAGCATCCTCTAGGACGTAAGAGAAAAAATAAGAATTTACTTACCGATAATTCTATTTCTCGTAGTCCGTAGTGGATGCTGGGGACTCCGTAAGGACCATGGGGAATAGCGGCTCCGCAGGAGACAGGGCACAAAAGTAAAAGCTTTACGATCAGGTGGTGTGCACTGGCTCCTCCCCCTATGACCCTCCTCCAAGCCTCAGTTAGGATACTGTGCCCGGACGAGCGTACACAATAAGGAAGGATTTTGAATCCCGGGTAAGACTCATACCAGCCACACCAATCACACTGTACAACCTGTGATCTGAACCCAGTTAACAGCATGATAACAGCGGAGCCTCTGAAAAGATGGCTCACAACAATAATAACCCGATTTTTGTAACAATAACTATGTACAAGTATTGCAGACAATCCGCACTTGGGATGGGCGCCCAGCATCCACTACGGACTATGAGAAATAGAATTATCGGTAAGTAAATTCTTATTTTCTCTGACGTCCTAAGTGGATGCTGGGGACTCCGTAAGGACCATGGGGATTATACCAAAGCTCCCAAACGGGCGGGAGAGTGCGGATGACTCTGCAGCACCGAATGAGAGAACTCCAGGTCCTCCTCAGCCAGGGTATCAAATTTGTAAAATTTTGCAAACGTGTTTGCCCCTGACCAAGTAGCAGCTCGGCAAAGTTGTAAAGCCGAGACCCCTCGGGCAGCCGCCCAAGATGAGCCCACCTTCCTTGTGGAATGGGCATTTACATATTTTGGCTGTGGCAGGCCTGCCACAGAATGTGCAAGCTGAATTGTACTACACATCCAACTAGCAATCGTCTGCTTAGAAGCAAGAGCACCCAGTTTGTTGAGTGCATACAGGATAACAGCAAGTCAGTTTTCCTGACTCCAGCCGTCCTGGAAATATATATTTTCAGGGCCCTGACAACATCTAGCAACTTGGAGTCCTCCAAGTCCCTAGTAGCCGCAGGTACCACAATAAGCTGGTTCAGGTGAAACGCTGACACCACCTTAGGGAGAAACTGGGGACGAGTCCGCAGCTCTGCCCTGTCCGAAAGGACAATCAGATATGGGCTTTTGTGAGACAAAGCCGCCAATTCGGACAATCGCCTGGCCGAGGCCAGGGCCAACAGCATGGTCACTTTCCATGTGAGATATTTCAAATCCACAGATTTGAGCGTTTTAAACCAATGTGATTTGAGGAATCCCAGAACTACGTTGAGATCCCACAGTGCCACTGGAGGCACAAAAGGGGTTGTATATGCAGTACTCACTTGACAAACTTCTGGACTTCAGGAACTGAAGCCAATTCTTTCTGGAAGAAAATCGACAGGGCCGAAATTTGAACCTTAAATGGACCCAAATTTGAGGCCCATAGACACTCCTGTTTGCAGGAAATGCAGGAATCGACCGAGTTGAAATTCCTCCGTGGGGGCCTTCCTGGCCTCACACCATGCAACATATTTTCTCCAAATGCGGTGATAATGTTGTGGGGTCACCTCCTTCGTGGCTCTGACCAGGGTAGGGATGACCTCTTCCGGAATGCCTTTTTCCCTTAGGATCCGGCGTTCAACCGCCATGCCGTCAAACGCAGCCGCGGTAAGTCTTGGAACAGACATGATCCTTGCTGAAGCAAGTCCCTTCTTAGTATCTCTTGAAGTTCCGGGTACCAAGTCCTTCTTGGCCAATCCGGAGCCACGAGTATAGTTCTTACTCCTCTCCGTCTTATAATTCTCAGTACCTTGGGTATGAGAGGCAGAGGAGGGAACACATACACCGACTGGTACACCCACGGTGTTACCAGAGCGTCCCAGCTATTGCCTGAGGGTCTCTTGACCTGGCGCAATACCTGTCCAGTTTTTTGTTCAGACGGGACGCCATCATGTCCACCTTTGGTCTTTCCCAACGGTTCACAATCAAGTGGAAGACTTCCATGCCTGCTGAGGAAGTCTGCTTCCCAGTTGTCCACTCCCGGAATGAACACCGCTGACAGTGTTATCACATGATTTTTCGCCCAGCGAAGAATCCTTGCTGCCATTGCCCTCCTGCTTCTTGTGCCGCCCTGTCTGTTTACATGGGCGACTGCCGTGATGTTGTCCGACTGGATCAGCACCGGTTGACTTTGAAGCAGAGGTCTTCCTAGGCTCAGAGCATTGTAAATTGCCCTTAGCTCCAGTATATTTATGTGGAGAGAAGTCTCCAGACTTGACCACACTCCTTGGAAATTTCTTCCCTGTGTGACTGCTCCCCAGCCTCTCAGGCTGGCATCCGTGGTCACCAGGACCCAGTCCTGAATGCCGAATCTGCTGCCCTCTAGTAGATGAGCACTCTGCAGCCACCACAGAAGAGACACCCTTGTCCTTGGAGACAGGATTATCCGCTGATGCATCTGAAGATGCGATCCGGACCATTCGTCCAGCAGATCCCACTGAAAAATTCTTGCGTGAAATCTGCCGAATGGAATCGCTTCGTAAGAAGCCACCATTTTTCCCAGGACTCTTGTGCATTGATGCACTGACACTTGGCCTGGTTCTAGGAGGTTCCTAACTAGCTCGGATAACTCCCTGGCTTTCTCCTCCGGGAGAAACACCTTTTTCTGGACTGTGTCCAGAATCATCCCTAGGAACAGCAGACGTGTCGTCGGAATCAGCTGCGATTTTGGAATATTTAGAATCCACCCGTGCTGTCGTAGAACTACTTGAGATAGTGCTACTCCGACCTCCAACTGTTCTCTGGACCTTGCCCTTATCAGGAGATCGTCCAAGTAAGGGATAATTAAGACGCCATTTCTTTGAAGAAGAATCATCATTTCGGCCATTACCTTGGTAAAGACCCGGGGTGCCGTGGACAATCCAAACGGCAGCGTCTGAAACGGATAGTGACAGTTCTGTACCACGAACCTGAGGTACCCTTGGTGAGAAGGGCAAATTGGGACATGGAGGTAAGCATCCTTGATGTCCAGGGACACCATATAGTCCCCTTCTTCCTGGTTCGCTATCACTGCTCTGAGTGACTCCATCTTGATTTGAACCTTTTTATGTAAGTGTTCAAAGATTTCAGATTTAGAATAGGTCTCACCGAGCCGTCTGGCTTCAGTACCACAAATAGTGTGGAATAATACCCCTTTCCTTGTTGTAGGAGGGGTACTTTGATTATCACCTGCTGGGAATACAGCTTGTGAATTGTTTCCAATACTGCCTCCCTGTCGGAGGGAGACGTTGGTAAAGCAGATTTCAGGAACCTGCGAGGGGGAGACGTCTCGAATTTCCAATCTGTACCCCTGGGATACTACTTGTAGGATCCAGGGGTCCACTTGCGAGTGAGCTCACTGCGTGCTGAAACTCTTGAGACGACCCCCCCCACCGCACCCGAGTCCGCTTGTACGGCCCCAGCGTCATGCTGAGGACTTGGCAGAAGCGGTGGAGGGCTTCTGTTCCTGGGAAGGGGCTGCCTGCTGCAGTCTTCTTCCCTTTCCTCTACCCCTGGGCAGATATGACTGGCCTTTTGCCCGCTTGCCCTTATGGGGACGAAAGGACTGAGGCTGAAAAGACGGTGTCTTTTTCTGCTGAGATGTGACTTGGGGTAAAAAAGGTGGATTTTCCAGCTGTTGCCGTGGCCACCAGGTCCGATGGACCGACCCCAAATAACTCCTCCCCTTTATACGGCAATACTTCCATGTGCCGTTTGGAATCCGCATCACCTGACCACTGTCGTGTCCATAAACATCTTCTGGCAGACATGGACATCGCACTTACTCTTGATGCCAGAGTGCAAATATCCCTCTGTGCATCTCGCATATATAGAAATGCATCCTTTAAATGCTCTATAGTCAATAAAATACTGTCCCTGTCAAGGGTATCAATATTTTCAGTCAGGGAATCCGACCAAGCCACCCCAGCGCTGCACATCCAGGCTGAGGCGATCGCTGGTCGCAGTATAACACCAGTATGTGTGTATATACTTTTTAGGATATTTTCCAGCCTCCTATCAGCTGGCTTCTTGAGGGCGGCCGTATCTGGAGACGGTAACGCCACTTGTTTTGATAAGCGTGTGAGCGCCTTATCCACCCTAGTGGGTGTTTCCCAACGCGCCCTAACTTCTGGCGGGAAAGGGTATAACGCCAATAATTTTCTATCGGGGAAAACCCACGCATCATCACACACTTCATTTAATTTATCTGATTCAGGAAAAACTACAGGTAGTTTTTTCACACCCCACATAATACCCTTTTTTGTGGTACTTGTAGTATCAGAAATATGTAACACCTCCTTCATTGCCCTTAACATGTAACGTGTGGCCCTAATGGAAAATACGTTTGTTTCTTCACCGTCGACACTGGAGTCAGTGTCCGTGTCTGTGTCGACCGACTGAGGTAATGGGCGTTTTAAAGCCCCTGACGGTGTTTGAGACGCCTGGACAGGTACTAATTGGTTTGCCGGCCGTCTCATGTCGTCAACCGACATTGCAGCGTGTTGACATTATCACGTAATTCCCTAAATAAGCCATCCATTCCGGTGTCGACTCCCTAGAGAGTGACATCACCATTACAGGCAATTGCTCCGCCTCCTCACCAACCTCGTCCTCATACATGTCGACACACACGTACCGACACACAGCACACACACAGGGAATGCTCTGATAGAGGACAGGACCCCACTAGCCCTTTGGGGAGACAGAGGGAGAGTTTGCCAGCACACACCAAAACGCTATAATTATACAGGGACAACCTTATATAAGTGTTCCCTTATAGCATCTTAATATATTATAATATCGCCACCAAAATGCCCCCCCTCTCTGTTTTAACCCTGTTTCTGTAGTGCAGTGCAGGGGAGAGCCTGGGAGCCTTCCTAGCAGCGGAGCTGTATAGGAAAATGGCGCTGTGTGCGGAGGAGAATAGGCCCCGCCCCCTTTTCGGCGGGCTTCTTCTCCCGTTTTTCTGACAACCTGGCAGTGGTTAAATACATCCATATAGCCCCAGAGGCTATATGTGATGTATTTTTAGCCAGCATAGGTACTTTCATTGCTGCCCAGGGCGCCCCCCCCAGCGCCCTGCACCCTCAGTGACCGTTGGTGTGAAGTGTGCTGAGAGCAATGGCGCACAGCTGCCGTGCTGTGCGCTACCTTAAGAAGACTGGGAAGTCTTCAGCCGCCGATTTCTGGACCTCTTCTCTCTTCAGCATCTGCAAGGGGGTCGGCGGCGCGGCTCCGGTGATCCAGGCTGTACCTGTGATCGTCCCTCTGGAGCTAGTGTCCAGTAGCCTAAGAAGCCAATCCATCCTGCACGCAGGTGAGTTCACTTCTTCTCCCCTAAGTCCCTCGTTGCAGTGAGCCTGTTGCCAGCAGGACTCACTGAAAATAAAAAACCTAACAAAACTTTTACTCTAAGCAGCTCTTTAGGAGAGCCACCTAGATTGCACCCTTCTCGGCCGGGCACAAAAACCTAACTGAGGCTTGGAGGAGGGTCATAGGGGGAGGAGCCAGTGCACACCACCTGATCCTAAAGCTTTTACTTTTGTGCCCTGTCTCCTGCGGAGCCGCTATTCCCCATGGTCCTTACGGAGTCCCCAGCATCCACTTAGGACGTCAGAGAAATAAGAATTTACTCACCGGTAATTCTATTTCTCGTAGTCCGTAGTGGATGCTGGGAACTCCGTAAGGACCATGGGGAACAGACTGACCCCGCAGGAGACTGGGCACTCCAAAGAAAAGATTAGGTACTATCTGGTGTGCACTGGCTCCTCCCTCTATGCCCCTCCTCCAGACCTCAGTTAGGGAAACTGTGCCCGGAAGAGCTGACATTACAAGGAAAGGAATTTTGGAATCCAGGCTAAGACTCATACCAGCCACACCAATCACACCGTACAACTCGTGATAACCTTACCCAGTTAACAGTATGAACAACAACTGAGCCTCACTCAACGGATGGCTCATAACTATAACCCTTATTTAAGCAATAACTATATACACGTATTGCAGAAAGTCCGCACTTGGGACGGGCGCCCAGCATCCACTACGGACTACGAGAAATAGAATTACCAGTGAGTAAATTCTTATTTTCTCTGACGTCCTAGTGGATGCTGGGAACTCCGTAAGGACCATGGGGATTATACCAAAGCTCCCAAACGGGCGGGAGAGTGCGGATGACTCTGCAGCACCGAGTGAGCAAACACAAGGTCCTCCTCAGCCAGGGTATCAAACTTGTAGAACTTTGCAAAGGTGTTTGAACCCGACCAAGTAGCCGCTCGGCAAAGCTGTAAAGCAGAGACCCCTCGGGCAGCCGCCCAAGAAGAGCCCACCTTCCTTGTGGAATGGGCTTTTACTGATTTTGGATGCGGCAATCCAGCCGCAGAATGAGCCAGCTGAAACGTGCTACAGATCCAGCGAGCAATAGTTTTCTTTGAAGCAGGAGCACCCAGCTTGTTGGGTGCATGCAGGATAAACAGCGAGTCAGTCTTCCTGACTCCAGCCGTTCTGGAAACATATTTTCAAAGCCCTGACTACGTCCAGCAACTTGGAGTCCTCCAAGTCCCGAGTAGCCGCAGGCACCACAATAGGTTGGTTCAAATGAAACAATGATACCACCTTTGGGAGAAATTGGGGACGAGTCCTCAATTCTGCCCTGTCCATATGGAAGATCAGATATGGGCTTTTACATGACAAAGCCGCCAATTCCGACACACGCCTAGCCGATGCTAAGGCAAACAGCATGACCACTTTCCACGTGAGATACTTTAGTTCCACGGTCTTAAGTGGCTCAAACCAGTGGGATTTCAGGAAATCCAACACAACGTTGAGATCCCAGGGTGCCACTGGTGGCACAAAAGGGGGCTGAATATGCAGCACTCCCTTAAACGTCTGAACCTCAGGCAGTGAAGCCAGTTCTTTTTGAAAGAAAATGGTTAGGGCCAAAATCTGGACCCTTATGGACCCCAATTTTAGGCCCATAGTCACCCCTGATTGTAGGAAGTGCAGGAATCGACCCAGCTGGAATTCCTCTGTAGGGGCCGTCCTGGCCTCACACCAAGCAACATATTTTCGCCATATACGGTGATAATGCTTTGCTGTCACGTCCTTCCTAGCCTTTATCAGCGTAGGAATAACTTCATCCGGAATGCCTTTTTCCGCTAGGATCCGGCGTTCAACCGCCATGCCGTCAAACGCAGCCGCGGTAAGTCTTGGAACAGACAGGGCCCTTGTTGCAGCAGATCCTGTCTGAGAGGCAGAGGCCATGGATCCTCTGTGCGCATTTCTTGCAGTTCCGGGTACTAAGTCCTTCTTGGCCAATCCGGAACAATGAGTATTGTTCTTATTCCTCTCTTTCTTACTATTCTCAGCACCTTGGGTATGAGAGGAAGAGGAGGAAACCCATATACCGACTGGTACACCCACGGTGTCACTAGGGCGTCCACAGCTATCGCCTGAGGGTACTGTGACCTGGCGCAATATCTTTTTAGCTTTTTGTTGAGGCGGGACGCCATCATGTCCACCTGTGGCAGTTCCCATCGCTTTGCAATCTGTGTGAAGACTTCTTGATGAAGTCCCCACTCTCCCGGGTGGAGGTCGTGTCTGCTGAGGAAGTCTGCTCCCCAGTTGTCCACTCCCGGAATGAACAGTGCTTGCACGTGATTCTCCGCCCACCGAAGAATCTTTGTGGCTTCCGCCATTGCCATCCTGCTTCTTGTGCCGCACTGGCGGTTTACATGGGCGACCGCCGTGATGTTGTCTGACTGAATCAGCACTGGCCAGTTTCGAAGCAGGGGCTCTGCTTGACTCAGGGTGTTGTAAATGGCCTTTAGTTTCAATATATTTATGTGTAGAGAAGTCTCCAGACATGACCACAGCCCTTGGAAGTTTCTTCCCTGAGTGACTGCCCCCCATCCTCGGAGGCTTGCATCCGTGGTCACCAGGACCCAGTCCTGTATGCCGAACCTGCGGCCCTCGAGAAGGTGAGCACTCTGCAGCCACCACAGAAGAGACACCCTGGCCCTTGGGGACAGGGTGATCAGCCGATGCATCTGGGAGATGCGATCCGGACCACTTGTCCAACAGATCCCACTGAAAGATCCTTGCATGGAACCTGCCGAAGGGAATGGCTTCGTATGAAGCCACCATCTTCCCAGGACTCGCGTGCAGTGATGCACCGATACCTGTTTTGGTTTCAGGAGGTCCCTGACCAGAGATGCTAATTCCTGGGCCTTCTCCACCGGGAGAAACACCTTCTTCTGTTCTGTGTCCAGAATCATGCCCAGGAAAAGCAGACGCGTCGTAGGAATCAGCTGCGACTTTGGAACATTCAGAATCCAGCCGTGCTGTTGCAACACTTCCTGAGAGAGTGCTACGCTGATCAACAACTGCTCTCTGGACCTCGCCTTTATGAGGAGATCGTCCAAGTACGGGATAACTAACTCCCTTCTTCCGAAGGAGTATCATCATTTCGGCCATTACCTTGGTAAATATCCTCGGTGCCGTGGACAGGCCAAACGGCAACGTCTGGAACTGGTAATGACAGTCCTGTACCACAAACCTGAGGTACTCCTGGTGAAGTGGGTAAATGGGGACATGCAAGCAAGCATCCTTGATGTCCAGCGACACCATAAAATCCCCCTCTTCCAGGCTTGCAATAACCGCTCTGAGCGATTCCATTTTGAACTTGAATTTCTTTATATAAGTGTTCAAGGATTTTAAAGTCAGAATGGGTCTCACAGAACCGTCCGGTTTCGGTACCACAAACATTGTGGAATAGTAACCCCTTCCCTGTTGAAGGAGGGGGACCCTGATAATCACTTGCTGGAGGTACAGCTTGTGAATTGCCGCCAGTACTACCTCCCTTTCCATGGGGGAAGCTGGCAAGGCTGATTTGAGGTAACGGCGGGGGGGGGGGGGGGGGGGGGGGGAGTCGCTTCGAATTCCAGCTTGTATCCCTGAGATACAATTTGTACAGCCCAGAGATCCACCTGTGAGCGAACCCACTGGTTGCTGAAGTTTCGGAGACGCGCCCCCACCGCACCTGGGAACTGGCTGCATGGTGCAGCTTCTTACCTCTACCCCTACCTCTGGCAAGAAAGGATGCACCCCTGACCCTCTTGCCTTTCTGAGAACGAAAGGACTGCATTTGATAATACGGTGCTTTCTTAGGCTGTGAGGAAACCTGAGGCAAGAAAGTCGACTTTCCAGCTGTCGCTGTGGACACGAGGTCCGATAGACCGTCCCCAAACAATTCCTCACCCTTATAAGGCAAAACCTCTGTGTTTTTTAGAATCAGCATCTCCTGTCCATTGCAGAGTCCATAAGACCCTCCTGGCAGAAATGGACATAGCATTAATTCTAGAGCCCAGCAGGCAAATGTCCCTCTGAGCATCCCGCATATATAAGACGACGTCTTTTATATGGCCCAGGGTTAGCAAAACAGTATCCCTGTCGAGGGAATCTATGTCGTCTGACAGAGTATCTGTCCATGCTGCTACAGCACTACACATCCAGGCTGAAGCAATAGTAGGTCTCAGTAGAGTACCAGAGTGTGTATACACTGACTTCAGGATAGCTTCCTGCTTTCTATCCGCAGGCTCCTTTAGGGCGGCCGTATCCTGAAACGGCAGGGCCACCTTTTTAGATAAGCGTGTCAGCGCCTTGTCCACCCTAGGGGATGTTTCCCAACGTAACCTGTCCGTTGGCAGGAAAGGGTACGCCATCAGTAACCTCTTAGAAATCACTAGTTTCTTATCAGGGGAACTCCACGCTTCTTCACATAATTCATTTAATTCATCAGATGGGGGGCAAGTCACTGGCTGCTTTTTCTCCCCAAACATATAAACCCTCTTGGTATTAACAGGGTTAATCTCAGAAATGTGCAAAACATCTTTCATTGCAATAATCATGTATCGGATGGCCTTGGTCATTTTAGACTGTAAATGTGCCTCATCATCGTCGACACTTGAGTCGGACTCAGTGTCGACATCTGTGTCAACCATCTGAGATAGAGTGTGTTTATGAGCCCTTGACGGTTTATGAGTCGCCTGGGCAGGTGCGGGCTGAGACCCCGGCTGTCCCAAGGCTGCAGCGTCATCAAACCTTTTATGTAAGGAGCTTACATTGTCGTTTAAGACCTTCCACATATCCATCCAATCAGGTGTCGGCCCGACACCACACTTATCTGCCCTTGCTCCGCCTCCACGTAACCCTCCTCATCAAACATGTCGACACAGCCGTACCGACACACCGCACACACACAGGGAATGCTCAGACTGAGGACAGGACCCCACAAAGTCCATTGGGGAGACAGAGAGAGAGTATGCCAGCACACACCACAGCGCTATATAACACAGGGATTTTCACTTATAATAAGTGATTACCCAATAGCTGCCTTATATGTTTTATTTGCGCCTAAATTTATGTGCCCCCCCCTCTCTTTTTTACCCTTCTTGTACCTGGATACTGCAGGGGAGAGCCTGGGGAGCCGCTTCCAGCGGAGCTGTGAAGAGAAAATGGCGCTGGTGTGCTGAGGAAGAAGGTCCCGCCCCCTCAGTGGCGGGCTTCTGTCCCGCTTTGTGTAAAAAAATGGCGGGGGTTTTTACATATATACAGTGCCAGACTGTATATATGTATTTTTATTGCCAAAAGGTACTTCAATTGCTACCCAGGGCGCGCCCCCCCCCCCAGCGCCCTGCACCCTACAGTGACCGGAGTGTGTAAGTGTGCTGGGAGCAATGGCGCACAGCTGCGGTGCTGTGTGCTACCTTAAATGAAGACAGGAGTCTTCTGCCGCCGATTTCGTCGTCTTCCAGCTTCTGTTCTTCTGGCTCTGCGAGGGGGACGGCGGCGCGGCTTCGGGAACGGACGATCGAGGACAGGTGCCTGTGTTCGAACCCTCTGGAGCTAATGGTGTCCAGTAGCCTAAGAAGCACAAGCTAGCTGCAAGCAGGTAGGTTTGCTTCTCTCCCCTTAGTCCCACGTAGCATTGAGTCTGTTGCCAGCAGAAGCTCACTGAAAATAAAAAACCTAATAAATACTTTCTTTACTAGTAAGCTCAGGAGAGCCCACTAGGAGCACCCAGCTCTGGCCCGGCACAGATTCTAACTGAGGTCTGGAGGAGGGGCATAGAGGGAGTAGCCAGTGCACACCAGATAGTACCTAATCTTTTCTTTGGAGTGCCCATGTCTCCTGCGGAGCCCGTCTATTCCCCATGGTCCTTACGGAGTTCCCAGCATCCACTAGGACGTCAGAGAAATAAGATTTGACTTACCGGTAAATCTATTTCTCGTAGCCCGTAGAGGATGCTGGGACTCCGTAAGGACCATGGGGAATAGACGGGCTCCGCAAAAGATAGGGCACTTTAAGAAAGCTTTGGACTCTGGGTGTGCACTGGCTCCTCCCTCTATGCCCCTCCTCCAGACCTCAGTTAGGGAAACTGTGCCCAGAGGAGATGGACAGTACGAGGAAGGATTTTTGTAAATCTTAGGGCGAGATTCATACCAGCCACACCAATCACACCGTATAACTTATGATAAACGTACCCAGTTAACAGTATGAACAACATAGCCACGGTTCCACCGAAAAACTATAACATAACCCTTATGTAAGCAATAACTATATACAAGTCTTGCAGAAGAAGTCCGCACTTGGGACGGGCGCCCAGCATCCTCTACGGACTACGAGAAATAGATTTACCGGTAAGTAAAATCTTATTTTCTCTAACGTCCTTGAGGATGCTGGGACTCCGTAAGGACCATGGGGATTATACCAAAGCTCCCAAACGGGCGGGAGAGTGCGGATGACTCTGCAGCACCGATTGAGCAAACAGGAGGTCCTCCTCAGCCAAGGTATCAAACTTATAGAACTTTGCAAAGGTGTTTGTCCCCGACCAAGTAGCTGCTCGGCACAACTGTAATGCCGAGACCCCTCGGGCAGCCGCCCAAGAAGAGCCCACTTTCCTAGTGGAGTGGGCCTTAACCGATTTCGGTAACGGCAATCCTGCCGTAGAATGCGCCTGCTGAATAGTGTTACAGATCCAGCGAGCAATAGTCTGTTTTGAAGCAGGAGCGCCAACCTTGTTGGCCGCATACAGAACTAACAAAGCTTCAGTCTTCCTGATTCTAGCCGTTCTGGTCACATAAATATTTAAAGCCCTGACTACATCCAGGTACTCGGAATCCTCCAAGTCCCGTGTAGCCATAGGCACGACAATAGGTTGGTTCACATGAAAAGATGAGACCACTTTTGGCAGAAAGTGAGGGCGAGTCCTCAACTCTGCCCTATCCACGTGAAAAACCAAGTATGGGCTTTTATGTGATAAAGCCGCCAATTCGGAAACACGTCTTGCCGAAGCTAACGCCAACAACATGACCACTTTCCATGTGAGGTATTTCAACTCCACAGTTTTGAGTGGTTCAAACCAAGGTGACTTGAGGAAACGTAACACCACGTTAAGATCCCAAGGCGCCACCGGAGGCACAAAGGGAGGCTGAATATGCATCACTCCCTTCACAAAGGTCTGTACTTCAGGAATAGAGGCCAGTTCTCTTTGAAAGAAAATGGATAAGGCCGAAATCTGGACCTTTATGGACCCTAATTTTAGGCCCAAAGTCACTCCTGTTTGAAGGAAGTGAAGTAGACGGCCCAAATGGAACTCCTCCGTAGGACCAGCTCTGGCCTCACACCAAGAAACATATTTTCGCCATATACGGTGATAATGTTTTAATGTCACGTCTTTCCTAGCCTTGATCAGGGTAGGAATGACTTCCTCCGGAATCCCTTTTTCTGCTAGGATCCGGCGTTCAACCGCCATGCCGTCAAACGCAGCCGCGGTAAGACTTGGAACAGACAGGGCCCCTGCCGCAGCAGGTCCTGCCTTAGAGGAAGAGGCCACGGATCCCCTGCGAGCAACTCTTGCAGCTCCGGATACCAAGTCCTCCGTGGCCAATCCGGAACAGTGAGTATTGTTCTGACCCTGCTTCTTCGTATTATTCTCAACACCTTGAGTATGAGAGGAAGAGGAGGAAACACAGACCGATCTGAACACCCAAGGTGTCACCAGAGCGTCTACCGCCTGAGGGTCCCTTGACCTGGCGTAATACCGCTTTAGCTATTTGTTGAGACGGGATGCCATCATGTCAATTTGAGGCAGTCCCCAACGATCCGTGATCTGTGCGAAGACTTCTTGATGAAGTCCCCACTCTCCCGGATGCAGGTCGTGCCTGCTGAGGAAGTCCGCCTCCCAGTTGTCCACCCCCGGGATGAACACCGCTGACAGCGCGCTTACATGGCCTTCCGCCCAGCGTAGAATCTTGGTCGCTTCTGCCATGGCCATTCTGCTCCGTGTTCCGCCTTGGCGGTTTATATGAGCCACTGCCGTGACATTGTCTGACTGAATCAGAACCGGTTTTCTCTGAAGCAATTCCTCCGCTTGACGCAGGGCGTTGTATATGGCCCTCAACTCCAGGACGTTGATGTGGAGACAAGACTCTAGGCTTGACCAGAGACCTTGGAAATTTCTTCCCAGTGTCACTGCTCCCCAGCCTCGGAGGCTTGCGTCCGTGGTCACCAGGACCCAGTCCTGAATGCCGAATCTGCGACCTTCTAGTAGGTGAGCACTGTTCAGCCACCACAGGAGAGATACCCTGGTCCTGGGAGACAGGGTGATCCTTTGATGCATTTGTAAATGGGACCCGGACCACTTGTCCAAGAGGTCCCATTGAAAAGTCCTCGCATGGAACCTGCCGAAAGGGATGGCCTCGTAGGAAGCCACCATCTTCCCCAGGACCCGCGTGCAATGATGCACTGAAACCTTTTTTGGTTTTAATAGGTTCCTGACCATGGCTATGAGTTCCTGAACCTTTTCGATCGGAAGAAAAGCCTTTTTCTGGTCTGTGTCTAGAATCAGCCCCAAAAAGCTCAGACGCGTTGTAGGGACTAGCTGGGACTTCGGTATATTGAGAATCCAGCCGTGTATCTGCAACGTCTTCATGGACAGAGACACGCTGTCCAGCAACCTCTCCCGAGATCTCGCCTTTATGAGGAGATCGTCCAAGTATGGGATAATTGTGACCCCCTGCCTGCGCAGGTGCACCATCATTTCCACCATTACCTTGGTGAAAATTCTCAGGGCCGTGGAAAGCCCAAACGGCAACGTCTGAAATTGGTAGTGACAGTCGTGCACTGCAAATCTCAGGAATGCCTGATGCGGGGGGAATATCGGAACATGAAGGTAAGCATCCTTTATGTCCAGGGACACCATCCAATCCCCCCCCCCTCCAGGCTGGCGATGACCGCCCCGAGTGCTTCCATCTTGAACTTGAACCTCTTCAAGTACAGGTTCAGAGATTTCACGTTTAAAATGGGTCTGACTGAACCGTCCGGTTTCGGGACCACAAACAGGGTTGAGTAATATCCCTCTCCTTGCTGGAGATGAGGAACTGTGACAATCACCTGTTGAATATACAATTTTTGGATTGCTGCCAACACTAGCTCCCTCTCGGACGGGGAAGCCGGCAGAGCCGATTTGAAAAATCGGCGAGGAGGCAAGTCTTCGAATTCCAGCCTGTATCCCTGAGAAACAATCTCTAATGCCCAGGGATCCACCTGCGAGTGAACCCAGACGTGACTGAAAAATCGAAGACGAGCCCCCACCAGATCTGCTTCCCCCTCGGAAAGCCCCAGCGTCATGCGGTGGACTTTGAAGACGCAGGGGAGGACTTCTGCTCTTGGGAACTAGCTGTGTGCAGCTTTTTTCCCCTGCCTTTACCTCTGGCAACAAAGGATGATCCACGTACCTTCTTGTTTTTATTGGAACGAAAGGACTGCATTTGGTAATGAGGTGCCTTTTTTGTATGCTGCGGGGGGACATAAGGTAAGAAATTTGATTTACCTGCCGTAGCGACATGATCCGAGAGGCCGTCTCCAAACAACTCCACCCCTTTGTAAGGCAAGGACTCCATATGCCGCTTTGAATCGGAATCTCCCGTCCACTGTCAGGTCCACAAGAGCCGCCTAGCAGAAATTGACATAGCATTTATTCTGGAGCTTAATAAACAAATGTCTCTCTGAGCATCCCTCATATACAAGGCAGCATCTCTGATATGCTCTATGGTCATTTGAATGGCGTCCCTATCTAAGGTGTCAATTTCCGTTGATAAGGAATCTGCCCATGCTACAACCGCACTACAAACCCAGGCCGAAGCCATAGTCGGTCGAGCAATAGTACCGGAATGATTGTAAATGTGCTTTAAAGGTAATTTCCTGCCTGCGATCAGCAGGTTCCTTGAGGGAAGCCGTATCCTGAGAAGGCAGTGCCACCTTTTTGGACAAACGTGTCAGCGCCTTGTCAACTTTTGGCGAAGATTCCCAGCGTATCCTATCAGTTTGTGGAAAAGGATACGCCATGAGAATCCTTTTGGGAACTTGGGGTCTCCTATCCGGAGATTCCCAAGCCTTTTCGCACAAGTCACTTAAATCAAATGAGGATGGAAAAGTGACTTCAGGCTTTTCCCTTTATACATGTGTACCCTCGTCTCAGGGACAGGGGGTTCCTCAGTAATGTGCAAAACCTCTTTAATGGCAATAATCATGTAACGTATACCCTTAGCCACCTTTGGCTGTAATTTTGCATCTTCATAGTCGACACTAGAGTCAGTATCTGTGTCATCGATCCGAGATATGGTGCACTTCTGAGACCCCGAAGGACCTGGTGCCCCAGGGACAGGCATGGACTGGCTACCTGACTGATCCCTAGCTTCTGCCTTGTCTAATCTTTTATGCAATAGATTGACATTTGCATTCAAGACATTCAGCATATCCACCCATTCCGGTGTCGGCGTTGCCGACGGCGACCTGACATTCAAGCACTCCCCCTCCACATTAAGCGAGCCTTCCTCGTCAAGCATGTCGACACACGCATACCGACACACACACACACACACACACAGGGAATCCCTTTTCTGAAGACAGTATCCCTGTCAAGGCCCTTTGGAGAGACAGAGAGAGAGTATGCCAGCACACACCCCAGCACAATAACCCTGGAGACCAACACAAAATGTTTTTCCCCAGCAGCACTGTATAATATGTAAACCGCCAATTATGTGCCCCACCCCCCGTTCTCTCTTAAGCACCCTTTCACCGTGTGTAAGCAGGGGAGAGTCCGGGGAGCTTCCTCAGCAGTGCTGTGGAGAAAAAATAGCGCTGGTGAGTGCTGAGGGCTTCTGTCCCGCTCAAACTTAGTAAAATATGGCGGGGGCTCTTTTATATACATGTACAGAGCCCACCTGTACATGTATATAGTCTTTTTGCCATGCGGATGTTTATATTGCTGCCCAGGGCACCCGCCCCCCTGCGCCCTGCACCCTTACAGTGACCGGAGTATGTGAAGTGTATGGGAGCAATGACGCACAGCTGCAGTGCTGTGCGTTACCTCAGTGAAGCTGAAGGCTTCTGCCGCCTGACGACTTCTGTCTTCTGTACTTCTAGCTCTGGGAGGAGAACGGCGGCGCGGCTCCGGGGGTGGACGCCCAGTATGAACCTGCGTTCACCCCCTCTGGAGCTAATGGTATCCAGCAGCCGAGGAAGCAGAGCCTATCTTTGACAAGAAGGTTTGCTCCTCTCTCCTCAGTTCCTTGATGCAGGGAGCCTGTTGCCAGCAGTGCTCTCTGTGAAAAAGTAGTAAAAGGTAGAAAAAAAAAAAAATCCAAACAAAAATGCCTCTAGGTAGAGAACTCTGGAGAGCTCTCTGCAGTGCACCCATCTTGCTCTGGGCACAGTGGAAAACTGAGATCTGGAGGAGGGGCATAGAGGGAGGAGCCAGTGCACACCCAGAGTCCAAAGCTTTCTTAAAGTGCCCTATCTCCTGCGGAGCCAGTCTATTCCCCATGGTCCTTACGGAGTCCCAGCATCCTCAAGGACGTTAGAGAAATATTGAATACATTCATTTTCCACAACCGCCCACCAGACCTCCATTCTAACAAACCTCTTACCTATCAGTCTTGCGTACTAACCAGTCTAGGCCTGACACAATCCGAATGACCCCAATAAGCCCACTAACCACTACACAATCATCATCCTGGGAACGGATACTTCCTGATCAACAGATAACCTCTTTTCTGTATTGAACGTGTACACATTCATGGATTTATCAACTCTGACCGTGACCAGACCGCACCGGGAGCAGAGAAAGGCCCAACACCTACCATTATCAGACCCAGTCCAACCTGCACGAAATCTAGCTGAGGGACAACACAGGAATCCATACAATCATACCATCTAGATCTCCACTACAACAAGCGGGGAGCTACCATTTTACTAACTAAATGAAGGAAAAGAAAACCATGTTTGGTAGTGCACACACTTTACAAAAGCAGAGACCATAAGAGTTCCGAAACGGATAACAAAAATACAGCAAAGGAAAGAAAAAAAAAAAAAACACACCCATGTTTGCTTATCTTCCTCTGATAGTGTGCAAGTTATTACATTTGCAGATGACATAGCAGTCATTGGATTAATTTCTGGTGAGAATGAGGTGAGTTATCGTATGGAAATTGAGAATTTGGTGACTTGGAGTGAGGTTAATCACCTTCTGTTAAATGTGGATAAAACCAAGGAACTGGTGATGGATTTTAGGTGTAGTAGCGATTTTTCACTACTCCCAGTATCTATAAACGGGTTAAATATAGAGGCTGTTCATTCCTTTAAATTCTTAGGTATCCATGTTTTCTCCAGTTTATCGTGGGTGGTGAATACTCAAGCAATAGTTAAAAAAATACACCAATGCTTATTTTTCCTTCACCGTCTTACGGTTGCAGGTGTGGGCGTTAGTACATTAATTCATTTTTATAGATGCGCAATTGAGAGTGATTTAACTTATGGAATTATAGTCTGGTATGGAAACTGTACCGTTCGTGAGCAAGGAGCGTTAGAGCGCTTGGTTCGCTCAGCTGGTAAAATTATCGGGGTCCAGATGCAGACTGTTAAAGATCTCTTTGCAGCAAGATTGATAAATAGAGCTAGGAGTATACGGTCTGATTCTAGGCATGCGTCTGCTTATCTTTTTACTAAGTTGCCCTCTGGTAAGCGTTTTAGATCATTGAAGGCATGCACAAAGTCTACGGAACAGCTTCTTTCCAACTGCCGTGCGCATGCTAAACACTCATTGTGAATAATGTGTCATCTCTCTAATGTGTGTTATTGTGTGCTCTTTTATACCTACTTTATCATCGTTTGGGGTGTTGTACAAATTGAATTTCGTTGTCAACTCTTGTTTGATAATGACAATAAAATGTATCATATCATCTTGAGCAGTTGTGATGGAATAAATAAAATGTGCATAATCCAAATGTGATCATAGAAAAGAGGCTTCTAAAAACCTGTACCATACTTGCCCACAGTAAATTAAGATGAAGGAAAGGTTGCTCGTCAACAGTGTCAATAAGTTTACCCAAACAGAGCACATTATTTGTATAGTAGCCAGGACTACACCATTATTATTTAAATGCCCAGAATGACACAAGGTTAAGGATACTGAACTGTCCTCAGCACAGGCTATTAACATACCTATTTTGATGAACCGGCATGGGAACATTTGCTCATCAATTTTATGCTTTAACGTGAATGTCTCTTTATTGTAATCATTCTTCAGACCACTGAAAGAGAAAATACTTACAATGAATACAGTGGCTTACTGTGCAAGAAAATAAAAAAGCAGATTCAGTTTAGAGCCAGAAATTGTAATTTTCTTCATTTAAATAATAAGAATTTACTCACCGGTAATTCTATTTCTCGTAGTCCGTAGTGGAAGCTGGGGACTCCGTAAGGACCATGGGGAATAGACAGGCTCCGCAGGAGACTGGGCACTCCAAAGAAAGATTCAGTACTATCTGGTGTGCACTGGCTCCTCCCTCTATGCCCCTCCTCCAGACCTCAGTTAAGGAAACTGTGCCTGGAAGAGCTGACATTACAAGGAAAGGATTTTGGAATCCAGGGTAAGACACATACCAGCCACACCAATCACACTGTACAACTTGTGATAAACTTACCCAGTTAACAGTATGAACAACAACTGAGCATTACTCAACCGATGCTACATAACCATAACCCTTTGTTAAGCAATAACTATATACACGTATTGCAGAAAGTCCGCACTTGGGACGGGCGCCCAGCATCCACTACAGACTACGAGAAATAGAATTACCGGTGAGTAAATTCTTATTTTCTCTAACGTCCTAGTGGATGCTGGGGACTCCGTAAGGACCATGGGGATTATACCAAAGCTCCCAAACGGGCGGGAGAGTGCGGATGACTCTGCAGCACCGAATGGGCAAACACAAGGTCCTCCTCAGCCAGGGTATCAAACCTGTAGAATTTTGCAAAAGTGTTTGAACCCGACCAAGTAGCAGCTCGGCAAAGCTGTAATGCCGAGACCCCTCGGGCAGCCACCCAAGAAGAGCCCACTTTCCTTGTGGAATTGGCTTTCACCGATTTCGGCTGCGGCAATCCCGCCGCAGAATGAGCCTGCTGAATCGTGTTACAGATCCAGCGAGCAATAGTTTGCTTTGAAGCAGGAGCACCCAGCTTGTTGGATGCATACAGGATAAACAGCGAGTCAGTCTTCCTGACTCCAGCCGTTCTGGTTACATAAATCTTCAAAGCCCGGACTACGTCCAGCAACTTGGAGTCCTCAAAGTCACGAGTAGCCGCAGGCACCACAATAGGTTGGTTCAAATGAAAAGATGACACCACCTTTGGCAGAAACTGCGGACGAGTCCGCAATTCTGCCCTGTCCATATGGAAAACCAGATAGGGGCTTTTACATGACAAAGCCGCCAATTCTGACACACGCCTAGCTGAAGCTAAAGCCAACAGCATGACCACTTTCCACGTGAGATACTTTAGTTCCACGGTCTTAAGTGGCTCAAACCAGTGGGATTTCAGGAAATCCAACACCACGTTAAGATCCCAAGGTGCCACTGGTGGCACAAAAGGAGGCTGAATATGCAGCACTCCCTTAACAAACGTCTGAACCTCAGGCAGTGAAGCCAGTTCTTTTTGAAAGAAGATGGATAGGGCCGAAATCTGGACCTTTATGGACCCTAATTTTAGGCCCATAGTCACACCTGACTGTAGGAAGTGCAGGAATTGACCCAGCTGGAATTCCTCTGTAGGGGCCTTTCTGGCCTCACACCAAGCAACATATTTTCGCCAAATACGGTGATAATGCTTTGCTGTCACGTCCTTCCTAGCCATTATCAGCGTAGGAATAACTTCATCCGGAATGCCCTTTTCTGCTAGGATTCGGCGTTCAATCGCCATGCCGTCAAACGCAGCCGCGGTAAGTCTTGGAACAGACAGGGCCCCTGTTGCAACAGGTCCTGTCTGAGAGGCAGAGGCCATGGTTCCTCTGTGAGCATTTCTTGCAGTTCCGGGTACCAAGTCCTTCTTGGCCAGTCCGGAACAATGAGTATTGTTTTCACTCTTCTTTTCCTTACGATTCTCAGTACCTTGGGTATGAGAGGAAGAGAAGGAAACATAGACCGACTGGAACACCCACGGTGTTACCAGTGCGTCCACAGCTATCGCCTGAGGGTCCCTTGACCTGGCGCAATACCTTTTAAGCTTTTTGTTGAGGCGGGACGCCATCATGTCCACCTGTGGCAGTTCCCACCGACTTGCAATCTGCATGAAGACTTCTTGATGAAGTCCCCACTCTTCCGGGTGGAGGTCGTGCCTGCTGAGGAAGTCTGCTTCCCAGTTGTCCACTCCCGGAATGAACACTGCTGACAGTGCTTGCACGTGATTCTCCGCCCAACGAAGAATCCTGGTGGCTTCCGCCATCCTCGCATGGAACCTGCCGAAGGGAATGGCTTCGTATGATGCCACCATCTTTCCCAGGACTCGCGTGCAGTGATGCACAGACACCTGTTTTGGTTTTAAGAGGTCTCTGACTAGATTCACGAGCTCCTGAGCCTTCTCCGCCGGGAGAAACACCTTCTTCTGGTCTGTGTCCAGAATCATGCCCAGAAAGGGCAGACGCATCGTAAGAATCAGCTGCGATTTTGGGATATTCAGAATCCAGCCGCGCTGTTGCAACACTTCATGAGTGTGCGCTACGCTGATCAGCAACTGCTCTCTGGACCTCGCCTTTATGAGGAGATCGTCCAAGTATGGGATAATTGTGACTCCTTGCTTTCTCAGGAGCACCATCATTTCCGCCATTACCTTGGTAAATATTCTCGGTGCCGTGGAGAGCCTAAACGGCAACGTCTGGAATTGGTAATGACAGTCCTGTACCACAAATCTGAGGTACTCCTGATGAGGTGGATAAATGGGGACATGCAAGTAAGCATCCTTGATGTCCAGAGACACCATAAAATCCCCCTCTTCCAGGCTTGCAATGACCGCTCTGAGCGATTCCATTTTGAACTTGAATTTCTTCAGATAAATGTTCAGGGATTTTAAATTCAAGATGGGTCTGACCGAACCGTCCGGTTTCGGTACTACAAACATAGTGGAATAGTAACCCCTTCCCTGTTGAAGGAAAGGAACCTTTACAACCACCTGCTGGAGGTATAACTTGTGAATTGCTGCCAGCACTACCTCCCTTTCCATGGGGGAAACTGGCAAGGCCGATTTTAGGTAACGGTGAGGGGGTGTCACCTCGAATTCCAGTTTGTATCCCTGAGACACAACTTGTATAGCCCAAGGATCCACCCGTGAGCGAACCCACTGGTGGCTGAAATGTCGGAGACGCGCCCCCACGGCTCCTGGCTCCGCCTGTGGAGCCCCAGCGTCATGCGGTGGATTTAGTGGAAGCCGGGAAGGACTTTTGTTCCTGGGAACTAGCTGCGTGGTGCAGCCTCTTTCCTCTACCCCTGCCTCTGGCAAGAAAGGATGCACCTCTGACTTTCTTGCTCTTTTGCGAACGAAAGGACTGCAATTGGTAATACGGTGCTTTCTTAGGCTGTGGCGGGACATAAGGCAAGAAATTTGACTTCCCAGCCGTAGCTGTGGAAACTAGGTCTGAGAGACCGTCCCCAAACAATTCCTCACCCTTATAAGGTAAAACCTCCATGTGTTTTTTAGAGTTGGTATCCCCTGTCCATTGCAGAGTCCATAAGACCCTTCTGGCAGAAATGGACATCGCGTTTACTCTAGAGCCCAGCAGGCAAATGTCCCTCTGGGCATCCCGCATATATAGAACCGCATCCTTGATATGTGCCAGGGTCATTAGAACAGAGTCCCTGTCCAGGGTATCTAACTCCTCAGACAGAGTATCCGTCCATGCTGCTACCGCACTACACATCCAGGCCGAAGCAATTGCTGGCCTCAACAGCGTACTAGAATGGTGTGTAAAGAGACTTCAGGATAGCTTCCTGCTTTCTATCCGCAGGATCCTTTAGGGCGGCCGTATCCTGAGACGGCAGGGCCACCTTCTTAGATAAGTGTGTCAACGCCTTGTCTACCCTGGGGGAGGATTCCCAGCGTAACCTGTCCGTTGGCGGGAAAGGATACGCCATCAGCAATCTCTTGGAAATTACTACCTTCCTATCAGGGGAATCCCACGCTTTTTCACATAATTCATTCAATTCATGTGACGGGGGAAAAGCCACTTCTTGCTTTTTCTCCCCATACATATAAATCCTCTTGTCAGGGACAGGATTTTCCTCAGAAATGTGTAACACATCCTTCATTGCCACAATCATGTAGTGGATGGCTTTAGTCATTTTAGGCTGCAACTTTGCATCATCGTCATCGACACTGGAATCAGATTCCGTGTCGACGTCTGTGTCAACTAACTGGGATATTGGGCGCTTTTGAGACCCTGACGGCCTCTGCGCTGTGGGAGCAGGCATGGGTTGAGACCCCGACTGTCCCAAGGCTACAGCTTTATCCAATCTGTTATGTAAGGAGCTTACATTATCATTTAACACCTTCCACATATCCATCCAATCAGGTGTCGGCTCCATCGGGGGCGACACCACATCTATTTGCACTTGTTCTGCCTCCACGTATCCTTCCTCATCAAACATGTCGACACAGGCGTACAGACACACCGCACACCTACAGGGAACGCTCTGAGGACAGGACCCCACAAAGGCTTTTGGGGAGACAGAGAGAGAGTATGCCAGCACACACCGCAGCGCTATTTAACCCAGGGATTACACTGTACCTTAGTGTTTACCCAGTAGCTGCTGTTTTTATATATATATCTCTGCGCCTAAATTTATGTGCCCCCCCCCCCCTCTTTTTTACCCTCTATTGCACCTGTATACTGAAGGGGAGAGCTTGGGGAGCGTCCTTCCAGCGGAGCTGTGAAGAGAAAATGGCTCTGGTGTGTTGAGGAAGAAGGCCCCGCCCCCTCTGCGGCGGGCTTCTGTCCCGCTTCTCATGTGTAAAAATGGCGGGGGCTCGCACATATATACAGTGCCTGACGGTATATATCTATACTTTTGCCATCAGGTATCTTAATTGCTGCCCAGGGCGCCCCCCCTGCGCCCTGCACCCTACAGTGACCGGAGTGTGTGGGTGTGCTGCGGGAGCAATGGCGCACAGCTGCAGTGCTGTGCGCTACCTTAAGTGAAGACAGGAGTCTTCTGCCGCCGATTTTGATGTCTTCTTGCTTCTGTACTTCTGGCTCTGCGAGGGGGACGGCGGCGCGGCTCCGGGAACGGACGATCAAGGTTAGGTACCTGTGTTCGATCCCTCTGGAGCTAATGGTGTCCAGTAGCCTAAGAAGCGCATCTTAGCTGCAGTGAGTAGGTTTGCTTCTCTCCCCTCAGTCCCACGTAGCAGAGAGTCTGTTGCCAGCAGAAGCTCTCTGAAAATAAAAAACCTGACAAAATACTTTCTTTTCTAGCAAGCTCAGGAGAGCCCACTAGGAGCACCCAGCTCTGGCCGGGCACAGATTCTAACTGAGGTCTGGAGGAGGGGAATAGAGGGAGGAGCCAGTGCACACCAGATAGTACTGAATCTTTCTTTAGAGTGCCCAGTCTCCTGCGGAGCCCGTCTATTCCCCATGGTCCTTACGGAGTCCCCAGCATCCACTAGGACGTTAGAGAAATAAAATTTTCTGAAAATGTCTTCAGCATGGTGGAGGGAAGGAGTAAGGTAGGGATGTAGTGACCATCCCAGTGGTCGGGATCCCGGCGGTCAGCATACAGACACCGGGATCCTGGCCGCCAGAATGCCGGCAGGAGGCAGAGGACTATTCCAACTCGTGGGTGTCCACGACACCCATAGTGGGGGAATAGAACCTGTGGCGAGCGCAGCGAGCCCTCAAGTGGCTTCTTTGCAATTGCCCCCCTGCCCCCGGCATCCATATGCCCACCACTGGGATCCCAGCCGCCGGTCACCCATACCAAACATGTATGGAAGGTATCAGGTACTAGGTCAGGCCTGGCCAACTTTTGGCTCTCCAGCTGTTGTGAAACTGCAAGTCCCAGCATGCTTTACCAGCTGATCGGTGGGAGGGTATGGCAGTTTCACAACATCTGGAGAACCACAGGTTGGCCAGGATTGAACTAGATAAAGACTTTACAAAACACACCTGGCACAGCCAATATCAACTGTATGTCACACCTCATAAGGTAAAAAAAATTGGGACAAAATTTAACTGCTCATGACCATATGGGGTCGACCTATAAATTGGAACCCATTAATTGCTCGTGGCTTCAGTTACTTTTAAAGAAGTTGCTTATTGAACTAGTCCTCAGTTATCCATCTATTCGTCCACTAACAAGAGAGCACCACAGTTCAATGGGCTGTGCAGGGTTAGCTGGTTTACATCACCTTGGTTTAAACCACATGGGTTTAAAAAAAAAAAAAAAAAAAATCTGGGTTTTTCTAAATATACTGTGACTACAGGCACAACACCGTGACTTCTTGAAAAAAAAGCCTATTGTAAGGGAATCCCTGGTATTATTCCACATTCTTGTTGCTTGTGGTCTTCATCTAAGTAAGCTGAACCAATGCAGTAAATCACACACACACACACACCACAAAGATATAGGGAGGTGAATCAGATAAGAGAGGTGCTAAAACTGCCTAGCATCAAGCTTCTCCCCCAACATTCCCACAGGACAGGAAAAAACCACAGTTAAACGCTCACAGTCTTAAAGAATAAACACCAACACATTAAACAGGCAATACACAGAAAAACACCTCATCTTCAGGTTTACTTCAATTCAAAACCTTATGTATTTCCCATTACAGGTTGAGTATCCCATATCCAAATATCCGAAATACGGAATATCCCGAAATACGGACTTTTTTGAGCGAAAGAGAGATAGTGAAACTTTTGTTTTCTGATGGCTAAATGTACACAAACCTTGTTTAATACACAGTTATTAAAAATATTGTATTAAATGACCTTCAGACTGTGTATATAAGGTGTATATGAAACATAAATGAATTGTGTGAATGTAGACACACTTTGTTTAATGCACAAAGTTATAAAAAATATTGGCTAAAATGACCTTCAGGCTGTGTGTATAAGGTGTATATGTAACATAAATGCATTCTGTGCTTAGATTTAGGTCCCATTGCCATGATATCTCATTATGGTATGCAATTATTCCAAAATACGGAAAAATCCGATATCCAAAATACCTCTGGTCCCAAGCATTTTTGGATAAGGGATACTCAACCTGTATTGAATAACTGCTGACTGCTTAGTCATGTTCAGCTAGTGTAGAAATCATTTTTTCTTCTTTTGGTTTAGTTCATTCGAAGCTTCGAAACAGTCTGGGAACTGAAAAGGCATCTAAACTAGCGTTTTTATTCAAAATGTTTAATGCCAGTGACATATCCAGTGCTAATGCTTAACTTCTTTTTTTTTGTGTTTGTGAGTTTCTCTGAAAAGTACTTTTGTATGTTTAATTATATTTAGTCTAAAATTGGTTTTATTGAAAGATTTCAAATAAATCATATCAAAGCTTAATAACTTTGGATTGTTACTGTTAAAAAGCATGAAAACATGGTTGATCAAGGTTTCTAATACATAGCAATGTTTCATAGTATTTTCTCTGACGTCCTAAGTGGATGCTGGGACTCCGTAAGGACCATGGGGAATAGCGGCTCCGCAGGAGACTGGGCACAACTAAAAGAAAGCTTTAGACTACTGGTGTGCACTGGCTCCTCCCACTATGACCCTCCTCCAGACTTCAGTTAAGGCCCATACACATTGGCCCTCATTCCGAGTCGTTCGCTCGGTAATTTTCTTCGCATCGCAGCGTTTTTCTGCTTAGTACGCATGCGCAATGATCGCACTGCGACTGCGCCAAGTAATTTTGCTATGAAGATAGTTTTTTTTACTCACGGCTTTTTCTTCGCTCCGGCGATCGTAGTGTGATTGACAGGAAATGGGTGTTACTGGGCGGAAACACGGCGTTTTATGGGCGTGTGGATAAAAACGCGACCGTTTCCGGAAAAAACGCGGGAGTGGCTGGAGAAACGGAGGAGTGTCTGGGCGAACGCTGGGTGTGTTTATGACGTCAAACCAGGAACGACAAGCAGTGAACTGATCGCAGATGCCGAGTAAGTCTGAAGCTACTCAGAAACTGCTAAGTAGTTTGTAATCGCAATATTGCGAATACATCGTTCGCAATTTTAAGAAGCTAAGATTCACTCCCAGTAGGCGGCGGCTTAGCGTGTGTAACTCTGCTAAAATCGCCTTGCGAGCGAACAACTCGGAATGAGGGCCATTAGACGATGTCGCTCTGTGAGCGACATCGTCTAACGTTTCCCCCTCCCGGGCCGGCCGCCTGTACGCACTGAACGATATGACCGCTCATATCGCTCAGTGACGTCACGCCCCCGCCAGCCCTGCATGAAGGTCGTGGATGACAGTCCACATCCTTCATGCATGCCCTACCGACAGCGACGATCGTTGCCGACCCGCGGGGCCGCACACACTTAACGATATAATGAGCGACGTCGCTCAAGGAGGGGGAAAATGAGCGACGTCGCTCATTATATCGTTAAGTGTGTATGGACCTTTAGAATCTTGTGCCCGGCTGAGCTGGATGCACACTAGGGGCTCTCCTGAGCTCCTAGAAAGAAAATATATTTAGGTTTTTTATTTTACAGTGAGATCTGCTGGCAACAGACTCACTGCAGCGAGGGACTAAGGGTAGAAGAAGCGAACCTACCTAACTGGTGGTAGCTTGGGCTTCTTAGGCTACTGGACACCATTAGCTCCAGAGGGATCGACCACAGGACCCAACCTCGATGTTCGGTTCTGGAGCAGCGCCGCCGGCCCCCTTACAGAGCCAGAAGCAAGAAGTGTTCCGGAAAATCGGCGGCAGAAGACTTCAGTCTTCAACAAGGTAGCGCACAGCACTGCAGCTGTGCGCCATTGCTCCTCATGCACACCTCACACTCCGGTCACTGATGGGTGCAGGGCGCTGGGGGGGGGGGGGGGGGGGGCGCTCTGAGGGCAATATAATACACCTTGGCTGGCAAATCTACACCATATATAGTCAGGAAGGCTATATAGGTGTAAAAATACCCCTGCCAGAATTCCAAAAAAAGCGGGAGAAGTCCGCCGGAAAAGGGGCGGGGCTATCTCCCTCAGCACACTGGCGCCATTTTTCCCTCACAACTCCGCTGGAAGGACGCTCCCTGGCTCTCCCCTGCAGTGTCAAGCTACATAAGGGTAAAAAAGAGAGGGGGGGCACTAAATTTAGGCGCAGTATATATAATATAAGCAGCTATAAGGGAAAAAACACTCATTTATAGTGGGATCCCGGTGTTATATAGCGCTCTGGTGTGTGCTGGCATACTCTCTCTCTGTCTCCCCAAAGGGCTTTGTGGATTCCTGTCCTCTGTCAGAGCATTCCCTGTGTGTATGCGGTGTGCCGGTACGGCTGTGTCGACATGTTTGATGAGGAGGCTTATGTGGAGGCGGAGCAAATGCCAATAAATGTGATGTCACCCCCTGCGGGGTCGACACCTGAGTGGATGGTTCTGTGGAAGGAATTACGCGACAGTGTCGACTCCTTGCATAAAAGGTTTGACGACATACCAAATATGGGACAGCCGGCTTCTCAGCCTGTGCCTGCCCAGGCGTCTCAAAAGCCATCAGGGGCTCTAAAACGCCCGCTACCTCAGATGGCAGACAGATGTCGACAAGGATACTGAATCCAGTGTCGACGACGATGAGACTAATGTATCTTCCAATAGGGCCACACGTTATATGATTGAGGCAATGAAAAATGTGTTGCATATTTCTGATGTTACCCCGGGTACCACAAAAAAGGGTATTATGTTTGGAGAGAAAAAACTACCAGTTGTTTTTCCTCCATCTGAGGAATTAAATGAAGTGTGTGAAGAAGCGTGGGCTTCCCCCGATAAGAAACTGGTAATTTCTAAGAGGTTACTAATGGCAAACCCTTTCCCGCCAGAGGATAGGTCACGTTGGGAAACATCCCCTAGGGTGGATAAAGCGCTCACACGCTTGTCAAAGAAGGTGGCACTACCGTCTCCGGATACGGCCACCCTGAAGGAATCTGCTGATAGAAAGCAGGAGGCTATCCTGAAGTCTATATATACACACACAGGTGTTATACTGAGACCAGCTATTGCTTCAGCATGGATGTGCAGTGCTGCAGCTGCGTGGTCAGATTCCCTGTCGGAAAATATTGATACCCTAGACAGGTACACTATATTGCTAACCGTAGAGCATATTAAAGACGCACTCTTATACATGAGGGATGCACAGAGGGATATTTGCCGGCTGGCATCTAAAATAAGTGCAATGTCCATTTCTGCCAGGAGAGGGTTATGGACTTGGCAGTGGACAGGAGATGCAGATTCTAAAAGGCACATGGAAGTTTTGCCTTATAAGGGTGAGGAGTTGTTCGGGGATGGTCTCTCGGACCTCGTTTCCACAGCAACAGCTGGGAAGTCTACATTTTTACCCCATGTTCCCTCACAGCCAAAGAAAGCACCGTATTATCAGGTACAGTCCTTTCGGACCAATAAGGGCAAGCGGGTTAAAGGCGCGTCCTTTCTGCCCAGAGGCAGAGGTAGAGGGAAAAAGCTGCAGCATACAGCCAGTTCCCAGGAGCAGAAGTCCTCCCCCGCTTCCTCTAAGTCCACAGCATGACGCTGGGGCTCCACAGGCGGAGCCAGGTACGGTGGGGGCCAGTCCCAAAAATTTCAGCAATCAGTGGGCACGCACACGGGTGGATCCCTGGATCTTTCAAGTAGTATCTCAGGGGTACAAGCTGGAATTCGAGACGTCTCCCCCCCCGCCGTTTCCTCAAATCTGCCTTGCCAACAACTCCCTCAGCCAGGGAGGCAGTGTTAGAGGCAATTCACAAGCTGTATTCCCAGCAGGTGATAGTAAAGGTGCCCCTACTTCAACAAGGACGGGGTTACTATTCCGCAATGTTTGTGGTACCGAAACCGCATGGTTCGGTGAGACCCATTTTAAATTTGAAATCCTTGAACACGTATATAAAAAAATTCAAGTTCAAGATGGAATCGCTCAGGGCGGTTATTGCAAGCCTGGACGAGGGGGATTACATGGTATCACTGGACATCAAGGATGCTTACACCTGCATGTCCCCATTTACCATCCTCACCAGGAGTACATCAGATTTGTGGTACAGGATTGTCATTACCAATTCCAGACGTTGCCGTTCGGTCTATCCACGGCTCAGAGGGTCTTTACCAAGGTAATGGCCGAAATGATGATACTCCTTCGAAAGAAGGGAGTTTTACTTATCCCGTACTTGGACGATCTCCTGATAAAGGCGAGGTCCAGGGAGCAGTTGTTGGTCGGGGTAGCACTATCTCGGGTGGTGCTACAACAGCACGGCTGGATTCTAAATATTCCAAAGTCACAGCTGGTCCCTACGACACGTCTACTGTTCCTGGGGATGGTTCTGGACACAGAACAGAAAAAAGTGTTTCTCCCGGAGGAGAAGGCCAAGGAGCTGTCATCTCTAGTCAGAGGCCTCCTAAAACCAAAACAGGTGTCTGTGCATCACTGCACGCGGATCCTGGGAAAGATAGTAGCTTCCTACGAAGCAATTCCATTCGGCATGTTCCATGCAAGAACTTTTCAGTGGGACCTGTTGGACAAGTGGTCCGTATCGCATCTTCAGATGCATCGGCTGATAACCCTGTCTCCAAGGACCAGGGTGTCTCTGCTGTGGTGGCTGCAGAGTGCTCATCTTCAAGAGGGCCGCAGATTCGGCATACAGGACTGGGTCCTGGTGACCACGGATGCCAGCCTTCGAGGCTGGGGGGCAGTCACACAGGGAAGAAACTTCCAAGGACTATGGTCAAGTCAGGAGACTTCCCTGCACATAAATATTCTGGAACTGAGGACCATTTACAATGCCCTAAGTCAGGCAAGACCCCCGCTTCAAAACCAGCCGGTACTGATCCAGTCAGACAACATCACGGCGGTCGCCCCATGTAAACCGACAGGGCGGCACGAGAAGAAGGACGGCGATGGCAGAAGCCACAAGGATTCTCCGATGGGTGGAAAATCACGTGTTAGCACTGTCAGCAGTGTTCATTCCGGGAGTGGACAACTGGGAAGCAGACTTCCTCAGCAGGCACGACCTCCACCCGGGAGAGTGGGGACTTCATCCAGAAGTCTTCCAACTGATTGTAAACCGTTGGGAAAGGCCACAGGTGGACATGATGGCGTCCCGCCTAAACAAAAAGCTAGAAAGATATTGCGCCAGGTCGAGAGACCCTCAGGCGATAGCTGTGGACGCTCTAGTGACACCGTGGGTGTACCGGTCGGTTTATGTGTTCCCTCCTCTTCCTCTCATACCAAAGGTACTGAGGATAATAAGAAGAAGAGGAGTAAGAACTATACTCATTGTTCCGGATTGGCCAAGAAGAGCTTGGTACCCGGAACTTCAAGAAATGATGTCAGAGGACCCATGGCCTCTGCCGCTCAGACAGGACCTGCTGCAGCAGGGGCCCTGTCTGTTCCAAGACTTACCGCGGCTGCGTGTGACGGCATGGCGGTTTAACACCGGATCCTGAAGGAAAAGGGCATTCCGGAAGAAGTCATTCCTACGCTGATTAAAGCTAGGAAAGAAGTAACCGCAAACCATTATCACCGCATATGGCGAAAATATGTTGCGTGGTGTGAGGCCAGGAAGGCCCCAACGGAGGAATTTCAGCTGGGCCGTTTCCTGCACTTCCTACAATCAGGGGTGACTATGGGCCTAAAATTGGGTTCCATTAAGGTCCAGATTTCGGCTCTATCGATTTTCTTCCAGAGAGAACTGGCTTCACTACCTGAAGTTCAAACTTTTGTTAAGGGAGTGCTGCATATCCAGCCCCCTTTTGTGCCTCCAGTGGCACCTTGGGATCTCAACGTGGTGTTGGATTTCCTAAAGTCACATTGGTTTGAGCCACTTAAAACCGTGGAATTTAAGTATCTCACGTGGAAAGTGGTCATGTTGTTGGCCTTGGCTTCGGCCAGGCGGGTATTAGAATTGGCTGCTTTGTCATGTAAAAGCCCTTATCTGATTTTCCATATGGATAGGGCAGAATTGAGGACGCGTCCCCAATTTCTCCCAAAGGTGGTATCAGCCTTTCACCTGAACCAACCTATCGTGGTGCCTGCGGCTACTAAAGACTTGGAGGCTTCCAAGTTGTTGGACGTAGTCAGGGCCCTGAAAATGTATGTTTCCAGGACAGCTGGAGTCAGAAAGACTGACTCGCTATTTATCCTGTATGCACCCAACAAGTTGGGTGCACCTGCTTCAAAGCAGACTATTGCTCGCTGGATCTGTAGTACGATTCAGCTTGCACATTCTGCGGCTGGACTGCCGCATCCTAAATCAGTGAAAGCCCATTCCACGAGGAAGGTGGGCTCTTCTTGGGCGGCTGCCCAAGGGGTCTCGGCTCTACAACTTTGCCGAGCAGCTACTTGGTCGGGGTCGAACACTTTTGCTAAATTCTACAAGTTTGACACCCTGGCTGAGGAGGACCTAGAGTTTGCTCATTCGGTGCTGCAGAGTCATCCGCACTCTCCCGCCCGTTTGGGAGCTTTGGTATAATCCCCGTGGTCCTTACGGAGTCCCAGCATCCACTTAGGACGTCAGAGAAAATAAGAATTTACTCACCGGTAATTCTATTTCTCGTAGTCCGTAGTGGATGCTGGGCGCCCATCCCAAGTGCGGATTGTCTGCAATACTTGTATATAGTTATTGTTTAACTGAAGGGTTATTGTTGAGCCATCTGTTGAGAGGCTCAGTTGTTCTCATACTGTTAACTGGGTATTGTATCACGAGTTATACGGTGTGATTGGTGTGGCTGGTATGAGTCTTACCCGGGATTCAAAATCCTTCCTTATTGTGTCAGCTCTTCCGGGCACAGTATCCTAACTGAAGTCTGGCGAAGGGTCATAGTGGGAGGAGCCAGTGCACACCAGTAGTCTAAAGCTTTCTTTTAGTTGTGCCCAGTCTCCTGCGGAGCCGCTATTCCCCATGGTCCTTACGGAGTCCCAGCATCCACTACGGACTACGAGAAATAGAATTACCGGTGAGTAAATTCTTATTATAACAAACAGGATTACATTTTTTTTTCTTCTTTTCATTAAAACGTTAAAGCATAAAAAAAAAAAAATGTTTAAACCAAAAAAAATAAGATTTTAAACCTACCGGTAAATCTATTTCTCCTAGTCCGTAGAGGATGCTGGGGACTCCGTAAGGACCATGGGGTATAGACGGGCTCCGCAGGAGATAGGGCACCTAAAAAGAACTTTGACTAAGGGTGTGCACTGGCTCCTCCCTCTATGCCCCTCCTCCAAACCTCAGTTAGAGAACTGTGCCCAGAGGAGATGGACAATACAAGGCAGGATTTAGCAATCCAAAGGCAAGATTCATACCAGCCCACACCAATCATACCATGTAACCTGGAACATACATAACCAGTTAACAGTATGAACAAACGACAGTAACGGTCCAAGACGGATGTCAACTGTAACATAACCCTTATGTAAGCAACAACTATATACAAGTCTTGCAGAGTTTCCGCACTGGGACGGGCACCCAGCATCCTCTACGGCCTAGGAGAAATAGATTTACCGGTAGGTTTAAAATCTTATTTTCTCTTACGTCCTAGAGGATGCTGGGGACTCCGTAAGGACCATGGGGTTTATACCAAAGCATCCAATCGGGCGGGAGAGTGCGTATGACTCTGCAGCACCGACTGAGCAAACGCTAGGTCCTCATCAGCCAAGGTATCAAACTTGTAGTATTTAGCAAAAGTGTTTGACCCCGACCAAGTCGCCGCTCGGCAAAGTTGTAATGCCAAGACGCCTCGGGCAGCCGCCCAAGAAGAGCCCACCTTCCTAGTGGAATGGGCCTTAACCGAATTTGGTACCGGCAATCCAGCCGTAGAGTGAGCCTGCTGAATCGTATTACCGATCCAGCGAGCAATAGTCTGCTTCGAAGCAGGACGCCAATCTTATTGGCCGCATACAGGACAAACAGAGCCTCTGTTTTCCTAATTCTAGCCATCCTGGCTACATACATTTTTAAGGCCCTGACTACGTCCAGGGATCTGGAATCCTCCAGGTCACTTGTAGCCACAGGCACCCCAATAGGTTGATTCATATGGAACGAAGAAACCACTTTAGGCAAAAATTGCGGACGTGTCCTAAATTCAGCTCGATCCACATGAAAAATCAAGTAGGGGCTCTTGTGTGACAAAGCCGCCAATTCTGACACTCGCCTTGCTGATGCTAAGGCCAACAATATGACTACCTTCCAGGTAAGAAATTTCAACTCAACCTTGTTAAGCGGTTCAAACCAGTGTGATTTTAGGAACTGCAACACCACGTTCAGGTCCCATGGTGCCACCGGAGGCACAAAAGGGGGCTGGGATGTGCAGCACTCCCTTTACAAACGTCTGGACTTCTGGAAGAGAAGCCAATTCCTTCTGAAAGAAAATCGAGAAGGCCGAAATCTGTACCTTAACAGAGCCTAATTTCAAGCCCATATCCACTCCTGT
This sequence comes from Pseudophryne corroboree, assembly GCF_028390025.1. Classification (NCBI taxonomy): domain Eukaryota; kingdom Metazoa; phylum Chordata; class Amphibia; order Anura; family Myobatrachidae; genus Pseudophryne; species Pseudophryne corroboree. The sequence goes on from NC_086449.1 coordinate 387,832,842, forward strand.
CTGTAGGAAGTGGAGAAGACGACCCAGATGAAAATCTTCCGTAGGTGCATTCTTGATCTCACACCAAGACACATACTTTCGCCAGATACGGTGATAATGTTTTATCGTCACCTCCTTCCTAGCCTTTATTAAAGTAGGGATGACCTCTTCCGGAATCCCCTTTTTCGCTAGGATTCGGCGTTCAACCGACATGCCGTCAAACGTAACCGCGGTAAGTCCTGAAATACACAGGGCCCCTGGTGCAACAGGTCTTCCCTCAGAGGAAGAGGCCAGGGATCTCCTGTGAGCATCTCTTGTAGATCCGAGTACCAGGCCCTTCGAGGCCAGTCTGGGACAACGAGTATCGTTCGTACTCTTCTTCGTCTTATAATCCTCAACACTTTTGTGATAAGAGGAATAGGAGGAAACACGTAGACCGATTTGAACACCCACGGTGTTACCAGAGAGTCCACTGCTATTGCCCGAGGGTCCCGAGACCTGGCGCAGTACCTCTGAAGTTTTTTGTTAAGGCGTGACGCCATCATGTCTATTTGAGGGGTTCCCCAAAGACGTGTTACGTCTGCAAAGACTTCTTGATGAAGTTCCCACTCTCCTGGATGGAGATCGTGTCTGCTGAAGAAGTCTGCTTCCCAGTTGTCCACTCCCGGAATGAAGACAGCTGACAGAGCGCTTACATGATTTTCCGCCCAGCGAAGGATCCTTGTGGCTTCCGCCATAGCGACTCTGCTTTTTGTCCCGCCTTGGCGGTTCACATGAGCCACTGCTGTAACATTGTCTGATTGAATCAGAACCGGTATGTTTCGAAGAAAACTCTCCGCTTGTCGAAGGCCGTTGTAAATGGCCCTGAGTTCCAACACATTGATGTGTAGACAGGACTCCTGGTCTGACCAAAGACCCTGAAAATGTATTCCCTGTGTGACCGCTCCCCATCCTCGGAGGCTCGCGTCCGTGGTAAGCAGGATCCAATCCTGAATTCCGAACCTGCGACCCTCCAGGAGGTGAGCACTTTGCAACCACCACAGGAGGGACACTCTGGTCCCTGGGGACAGAGTAATTTTCCAATGTAAGTACAGATGGGACCCGGACCACTTGTCCAGAAGGTCCCATTGAAAAGTCCTTGCATGGAACCTTCCGAAAGGAATGGCCTCGTAGGCCGCCACCATTTTCCCCACAACTCGAGTGCATTGGTGAACTGACACCCTTTTCGGTTTTAGCAGGTCTCTGACCATGTTCTATTTGTCTTGGGCTTTCTCTATTGGGAGGAAGACCTTCATTTGTTCCGTATCCAGTATCATATCTAGGAACGGTAGTCGAGTTCTCGGAATCAACTGTGACTTCGGTATATTTAGAATCCAACCGTGTTGCTGGAGCACTCTCAACGAGAGCGCCACACTGTTCAGCAATTTCTCCCTTGATCTTGCTTTTATCAGGAGATCGTCCAAGTATGGGATAATTGTGACTCCATGCTTGCGTAGGACCACCATCATTTCCGACATTATCTTGGTGAAAATCCTCGGGGCCGTGGAGAGTTCAAACGGCAACGTCTTAAATTGGTAATGACAAACCTGTACAGCGAATCTCAGGTATTTCTGATGGGGGGCATATATGGGGACATGAAGGTACGCATCCTTTATGTCCAGAGACACCATAAACTCCCCCTCCTCCATGTTGGCTATTATCGCTCTGAGAGATTCCATTTTGAATTTGAATTTTCTTATGTACAGGTTTAGGGATTTCAAATTCAAAATAGGTCTGACCGAACCGTCCGGTTTCGGGACCAAAAATAGGGTTGAGTAGTAACCTCTTCCCTGCTGGTGCAGGGGAACCTAGATTATCACTTGCTGTATACACAGCGTTTGAATTGCAGCTAACACTACATCCCTTTCCGATGTGGAAGCTGGTAGGGCCGATTTGAAAAATCGGCGCGGGGGCACCTCCTCGAATTCCAATTTGTAACCCTGGGAAACTATTTCCAACACCCAGGGATTCAGGTCCGAACTGACCCAGGCCTGACTGAAAAGTCGAAGACGTGCCCCCACCGGTGCGGACTCCCTCAGGGGAGCCCCAGCGTCATGCTCTGGGTTTTGGAGCAGCCGGGGAGTACTTTTGTTCCTGGGCACCTGCCGAAGCAGGTGTTCTCTTGCCTCTGCCCTTACCTCTGGCGAGGAAAGAGGATCCCCGACCTCTTTTGGACTTGTGCGACCGAAAGGACTGCATCTGACAGGGTGTTACTTTCTTTTGCTGTTGGGGAATATATGGTAAAAAAAATTGATTTACCTGCTGTAGCTGTGGAAACCAGGTCCGTCAGCCCATCCCCAAACAATACATCACCCTTATAGGGTAGTACTTCCATATGTTTCTTGGAATCCGCATCACCCATCCATTGGAGAGTCCATAAGGATCTTCTCGCTGAGACAGACATGGCATTGGCCCTAGAAGCTAGCAATCCAATGTCTCTTTGAGCATCCCTCATAAATAAGACTGCGTCTTTAATATGGGCTAGAGTTAGGAATATAGTATCCTTATCCATATTATCAAATTGATCTGTCAGCTCATCTGTCCAAGCTGCAATTGCGCTACACACCCATGCCGACGCAATTGTCGTTCTTAGCACAGCACCCGTATGAGAATAAATAAACTTTAAGGTAGTTTCTTGCCTGCGATCTGCAGGGTCCTTAAGGGCTGCTGTGTCAGGAGACAATAGCGCCACTTTCTTGGACTAGTGCGTAAGGGCCTTGTCCACAGTGGGGGGTGATTCCCAAATCTCCCTGTCCTGCTTAGGGAAAGGGTATGCCATATAAATTCTTTTGGGGATCTGCGGTCTCTTATCCGGAGTCTCCCAAGCTTTTCCAAAGAATTCATTTAATTCATGAGATGTGGGAAAGTTAATAATCTGTTTCTTTTCCTTAAATACCCTTGTGTGGGGGACCAAGGGTTCATCCACAATATGCAACACATCCCTTATTGCCACAATCATACACTGAATGGTTTTAGTCACCCTAGGGTGCAATTTTACTTCGTCATAGTCGACACTGGAATCAGAATCCGTGACGGTAGTAGTGTCTTGTGTTAAGGGACTCTTGAGACCCCGACGGGCCCTGTGAGTCGGTCCAATCTGCGGATTGACCCGCTGATGTCCCCCCTAAATCAGCCTTATCAAGCCTTTTATGTAAAGATGCCACACTTGCATTCAACATATGCCACATGTCCATCCAATCTGGAGTCGGCACAACCGACGGGGACACACCACTCATTTGCTCCACCTCCTCCTTGGAGAAGCCTTCCGCCTCAGACATGTCGACACACACGTACCGACACCCCACACACACAGGGATTAACCTATAAAGGGGACAACACCCCAACCAGGTCCTAAGGAGGGACAGAGAAAGAGTATGCCAGCACACACCAGCGCTTAAAAACACTGGAAAAATATGTCCAGATAGCGCTTTTTTATATATAATATGCCAATTCCCACTCACTGCGTCGCTAATGTGCCCCCCTCTCTTTTTTCCAGCCTGCGAGTTCAGCAGGGGAGAGACCAGGGAGTCAGCGTTTTCCTCATGCAGCTTCTGTGGAGAAAATGGCGCTGGTTAGTGCTGAGGGCTTCGGTCCCAGTGATTTTTCAATAAAATGGCGGGGGATCATAGATTTACTGCCTCCGCAGTCTAATCCAACTGTATTTGTGCCAAAATCCCCCCCTGCACCCTACAGTGCTGGTGTGTGTGTGTGTGTGTATGTGTGTGTGTGTGTGTGTGTGTGTGTGTGTGTGTGTGTGTGTGTGTGTGTGTGTGCGTGCGCGCGCAATGGCGCTCATGAAGATCTGATGTCTTCTGCCTTCTCTATCCGGCTTCCATCTTCGGCATCTGTGAGGAGGACGGTGGCGGCGCGGCTCCGGGACGAACCCCGGGTGAGACCTGTGTTCCGACTCCCTCTGGAGCCAATGGTGTCCAGTAGCCTTAGAAGTAATGCCCAACTTGACAAGCCAGCTCTGCTTCTCTCTCCTCGGTCCCACGATGCAGGGAGCCTGTTGCCAACAGGACTCCCTGAAAATAAAAAACCTAACAAAATTATTTTTCCACAGAAAACTCTGGAGAGCTCTCTGCAGTGCACCCATTCTCCTCTGGGCACAAGATCTAAATGAGGTCTGGAGGAGGGGCATAGAGGGAGGAGCCAGTGCACACCCATAGTCAAAGTTCTTTTTAGGTGCCCTATCTCCTGCGGAGCCCGTCTATACCCCATGGTCCTTATGGAGTCCCCAGCATCCTCTAGGACGTAAGAGAAAGTGGGTTTTTTTTTAAACTGGGTTTTTTCCAACCCTGGCTGTGAGCCATTAAAGTTTGGAACAAAATAGAGTTTAAGTCTTTCCAAAAAGACAACACTATTGGGCAATCACTTGAGCGCCTGCATTTTTTTTTCTCATCATATACAAAACAAAAAAGTACCTGCTTATTTCTTTATTACTTTAATATTTTTTTCTACAAATATTATTCATGCCAGGAGTTCAATGGGATATTTTCTGGTTTACCTAGATAAAAGCTCTGTCATGTTCTCTTCATTCATTCCACCAAAGACCTTGAACTTCTTCAAATTACAGACGTGTGTCTTCTCATATTTTCCAAATGTGATGCTTTGGACAATGGCTGGCCTCTCCACTTTCAATATGAGATACTATGCAATGAGAACATATTACAGAGCAATGAAACAAATCTGTTGGTAAATATACACTTTCTCCTCTATGAGCGTATTATTCAAATGCATATTACAGTCGCTTAGCAGCACACTATTTATTATCTATAACATAGCTATAGTTTTTTAATTAATTGATCACATTTAGCACTATAAAACAAAGATTGCTCTTCATAGAGTCATGATATTTACCTGAGGAGGATAGTTGCTCTCTGATGACCACCGTGAAGACTGATCATTGGGTTTGTCAACTAAAATATTTCTAAAAAAAAAATTGACAGTGAGCTAGTGAATTGTTCCACTGTGCTACACAGGAGGTATAGTAGAGGATCAGGTGGGTGCTGCATCTTTTTGGAAGAATGAAAAGCATACACTGAAGATTGCACAGGTTTTACATACATTGTTAGCGTTCCTGCTAGGCTGTTGTAGTGAGCGCTGCCCCTTCCCAATTTGAAACTTTAAAAATGTGCCCTGCCCTTATGAATGCGTCCTGGTGCCTAGCCGAACTACCGCTGATCTCAGTGTGACTGCTCCCTCCCTACTACATCTAGATGCTGCACTCCTCCACCATGTTGAACTCCAGCTGTGACTGAATGCTGCTGCTGAGCGAGAATACAGTTCCTGCTCTGCTGATGTCCGAGCACTGCCGCAGTGACACTTGTTGGGGATGGAGGAGCGGGTTATTGCAGCAGTAAATGAGCAGCTGGATGCATGCCGTCCTACCTACCGGTAATGGCCGGGCAGCTGATGGGATCAGGGAGTATGTGGCTACAGGAAAGATTATTGTGGGTTGCTCCAGCCCAATATATGGGCCCTAAGGACAGTATCTGCAGCACTTTCAGTCATCATGATGGGGACAGAGTGTGGGATGACTGGGAGCAGAGTCCGTTTGTTTACTCTGCGTGATGTAGTGAGTATGTGTTACTATGGGTGATGTACAGAGCTGTCAGTATAGTGTTCCCTTGGAAAAAAATGTGACCATGTATATAGGGCTTATTTATAATTAATTGCGATACTTATATTTTACTATGCTGTTTTGAGTATTTATAGTTGAAAATTGAAGAGTCAATAAATCATGGCATTTATATTTACATTTAATTTGGTCTACTACTAAACTGCATACACCAAGTATTCTAGACATTTTCAGAACTGGCACTATTGTGTGGCATATTATGATTTGGGGGCATTTCTAATTGTTTTGGGAGTCTAAAAATCCTGTCTAGACAGGACTTTTTAGACGCTCAAACAACCATCACCATTCAATTGTGTTTCAGCATCCATGCACATCGCGCATGTCGCGCCCAAACAGACAAAGTGCCCAGTTAACACACATTTTTATTTCTAGCACCCCATGAGGTGAGAAAAAAAAAATGTGTCCTACAGTGCCACTGGGTGCACAAACGGCAGAACAATTGAATTGCTGCCAAAATTATAAATTGGGTGCAAGAGATGGGTATGGGGCTGGGTCACTTGGGCTTTTAAGTTGCATGTGGTCTATAGAAGTTTTCATACATTTTGGTTGGGGATGATGATCTGGCTCCTAAACTTTTAAGCCGACTCTTACATTTTAGAAAAATCCGTCAAACGCTGTCCTAATTTAAGCAGGCCTATGTTATGTAGTCACATATATGCAGTTATTACATGCTACAAATGTACGAAATTGTGAGCTGTGAATAATGTCTTATATGGGGGGGGGGCTCCATAAATGTATTGTATATATGTGGGGGTATATAATACACTATGGGAGGAATTCAATTGTTTTGTGTGCGTTTAAACATACTCAGCGCCCACCAGAGCTATTCAATTGATCCTCCCCATTGGGTGCACATGCAAAGCGCATAAATCAGTCTAAAGTTTAATGGGCTCCTGTATCAGCACCCAAACCTTGCTGTTTTCGCACATCCAGCTTGCACCTCAGGAGGCTGCAAGCTGAAATGGGCCCCCCCACCCCCTTACTCATGCGTGCCCAACTAAATTGCTCCCAGGGAGAAAACAAATTTTAGTCTCCCCTATATGCACATATGTGTAAAAAAAAAAAAAAAAAACTTTGCATGCAATGCACAGCACACATGTTAACTACTTATTGAATCTCTAGCAACGCATCACAAAAAAAAAATGTGCCCTTCACAATGAAAAAGTGCCCTTCTCTGATCAGCATCTTGCCCAGAGCCGGCCCTACCCAATATGATGCCCTAGGCAAGATTTTGGCTGGTGCCCCCTAGCACCAACGCTAGTTCCACCTCTGACCCTGCACCCCTTTCCCAGCACCATCGCCCCTCACCTATACCAGTCCTTATTTTGGTTTTCCTACCCCCGGTAATTTAAATAAGAACAGTGTGCACATTCGGCGCACAGTCCAAAAAGGTATGTGTTCTTACTGGGAAGGGGCATGGCAATACAATAGTACCCACAATTCAAATTATGCCACACAGTACTGCAACTTTGTTCACAATTTATCAAGCAATAGTGTCCCTCATTCACATTACATCACACCGTAGTACCACTTTACCTTATATACGTTACTCCTCACAGTAGTGCCCCTCATTCACATAACATCACACTGAATTGCTCCTTATTCACATTACACTACACCATATTGCTCTTTATTCTCATTACACCACACTATATTGCTCCTTATTCACATTACATCATACCATATTGCTCTTTATTCACATTAGACCACACAGTAGTGCCCTTTCTATACACATTTGCTGCACATTATTAATGCATTATACATATGAACTGCATAATGACCATTACACATATGCTGAACACTATTGCACAACCAACACACTCACACACACAGCACTCACACGGCCGCTAACACTGTGTCCTCTGCCCCTGCTTGGATACATAAATCTTACACCATGCAGCAGGAGATGCCTGGCGCGAGTCAACTGGTAGCTCTGCTAACGTTGGGTGCCTGTTTTTGATGAAAATGCATCTTATTTGCATTGCTATTTGGCTAGGATGCACAAGCAGCTTCTCCTGATTAAAATTATATGCGGAATGCCTATATACTGTGTGTCACTGTGGCTGTATCTGCATACGAAATGCTACACACAGAAGATAGTCATGCTGCATATCATTTTAATCAGCAGAAGCTACTTGTGCCCCTAGGCATATCAGATGCCCTAGGCAATTGCCTAGTTTGCTTATACCTAGGGCCGGCTCTGATCTTGCCCTATAAAAATCCTACATTGTCAATTGAATTGAAAAAAGCTACAATACTGACAGATACTTAGGTGACTAAATGGAGTATGTGTAGTAAGGCCAACTCTTCAACAGGGTTATTTCGGTTTTGTTTTTAAATCCATCAAAGCAAATGACTAACATGGAAAAAAAAGAATGCCCAATCAAGATTTGGTGTCCCAAAATAACTGAAGTATGGTCTTATTTGGTCTCCAAAACAAGTTATACCTCTTCGGGGTGAAAAGATTTTATGAATCAGTAACTAAGCAACTAGAACATAATGTATTCCAAATTGGTAAGCTTTGATGTGCGTGCAGCATAAATACGCATGATGAATTTTAACAAAGCCCGACTTCACAGATTGGGCATTAGCCAAAGCACACAGGCCAACAGTTCAGCAATATATACAAAGAAAACCTCTCATTTCATGGTTTAACACTAGCTTTTATTTTACCTCAATAGGGACATAGCGCTTGGGAGTAAAAAGGTCTAAGTCCTGTCACAGATCACAACATCCTCTCACAATAAAGAAAAAGAAAAAACATTTGCGTCAAATGATAACAAGTATAGTGAGCCTTATGCTTTTCCCAGACATTGTTGAAAAACTATATAATAATATTTCTAGGGGGTGTTGTTCACCCCCATCCCCCTTTGGCAATAGATCCCCCACTGGTCTCAAATTCTAATAGTTCCTTAGTAGCAAAAAAAAAAAAAAAAACTTTTAGAAATACCCCCCTTCCCAATACCCTGGTATTTTTTTATTCATTATAAATTTAACACCCCTTCAGCTTAATTAAAATATTCTCTTCATCTACCCTCCCACCCACTGGTTATATTTGCTCACACCAGAGGATATTTGGATATCCCCCTTAAACTTGATTTCTGCCCTTAGCGCGGCAGAAACAGCATTGCACAGGGCACTTTACAAGGAGAATGCCGGTTCTCGTGACAAAACACCCTGTTTAGTCTGCGAGAACTGGCCTTCCCCAACATGACAGCACGCTGAATTGAATAGCACCGGGCGCTAATTCCCGATGCAATTCAACCCGCACAGAATCAACTAGAGACCATTGTCTGTACTACTCTTTATAGCACGGTATTACGTATATCATCACCACGTATGTTCTCTGCACTAAAGTGCATTCGAATATGAATTCCATTACAGGTTTACTATGTTAATTTTAATATTTGCTGTACGTGTTGTATAAAGTTGGAGCACTAAATTGCATTCTTAATTTCAATGGGTGATTAATATTTTTCATTGGCATATCTGGAAAGATGCCAGGCAAAAGCTTTAAGTTCAGACCCATGTCAAATAACTAAAGCTGGCCATACACCAGACCAACTTTCCTCCAACCATCCAAATGCCCAACTAAAACAGTGCTCCATAAACCTAACCAACGTTTCATCAGACTAGCCAACTTGGGTGTGGCAAAGAAGATCTACATGCCATAGGGCTACAGTTATTAGGTCAACATGGACAAAAGGTCAACACAAAAAAGGGCACTAATGGGGTTTTATTTTTGCATTTTTGAGGTTAGTGTGGATAGTTTTGGCATCTGGGACCACCAATGGTTGAAACGCGTTTGCTCGTCACGCTTCAGGCACGGTAGCTCGCTCTACTCTGCTCGCCACAAGGGTAATAAAGGTTCTGATTTGTGTCATGGATAGTCAAGGAAGGAAAAATTCACAAAAGATGAAAAACACAAACATGTGTCAACCATATGTGGGCTAACCATTGTCCTGTCGACCATATGAACCAGTCAACCTTTTGAATGTGCTAAACTTTTACAGCGTCGATCTTGTGTCCATGCTGACCATATGGGGTAGACCTAATGTATGTCAACTAATAGTCCGGATCCCAGCTACCAAAATGGCATCATTGATGAAAGAACCACTAAAACCAAAGCTTTGCATTTTCAGATATTAATTCTAAATACATTGTACACTTTAGCAGAGCTGCCGGGTCAGGACATCTGAAGACAACAGCACATATTCAGGTGAGTGTACTAATGAATACAATGCAAGTATGCTAAGCTGACTGTCACAGTGAGCCTGCAGTATTAGAGTAGCACATACTGGAGAGGAAGGAGTTGGTAGCATGGTTCACATATTTAGACAAATCAATATCTTTAAATGACAAAGGAATGGTGGTGTGAGCAGAAGGCTAGTACCGAACTGTAATGTTTTGGTTTTCCTTCAACCCCACTGATTTTTGGCCAGGCCTGTAGGAGCAATGGGAAAAAATAAGAATTTACTTACCGATAATTCTATTTCTCGTAGTCCGTAGTGGCTGCTGGGAACTCCGTAAGGACCATGGGGAATAGCGGCTCCGCAGGAGACTGGGCACAAAAGTAAAGCTTTAGGACTACCTGGTGTGCACTGGCTCCTCCCCCTATGACCCTCCTCCAAGCCTCAGTTAGGATACTGTGCCCGGACGAGCGTACACAATAAGGAAGGATTCATGAATCCCGGGTAAGACTCATACCAGCCACACCAATCACACCGTACAACCTGTGATCTGAACCCAGTTAACAGCATGATAACAGAGGAGCCTCTGGAAAGATGGCTCACAACAACAATAACCCGATTTAGTTAACAATAACTATGTACAAGTATTGCAGACAATCCGCACTTGGGATGGGCGCCCAGCATCCACTACGGACTACGAGAAATAGAATTATCGGTAAGTAAATTCTTATTTTCTCTGACGTCCTAGTGGATGCTGGGAACTCCGTAAGGACCATGGGGATTATACCAAAGCTCCCAAACGGGCGGGAGAGTGCGGATGACTCTGCAGCACCGAATGAGAGAACTCCAGGTCCTCCTCAGCCAGGGTATCAAATTTGTAGAATTTAGCAAACGTATTTGCCCCTGACCAAGTAGCTGCTCGGCAAAGTTGTAGAGCCGAGACCCCTCGGGCAGCCGCCCAAGAAGAGCCCACCTTCCGTGTGGAATGGGCTTTTACAGATTTTGGCTGTGGCAGGCCTGCCACAGAATGTGCAAGCTGAATTGTACTACAAATCCAACGAGCAATAGTCTGCTTAGAAGCAGGAGCACCCAGCTTGTTGGGTGCATACAGGATAAACAGCGAGTCAGATTTTCTGACTCCAGCCGTCCTGGAAACATATTTTCAGGGCCCTGACTACGTCCAGCAACTTGGAGTCCTCCAAGTCCCTAGTAGCCGCAGGTACCACAATAGGCTGGTTCAGGTGAAACGCTGAAACCACCTTAGGGAGAAATTGAGGACGAGTCCTCAATTCTGCCCTGTCCGTATGAAAAATCAGGTAAGGGCTTTTACAGGATAAAGCCGCCAATTCTGACACGCGCCTGGCCAAAGCCAACAACATGACCACTTTCCACGTGAGATATTTTAAATCCACAGATTTAAGCGGCTCAAACCAATGTGATTTTAGGAACCCCAAAACTACATTGAGATCCCAAGGTGCCACGTGAGGCAAAAAAGGAGGCTGTATATGCAGCACCCCCTTGACAAACGTCTGAACTTCAGGCACTGAAGCCAGTTCTTTCTGGAAGAAAATCGACAGGGCCGAAATCAACCTTTATGGATCCCAATTTGAGGCCCATAGACACTCCTGTTTGCAGGAAATGTAGGAATCGACCCAGTTGAAATTCCTCCGTAGGGGCCTTCCTGGCCTCGCACCAAGCAACGTATTTCCGCCAAATGCGGTGATAATGCTTTATGGTTACATCCTTCCTGGCTTTGATCAGGGTAGGGATGACTTCCTCCGGAATACCTTTCTCTTTCAGGATCCGGCGTTCAACCGCCATGCCGTCAAACGCAGCCGCGGTAAGTCTTGGAACAGACAGGGTCCTTGCTGGAGCAGGTCCCTTCTTAGAGGTAGAGGCCATGGGTCCTCTGTGAGCATCTCTTGAAGTTCCGGGTACCAAGTCCTTCTTGGCCAATCCGGAGCCACGAGTATAGTTCTCACTCCTCTCAGTCTTATAATTCTCAGTACCTTGGGTATGAGAGGCAGAGGAGGGAACACATACACTGACTGGTACACCCACGGTGTTACCAGAGCGTCCACAGCTATTGCCTGAGGGTCCCTTGACCTGGCGCAATACCTGTCCAGTTTTTGTTGAGGCGGGACGCCATCATGTCCACCTTTGGTTTTTCCCAACGGTTTACAATCATGTGGAAGACTTCTGGGTGAAGTCCCCACTCTCCCGGGTGGAGGTCGTGCCTGCTGAGGAAGTCTGCTTCCCAGTTGTCCACTCCCGGAATGAACACTGCTGACAGTGCTATCACATGATTTTCCGCCCAGCGAAGAATCCTTGCAACTTCTGCCATTGCCCTCCTGCTTCTTGTGCCGCCCTGTCTGTTTACGTGGGCGACTGCCGTGATGTTGTCCGACTGGATCAGTATCGGCAGACCTTGAAGCAGAGGTCTTGCTTGGCTTAGAGCATTGTTAATGGCCCTCAACTCCAGAATATTTATGTGAAGTGATGTCTCCAGGCTTGACCACAAGCCCTGGAAATTTCTTCCCTGTGTGACTGCTCCCCAGCCTCGCAGGCTGGCATCTGTGGTCACCAGGACCCAGTCCTGAATGCCGAATCTGCGGCCCTCGAGAAGATGAGCACTCTGCAACCACCACAGGAGAGACACCCTTGTCCTTGGGGACAGGGTTATCCGCTGATGCATCTGAAGATGCGATCCGGACCATTTGTCCAGCAGGTCCCACTGGAATGTTCTTGCGTGGAATCTGCCGAATGGGATTGCTTCGTAGGAAGCCACCATTTTTCCCAGGACCCTTGTGCATTGATGCACCGATACTTGGCCTGGTTTTAGTAGGTTTCTGACTAGCTCGGATAACTCCCTGGCTTTCTCTTCCGGGAGAAACACCTTTTTCTGGACTGTGTCCAGGATCATTCCAAGGAAAAGAAGACGTGTCGTCGGGATCAGCTGCGATTTTGGGATATTGAGAATCCAACCGTGCTGCCGTAGCACTACTTGAGATAGTGCTACTCCGACTACCAACTGTTCCCTGGATCTTGCCCTTATCAGGAGATCGTCCAAGTAAGGGATAATCAAAACTCCTTTCTTTCAAAGGATTATCATCATTTCGGCCATTACTTTGGTAAAGACCCGGGGCGCCGTGGACAATCCAAACGGCAGCGTCTGAAACTGATAGTGGCAGTTCTGTACCACAAACCTGAGGTACCCTTGATGAGAAGGGTAAATTGGGACATGGAGGTAAGCATCCTTGATGTCCAGAGACACCATATAATCCCCTTCTTCCAGGTTCGCGATCACTGCTCTGAGTGACTCCCTCTTGAATTTGAACCTCTGTATGTAAGTGTTCAAAGATTTTAGATTTAAAATAGGTCTCATCGAGCCGTCCGGCTTCGGTACCACAAACAGTGTGGAATAATACCCCTTTCCCTGTTGCAGGAGGGGTACCTTGATTATCACCCGCTGGGAATACAGCTTGTGAATGGCTTCCAATACCGCCTCCCTGTCGGAGGGAGACGTCGGTAAAGCAGACTTAAGGAAACGGCGAGGGGGAGACGTCTCGAATTCCAATTTGTACCCCTGAGATACCACCTGAAGGATCCAGGGGTCCACTTGTGAGTGAGCCCACTGCGCGCTGAAATTCTTGAGACGGGCCCCTACCGTACCCGAGTCCGCTTGTAAAGCCCCAGCGTCATGCTGAGGACTTGGCAGAAGCGGGAGAGGGCTTCTGTTCCTGGGAACTGGCTGTCTGCTGCAGCCTTTTCCCTCTTCCTCTGCCACGGGGCAGAAAAGAGGAGCCTTTTGCCCTCTTACCCTTTTGGGGCCGAAAGGACTGCGCCTGATAATACGGCGTCTTCTTATGTTGAGAGGCTACCTGGGGTAAAAAATAAGATTTTACTCACCGGTAAATCTATTTCTCGTAGTCCGTAGTGGATGCTGGGCACTCCGAAAGGACCATGGGGAATAGCGGGCTCCGAAGGAGGCTGGGCACTCTAGAAAGATTTATGACTACCTGGTGTGCACTGGCTCCTCCCACTATGACCCTCCTCCAAGCCTCAGTTAGGACACTGTGCCTGGACGAGCTGACATAATAAGGAAGGATTTTGAATCCCGGGTAAGACTCATACCAGCCACACCAATCACACCGTACAACTCGTGATACTATATCCAGTTTGACAGTATGAAAACAACTGAGCCTCTCAACAGATGGCTCAACAATAACCCTTTAGTTAGCAATAACTATTTACAAGTATTGCAGACAATCCGCACTTGGGATGGGCGCCCAGCATCCACTACGGACTACGAGAAATAGAATTACCGGTGAGTAAATTCTTATTTTCTCTAACGTCCTAGTGGATGCTGGGAACTCCGAAAGGACCATGGGGATTATACCAAAGCTCCCAAACGGGCGGGAGAGTGCGGATGACTCTGCAGCACCGAATGAGAGAACTCAAGGTCCTCCTCAGCCAGGGTATCAATTTTGTAGAATTTTGCAAACGTGTTTGCCCCTGACCAAGTAACAGCTCGGCAAAGTTGTAAAGCCGAGACCCCTCGGGCAGCCGCCCAAGATGAGCCCACCTTCCCTGTGGAATGGGTTTTCACTGATTAAGGATGCGGCAGTCCAGCCGCAGAATGCGCATGCTGAATCGTGTCACAGATCAAGCGAGCGATAGTCTGCTTAGAAGCAGGAGCACCCAACTTGTTGGGTGCATACAGGACAATTAGCGAGTCAATTTTCCTGACTCTAGCCGTCCTGGAAACATAATTTTTCAAGGCCCTGACTACGTCCAGTAACTTGGAATCCTCCAAGTCCCTAGTAGCCGCAGGCACCACAATAGGTTGGTTCAAGTGAAAAGCTGATACCACCTTAGGGAGAAACTGGGGACGAGTCCTCAATTCTGCCCTATCCATATGGAAAATCAGATAAGGACTTTTATATGACAAAGCCGCCAATTCTGATACACGCCTGGCCGAAACCAAGGCCAATAACATGACCACTTTCAACGTGAGATATTTTAGATCCACGGTTTTTAGTGGTTCAAACCAATGTGATTTTTAAGAAACTCAACACCACGTTGAGATCCCAAGGTGCCACTGGAGGCACCACCGGGGGCTGAATATGCAGCACTCCCCTCACAATGTCTGAACTTCAGGTACTGAAGCTAATTCTTTCTGGAAGAAAATCGACAGAGCCGAGATCTGTATCTTAATGGAGCCTAATTTTAGGCCCATAGACACTCCTGCTTGTAGGAAATGCAGAAATCGACCTAGTTGAAATTCCTCTGTTGGGGCCATTTTTTGGCCTCCCACCAAGCAACATATTTCCGCCATATGCGGTGATAATGTTTTGCAGTTACATCTTTCCTGGCTTGAATCAGCGTAGGAAAGACTTCCTCCGGAATGCCCTTTTCCTTTAGGATCCGGCGTTCAACCGCCATGCTATCAAAACGTAGCCGCGGTAAGTCTTGGACCAGACAGGGCCCCTGCTGCAGCAGGTCCTGTCTGAGCGGCAGAGGCCATGGGTCCTCTGATATATTTTCTTGAAGTTCTGGGTACCAGGCTCTTCTTGGCCAATCCGGAACCACGAGTATCGTTCTTACTCCTCGCCTTTTTATTATTCTCAGTACCTTTGGTATGAGAGGCAGAGGGGGGGGAACACATAAACCGACTGGTACACCCACGGTGTTACCAGAGCGTCCACAGCTATCGCCTGAAGGTCCCTTGACCTGGCGCAATATCTTTTATAGCTTTTTGTTGAGGCGGGACGCCTTCATGTCCACCTGTGGCCTTTCCCAATGGTGTACAATCGTTTGGAAGACTTCTGGATGAAGTCCCCACACTCTCGGGTGGAAGTCGTGTCTGCTGAGAAGATCTGCTTCCCAGTTGTCCACTCCGGGAATGAACACTGCTGACAGTGCTAACACATGATTTTCCGCCCATCGGAGAATCCTTGTGGCTTCTGCCATCGCCATCCTGCTTCTTGTGCCGCCCTGTTGGTTTACATGGGCGACTGCCGTGATGTTGCCTGATTGGATCAGGACCGGCTGGTTTTGAAGCAGAGGTCTTGCCTGACTCAGGGCATTGTAAATGGCCCTCTGTTCCAGAATATTTATGTAGGGAAGTCACCTGACTTGACCAAAGTCCCTGGAAGTTTCTTCCCTGTGTGACTGCCCCCCAGCCTCAAAGGCTGGCAACCATGGTCACTAGGACCTAGTCCTGTATGTCGAACCTGCGGCCCTCTTGAAGATGGGCACTCTGCAGCTACTACAGTAGAGATACCCTGGTCCTTGGAGACAGGGTTATCAGCCTAATGCATCTGAAGATGCGACCCGGACCACTTGTCTAACAGGTCCCCCTGAAAAATTCTTGCATGGAACCTGCCGAATGGGATTGCTTCGTAGGAAGCTACCATTTTTCCCAGGACTCGCGTGCAATGATGCACCGATACCTGTTTTGGCTTCAGGAGGTCTCTGACTAGAGATGACAGCTCCTTGGCTTTCTCCTTCGGGAGAAACACTTATTTCTGGTCTGTGTCCAGAACCATCCCCAGGAACAGTAGACGTGTCGTAGGAACCAGCTGTGACTCTGGACTGTTTAGAATCCAACCGTGCTGTTGTAGCACTTTCCAAAATAGTGCTACCCCGACTAGCAACTGCTCCTTGGGCCTCGCCCTTATAAGGAGATTGTCCAAGTACGGGATAATTAAAACTCCCCTTTTTCGAAGGAGTATCATCATTCCAGCCATTACCTTGGTAACACCCTCGGTGCCATGTACAGTCCAAACGGCAGAGTCTGGACTTGGTAATGGTAATCCTGTACCACAAATCTGAGGTACTCCTGGTGAGGATAGTAAATAGGGACATGCAGGTAAGCATCTTTGATGTCCCGGGATACCATGTAATCCCCCTCGTCCAGGCTTGCAATAACCGCCCTGAGCGATTCCATCTTGAACTTGAATTTTTTATGTATGTGTTCAAGGATTTTAAATATAAAAAAGGGTCACACCGAACCATGCGGTTTCGGTACCCCAACCGTGTGGAATAGTAACCCCGTCCTTGTTGAAGTAGGGGCACCTTAAGTATTACCTGCTGGGAATACAGCTTATTAATTGCCTCTAGCACAGCCTCCCTGCCTGAGGGAGTTGTCGGCAAGGCATATTTGAGGAAACGGCGGGGGGAAGACATCTCGAATTCCAGCTTGTACCCCTGAAATACTACTTGAATGAAACAGGGATCCACCTGTGAGCGAGCCCACTGATCGCTGAAATTTTTGAGACGGCCCCCCACCGTACCTGGCTACACCTGTGGAGCCCCCGCGTCATGCTGTGGACTCAGAGGAAGCGAGAGAAGAATTATGATTCTGGGAACAGGCTGACTGGTGCAGCTTTTTACCTCTTCCCTTGTCTCTGTACAGAAAGGAAGCGCCTTTGACCCGCTTGCTTTTCTGAAGCCGAAAGGACTGTACCTGATAATACAGTGCTTTCTTAGTCTGTGAGGAAAACTGAGGTAAAAAATAAGAATTTACTTACCGATAATTCTATTTCTCGTAGTCCGTAGTGGATGCTGGGGACTCCATCAGGACCATGGGGAATAGCGGCTCCGCAGGAGACAGGGCACAAAAGCAAGCTTTTAGGATCACATGGTGTGTACTGGCTCCTCCCCCCATGACCCTCCTCCAAGCCTCAGTTAGGTACTGTGCCCGGACGAGCGTACACAATAAGGAAGGATCTTGAATCCCGGGTAAGACTCATACCAGCCACACCAATCACACCGTACAACTTGTGATCTGAACCCAGTTAACAGTATGATAACAAAGAAGTAGCCTCTTAAAAAAGATGGCTCACAACAATAATAACCCGATTTTTGTAACAATAACTATGTACAAGTAATGCAGACAATCCGCACTTGGGATGGGCGCCCAGCATCCACTACGGACTACGAGAAATAGAATTATCGGTAAGTAAATTCTTATTTTCTCTAACGTCCTAGTGGATGCTGGGGACTCCGTCAGGACCATGGGGATTATACCAAAGCTCCCAAACGGGCGGGAGAGTGCGGATGACTCTGCAGCACCGAATGAGAGAACTCCAAGTCCTCTTTAGCCAGAGTATCAAATTTGTAAAATTTTACAAACGTGTTCTCCCCTGACCACGTAGCTGCTCGGCAAAGTTGTAATGCCGAGACCCCTCGGGCAGCCGCCCAAGATGAGCCCACCTTCCTTGTGGAGTGGGCTTTTACAGTTTTAGGCTGTGGCAGGCCTGCCACAGAATGTGCAAGTTGAATTGTGCTACAGATCCAACGAGCAATCGTCTGCTTAGACGCAGGAGCACCCATCTTGTTGGGTGCATACAAGATAAACAACGAGTCAGATTTTCTGACTCCAGCTGTCCTTGAAATATATATTTTCAATGCTCTGACAACGTCCAGTAACTTGGAGTCCTCCAAGTCGCTAGTAGCCGCAGGCACCACAATAGGCTGGTTCAAGTGAAAAGCCGAAACCACCTTAGGGAGAAAATGAGGACGTGTCCGCAGTTCTGCCCTGTCCGAATGGAAAATCAGATATGGGCTTTTGTACGATAAAGCCGCCAACTCTGAAACTCTCCTGGCTGAAGCCAGGGCCAATAGCATGGTTACTTTCCATGTAAGATACTTCAAATCTACCGATTTGAGAGGCTCAAACCAATGAGATTTGAGAAATTCCAAAACTACGTTTAGATCCCACGGTGCCACTGGAGGCACAATTGGGTGTTGTATATGTAGTACACCCTTGACAAAAGTTTGTACTTCAGGCACTGAAGCCAATTCTTTCTGGAAGAAGATTGATAAGGCCGAAATTTGAACTTTAATAGACCCCAATTTGAGGCCCATAGACAATCCTGCCTGCAGGAAATGTAGGAATCGACCCAATTGAAATTCTTCCGTTGGGGCCTTCTTGGCCTCACACCACGCAACATATTTTCTCCAAATGCGGTGATAATGTTGTGCGGTCACTTCCTTCCTAGCTTTAATCAAGGTAGGAATAACTTCCTCTGGAATGCCCTTTTCTTTTAGAATCCGGCGTTCAACCGCCATGCCGTCAAACGCAGTCGCGGTAAGTCTTGGAACATACAAGGTCCCTGCTGAAGCAGATCCCTTCTTAGAGGTAGAGGCCACGGATCTTCCGTGAGCATCTCTTGAAGTTCCGGATACCAAGTTCTTCTTGGCCAATCCGGAGCCACTAGTATTGTTCTTACTCCCCTTTTCCGTATAATTCTCAGTACCTTTGGTATGAGAGGCAGAGGAGGAAACACATACACTGACTGGTACACCCACGGTGTTACCAGAGCGTCCACAGCTATTGCCTGAGGGTCTCTTGACCTGGCGCAATATCTGTCCAGTTTTTTGTTGAGGCGAGACGCCATCATGTCCACCTTTGGTTTTTCCCAATGGTTCACAATCATGTGGAAAACTTCCGGATGAAGTCCCCACTCTCCCGGGTGAAGGTCGTGTCTGCTGAGGAAGTCTGCTTCCCAGTTGTCCACTCCCGGGATGAACACTGCTGACAGTGCTATGACATGATTTTCCGCCCAGCGAAGAATCCTTGCAGCTTCTGTCATTGCTCTTCTGCTTCTCGTGCCGCCTTGTCTGTTTACGTGGGCGACTGCCGTGATGTTGTCCGACTGGATCAACACCGGCTGACCCTGAAGCAGCGGTTTCGCCAAGCTTAGAGCATTGTAGATTGCTCTTAGCTCTAGTATATTTATGTGAAGAGACGTCTCCAGGTTTGACCATACACCCTGGAAGTTTCTTCCCTGTGTGACTGCTCCACAGCCCCGTAGGCTGGCATCCGTAGTCACCAGGACCCAGTCCTGTATGCCGAACCTGCGGCCCTCTAACAGATGGGCACTCTGCAACCACCACAGGAGAGACAACCTTGTCCTTGGTGACAGTGTTATCCGCTGATGCATGTGCAGATGCGATCCGGACCATTTGTCCAGCAGATCCCACTGAAATATTCGTGCATGGAATCTGCCGAATGGAATTGCTTCGTAAGAAGCCACCATCTTTCCCAGGACTCTTGTGCATTGATGTACTGACACATTTCCTGGTTTTAGGAGGTTCCTGACAAGTTCGGATAACTCCCTTGCTTTCTCCTCCGGGAGAAACACCTTTTTCTGAACAGTGTCCAGAATCATTCCCAGGAACAGCAGACGTGTTGTCGGGGACAATTGAGATTTTGGAAGATTCAGAATCCACCCGTGTTGTTGAAGCACTACTTGGGTTAGTGCTACACCGACTTCCAGCTGTTCTCTGGACTTTGCCCTTATCAGGAGATCGTCCAAGTAAGGGATAATTAATACGCCTTTTCTTCGTAGAAGAACCATCATTTCGGTCATTACCTTGGTAAAGACCCGAGGTGCCGTGGACAACCCAAACGGCAGCGTTTGAAACTGATAATGACAGTCTTGTATCACGAACCTGAGATACCCTTGGTGTGAGGGGTAAATTGGGACATGCAGATAAGCATCTTTTATGTCCAGGGACACCATGAAGTCCCCTTCTTCCAGATTCGCTATCACTGCTCTTAGTGACTCCATCTTGAACTTGAATTTCTGTATGTACAGGTTCAAGGATTTCAGATTTAGAATAGGTCTTACCGAACCGTCCGGCTTCGGTACCACAAATAGTGTGGAATAATACCCCTTTCCCTGTTGTAGGAGGGGTACCTTGACTATCACCTGCTGAGAATACAGCTTGTGAATGGCTTCCAATACCGTCGCCCTTTCTGAGGGAGACGTTGGTAAAGCAGACTTTAGGAAACGGCGAGGGGGAGATCTTTCGAATTCCAACATGTAACCCTGAGATACTATCTGCAGGATCCACGGGTCCACCTGTGAGCGAGCCCACTGATTGCTGAAAATCTTTAGTCGACCACCCACCGCTCCTGAGTCCGCTTGTAAAGCCCCAGCGTCATGCTGATGGCTTTGTAGAACCCGGGGCGGGCTTCTGGTCCTGGGCAGGGGCTGCTTGCTGCCCTCTCTTACCCTTTCCTCTGCCTCGTGGCAGATAAGACTGTCCTTTTGCCCGCTTGTTTTTATAGGAGCGAAAGGACTGCGGCTGAAAAGACGGTGTCTTTTTCTGTTGGGAGGGGGTCTGAGGTAAAAAAGTGGATTTGCCGGCAGTTGCCGTGGCCACCAGATCCGATAGACCAACCCCAAATAATTCCTCTCCTTTATATGGCAATACTTCCATATGCCTTTTGGAATCCGCATCACCTGACCACTGTCGCGTCCATAAACTTCTTCTGGCAGATATGGACATCGCACTTACTCTCGATGCCAGAGTGCAAACATCCCTCTGAGCATCTCGCATATAAAGAAACGCATCCTTTAATTGCTCTAGAGTCAATAAAATACTGTCCCTATCCAGGGTATCAATATTTTCAGTCAGGGAATCCAACCACACTACCCCAGCACTGCACATCCAGGCTGAGGCTATTGCTGGTCGGAGTATAACACCAGTATGCGTGTATATACTCTTCAGGGTCGTTTCCAGCCTCCTATCTGCTGGATCCTTGAGGGCGGCCGTATCTGGAGACGGCAACGCCACTTGTTTTGATAAACGTGTGAGCGCTTTATCCACCCTAGGGGGTGTTTCCCAGCGCGCCCTAACCTCTGGTGGGAAAGGGTATAATGCCAATAACTTCTTAGAAATTAGCAGTTTTCTATCTGGGTTAACCCACGCTTCATCACACACGTCATTCAATTCCTCTGATTCTGGAAAAGCTACAGGTAGTTTTTTCACCCCCCACATAATACCCCTTTTTGAGGTACCTGCAGTATCAGAGATCTGCAAAGCCTCCTTCATTGCCGTGATCATATAACGTGTGGCCCTATTGGAAAATACGTTTGTTTCTTCACCGTCGACACTAGATTCATCTGTGTCGGTACCTGTGTCGACTGACTGAGGTAAGGGACGTTTTACAGCCCCTGACGGTGTCTGAGACGCCTGAGCAGGTACTAACTGGATTTCCGGCCGTCTCATTTCGTCAACTGACTTTTGTAATGTACTAACATTATCACGTAATTCCATAATTAAAGCCATCCATTCCGGTGTCGACTCCCTAGGGGGTGACATCACCATTACCGGCAATTGCTCCGCCTCCACACCAACATCGTCCTCATACATGTCGACACACACGTACCGACACACAGCAGACACACAGGGAATGCTCTTATCGAAGACAGGACCCCACTAGCCCTTTGGGGAGACAGAGGGAGAGTTTGCCAGCACACACCAAAAGCGCTATAAAATGTATATAAACAACCCTAAAAGGTGTTGTTTTTGTTATATGCGCTTTAAATATATAAATATCGCCAAAATATGCCCCCCTTCTCTTTGTTACCCTGTTTCTGTAGTGCAGTGCAGGGGAGAGTCCTGGGAGCCTTCCTCACAGCGGAGCTGAGCAGGAAAATGGCGCTGTGTGCTGAGGAGAATAAGCCCCGCCCCCTTTTCGGCGGGCTTTTCTCCCGGGTTTTGAGATATCTGGCCTGGGTTAAATACATACATATAGCCTCAATGGCTATATGTGATGTATTCTTTGCCATCAAAGGTATTAAATATTGCTGCCCAGGGCACCCCCAGCAGCGCCCTGCACCCTCCGTGACCGTTCAGTGTGAAGTGTGTAGCAACAATGGCGCACAGCTGCAGTGCTGTGCGCTACCTTCATGAAGGCTGAAGAGCCTTCTGCCGCCTGTTTCCGGACCCTCGATCTTCAGCATCTGTAAGGGGGATCGGCGGCGCGGCTCCGGGACGAACCCCAGGGTGACCTGTGTTCCGACTCCCTCTGAAGCTATGTCCAGTAGCCTAAGACTCCAATCCATCCTGCATGCAGGTGAGTTGAAAATCTCTCCCCTAAGTCCCTCGATGCAGTGAGCCTGTTGCCAGCAGGACTCACTGAAAATAATAAACCTAAAAACTTTTTCTAAGCAGCTCTTTAGGAGAGCCACCTAGATTGCACCCTGCTCGGACGGGCACAAAAACCTAACTGAGGCTTGGAGGAGGGTCATGGGGGGAGGAGCCAGTACACACCATGTGATCCTAAAAGCTTGCTTTTGTGCCCTGTCTCCTGCGGAGCCGCTATTCCCCATGGTCCTGACGGAGTCCCCAGCATCCACTAGGACGTTAGAGAAATATTTCTTCCCAGCTGTTGCTGCGGATACGAGGTCCCAGAGACCATCCCCAAATAATTCCTCACCCTTATAAGGCAGAATCTCTATGCGCCTTTTAAGGTCAGCATCACCTGTCCAGTGACAGGTCTCTAATACCCTCCTGACAGAATGGACATTACATTTATTTTTGGATGCCAGCCGGCAAAATATCCCTCTGTGCATCCCTCATATATAAGACGACGTCTTTAATATGTTCTCATGTTAGCAAACTAGTATGTTTGACAGGGTCACCGACCACGCTGCAGCAGCACACTCTGCAGGTTTCAGTCTAGTACCTGAGTGTGTAAATACAGACTTCAGGATAGCCTCCTGCTTTTTATCAACAGGTACCTTCAAAGTGGCCGTTCCTAAAACGGTAGTGCCACCTATTTTTGACAACCGTGTGAGCGCATTATCCACCCTAGGGGATATCTCCCAGCGTAACTTATCCTCTGGCGGGAAAAGGTACGCCATCAGTAACTTTTTAGAAATTACCAGTTTTTTATCATGGGGAACCCACGCTTTTCACACACTTCATTCATTCATCTGATGGGGGAACAAAACATTGCCTGCTTTTTCTCCCCAAACATAAAAACCCATTTTTAGAGGTTAATGTTAGAAATGTGTAACACTTTTTTTTTTTTTGCCGGGATCAAGTCACGGATGTTCCTAGTGGATTGTGTATATGTCTCAACCTTGTCGACACTGGAGTCAGACTCCGTGTCGACATCTGTGTCTGCCATCTGAATGAGCGGGCGTTTTTGAGCCCCTGATGGCCTTTGAGACGCCTGGGCAGGCACGGGCTGAGAAGCCGGCTGTCCCACAGCTGTTACGTCATCCACCCTTTTATGTAAGGAGTTGACACTGTCGGTTAATACCTTTTACCTAACCATCCACTCTGGTGTCGGCCCCACAGGGGGCGACATCACATTTATCGGCATCTGCTCCGTCACTATATAAGCCTCCTCCTCAAACATGTCGACACAGCTGTACAGACACACCGCACACACACAGGGAATGCTCTGACTGAGGACAGGACCCACAAAGCCCTTTGGGGAGACAGAGAGAGAGTATGCCAGCACACACCAGAGCGCTATATAATGTGGGAATTAACACTATAACTGAGTGAATTTTCCCCTATAGCTGCTTGTATATACAATATTGCGCCTAAATTTAGTGCCCCCCCTCTCTTTTTAACCCTTTGAGCCTGAAAACTACAGGGGAGAGCCTGGGGAGCTTTCTTCCAGCTGCACTGTGAAGAGAAAATGGCGCCAGTGTGTCTGAGGGAGATAGCTCCGCCCCTTTTCCGCGGCCTATTCTCCCGCTTTTTTCTGGATTCTGGCAGGGGTATTTACCACATATATAGCCTCTGGGCTATATATTGTGGTATTTTTGCCAGCCAAGGTGTTTTTATTGCTGCTCAGGGCGCCCCCCCCAAGCGCCCTGCACCCTCAGTTGACCGGAGTGTGAAGTGTGCCTGAGTAACAATGGCGCACAGCTGCAGTGCTGTGCGCTACCTTGGTGAAGACTGATGTCTTCTGCCGCCGTTTTTCCGGACCTCTTCTTGCTTCTGGCTCTGTAAGGGGGACGGCGGCGCGGCTCCGGGACCGAACACCAAGGACTGGGCCTGCGGTCGATCCCTCTGGAGCTAATGGTGTCCAGTAGCCTAAGAAGCCCAATCCGGCTGCAAGCAGGCGAGTTCGCTTCTTCTCCCCTTAGTCCCTCGCTGCAGTGAGCCTGTTGCCAGCAGGTCTCACTGAAAATAAAAAACCTAAATCTATACTTTCTTTCTAAGGGCTCAGGAGAGCCCCTAGTGTGCATCCAACCTCGGCCGGGCACAAGATCTAACTGAGGCTTGGAGGAGGGTCATAGTGGGAGGAGCCAGTGCACACCAGGTAGTCATAAATCTTTCTAGAGTGCCCAGCCTCATTCGGAGCCCGCTATTCCCCATGGTCCTTTCGGAGTTCCCAGCATCCACTAGGACGTTAGAGAAATGTGGATTTCCCAGCAGTCGCCGTGGCCACCAGGTCTGATAGACCTACCCCAAATAACTCCTCCCCTTTATAAGGTAATACTTCGATATGCCTTTTGGAATCCGCATCACCTGACCACTGCCGCGTCCATAACCCCCTTCTGGCAGAAATGGACAGCGCACTTACTCTTGATGCCAGTCGGCAAATATCCCTCTGTGCATCACGCATATATAAAAATGCATCTTTTAAATGCTCTATAGTCAGTAATATACTATCCCTATCCAGGGTATCAATATTGTCCGTCAGGGAATCCGACCAAGCCACCCCAGCACTGCACATCCAGGCTGAGGCGATTGCTGGTCGCAGTATAACACCAGTATGTGTGTATATACATTTTAGGATATTCTCCTGCTTTCTGTCAGCAGGTTCCTTAAGGGCGGCCGTATCAGGAGACGGTAGTGCCACTTGTTTTGACAAGCGTGTGAGTGCTTTATCCACCCTAGGGGGTGTTTCCCAACGTGCCCTATCCTCTGGCGGGAAAGGGTATGATACCAATAACTTTTTAGGAATTATCAGTTTTTTATCGGGGGAAACCCACGCTTCATCACACACTTCATTTAATTTCATGAGATGCAGGAAAAACTACGAGTAGTTTTTTCTCACCAAACATAATACCCTTTTTAGTGGTACTTGTACTATCAGAAATGTGTAAAACATCTTTCATTGCCTCAATCATGTAACGTGTGGCCCTACTGGAAGTCACATTTGTCTCTTCACCGTCGACACTGGAGTCAGTATCCGTGTCGGCGTCTGTATCTGCCATCTGAGGTAACGGGCGTTTTAGAGCCCCTGATGGCCTTTGAGACGCCTGGACAGGCACAAGCTGAGTAGCCGGCTGTCTCATGTCATCAACTGTCTTTTGTAAAGAGCTGACACTATCACGTAATTCCTTCCATAAGTTCATCCACTCAGGTGTCGACTCCCTAGGGGGTGACATCACCATTACCGGCAATTGCTCCGCCTCCACATTTTCCTCCTCATACATGTCGACACAATCGTACCGACACACAGCCCACACACAGGGAATGCTCTGATAGAGGACAGGACCCCACTAGCCCTTTGGGGAGACAGAGGGAGAGTATGCCAGCACACACCAGAGCGCTATATAAAAAAAAAAATATATATATATATATATATATATATATATATATATATATATAGGGATAACCTTATATAAGTGTTTTTCCCCTTATAGCTGCTGTTATGTTAATACTGCGCCCAATTAGTGCCCCCCTCTCTTGTTTTACCCTTTTCTGTAGTGCAGGACTGCAGGGGAGAGTCAGGGAGACGTCCTTCCAGCGGAGCTGTGAGGGAAAATGGCGCCTGTGTGCTGAGGAGATAGGCTCCGCCCCCTTCTCGGCTGACTTTTCTCCCGCTTTTTGCTGTATTCTGGCAAGGGTTAAAATACATCCATATAGCCCTGGGGGCTATGTGTGAGGTATTTTTGCCAGCCAAGGTGTTTTTATTGCTGCTCAGGGCGCCCCCCCCCCCAGCGCCCTGCACCCTCAGTGACCGGAGTGTGAAGTGTGCCTGAGGAGCAATGGCGCACAGCTGCAGTGCTGTGCGCTACCTTGGTGAAGACTGATGTCTTCTGCCGCCGATTTTCCGGACCTCTTCTTACTTCTGGCTCTGTAAGGGGGCCGGCGGCGCGGCTCTGGGACCGGACTCCGAGGCTGGGCCTGTGTTCGGTCCCTCTGGAGATAATGGTGTCCAGTAGCCAAGAAGCCCAAGCTGGCTGCAAGCAGGCAGGTTCGCTTCTTCTCCCCTTAGTCCCTCGATGCAGTGAGGCTGTTGCCAGCAGGTCTCACTGAAAATAAAAAACCTAAAACTAAACTTTTTCATAGAAACTCAGGAGAGTCCTAGAATGCACCCTTCTCGGCCGGGCACAAAAATCTAACTGAGGCTTGGAGGAGGGTCATAGGGGGAGGAGCCAGTGCACACCAGGTAGTCCTAAAGCTTTTCTTTTGTGCCCAGTCTCCTGCGGAGCCGCTATTCCCCATGGTCCTTACGGAGTTCCCAGCATCCACTAGGACATCAGAGAAATAAAGTTTACAGAGTCTGTTGATTCTTGAGCACAGTACTAAGTTATTGTGATTTCATTTAGCATGCTGTACATGCTCTGGAAACCACACCAACATATACTGCTACAGTCAGACAAAATGATACTTTAGTTTAGCGTTTAAAACAAAAACCTCTCCATTTAATGGATCTAGAAACGGCTTTATGCAACATGCTGATCTTTAAGTCACACTCCTAAAATGTGATACAGGACGGTAAAGCAGAAAATATGCAAATAAACTTTGTAATCTTTCCTGCTTGCAAAGTCTATTTACCTTTAAACGTCATCCTAGTTCATTTAACCCTTGTTCTTTCAGACAAGGTCAAGTCTGGGTTACTGCCAGGTTTGTTAATGGGATGAGAGGCCATGAGGAGTGAACACTACTAGTAAAGTGGTGTGGGCAGATTTATAAAAAAATAAACATCCATACACAATCATAATCTCATTTGTAATGAGTACATCTGCACATGCATTGTTTAAACAGCATAAATGGGGGAATTCAATAGTGCCCGATCTCCCGTCTAAAGTGACAGTTCGGGAGAAGCTATTCAATTGGGGTTTTTTTCATGCTGATTGCGTCCTGCAGTGTCAGGTTTAGCCGTGTAAAATGTCTAAACCCGACCAACATGTTTTGGTGAGCAATGCAAAAAGTGCCATTTGTGAACCCAAACTGGTGACTTTTTGTAAATTTCTGCTCACCAGCACCTGGCACTGAACGTTGTTGGCGCAAACATTTGACTACTCCCCAAAGAGAAAACCATGCCATAAAAAAAATTAAAAAAAATAAAAATATAGGATTTTGGTTACCTACCTTTAAATCATTTTCTCGTAGTCCGTAGAGGATGCTGGGGTCCACATTAGTACCATGGGGTATATACTGGTCCACCAGGAGCCATTGGCACTTTAAGAGTTTGACAGTGTGGGCTGGCTCCTCCCTGTATGCCCCTCCTACCAGACAGTCTAGAAACTGTGCCCGAGGAGACTGACATCTTCGAGAGAAGGATTTTACACAGATAGTGGCGAGATTCATACCAGTTCACACATGCAAGGCATATCAAGCTGACTTAGCTTGAAAACGCAGCAACCGCTGAAACATTACTTACCAAGTAACAATGCAGTACTCAACTAAAACGAAGTTGTACTGAACCAAATAATAAAAGCAGGAAAACGAAGCGCTGGGCGGACGCCCAGCATCCTCTACGGACTACGAGAAAAGGATTTACCGGTAGGTAACCAAAAATAAGAATTTACTTACCGATAATTCTATTTCTCATAGTCCATAGTGGATGCTGGGACTCCGTAAGGACCATGGGGAATAGCGGCTCCGCAGGAGACTGGGCACAAAAGTAAAAGCTTGAACTAGCTGGTGTGCACTGGCTCCTCCCCCTATGACCCTCCTCCAAGCCTCAGTTAGGATACTGTGCCCGGACGAGCGTACATAATAAGGAAGGATATTGAATCCCGGGTAAGACTCATACCAGCCACACCAATCACACCGTACAACCTGTGATCTGAACCCAGTTAACAGTATGATAAACGAAGGAGCCTCTGAAAAGATGGCTCACAACAATAATAACCCGAATTTTGTAACAATAACTATATACAAGTATTGCAGACAATCCGCACTTGGGATGGGCGTCCAGCATCCACTACGGACTATGAGAAATAGAATTATCGGTAAGTAAATTCTTATTTTCTCTAACGTCCTAAGTGGATGCTGGGACTCCGTAAGGACCATGGGGATTATACCTAAGCTCCCAAACGGGCGGGAGAGTGCGGATGACTCTGCAGCACCGAATGAGAGAACTCCAGGTCCTCCTCAGCCAGGGTATCAAATTTGTAGAATTTAGCAAACGTGTTTGCCCCTGACCAAGTAGCTGCTCGGCAAAGTTGTAAAGCCGAGACCCCTCGGGCAGCCGCCCAAGATGAGCCCACCTTCCTTGTGGAATGGGCTTTTACAGATTTTGGCTGTGGCAGGCCTGCCACAGAATGTGCAAGCTGAATTGTACTACAAATCCAACGAGCAATCGCCTGCTTAGAAGCAGGAGCACCCAGCTTGTTGGGTGCATACAGGATAAACAGCGAGTCAGATTTCCTGACTCCAGCCGTCCTGGAAATATATATTTTCAGGGCCCTGACTATGTCCAGTAACTTGAGAGTCCTCCAAGTCCCTAGTAACCGCAGGCACCACAATAGGCTGGTTCACGTGAAACGCTGAAACCACCTTTGGGAGAAATTGAGGACGAGTCCTCAATTCTGCCCTATCCGTGTGAAAAATCAGGTAAGGGCTTTTATAAGATAAAGCCGCCAATTCTGAGACACGCCTGGCTGAAGCCAGGGCTAACAGCATTACCACCTTCCATGTGAGATATTTTAATTCCACAGTGGTGAGTGGTTCAAACCAATGTGATTTTAGGAACCCCAAAACCACATTGAGATCCCAAGGTGCCACCGGGGGCACAAAAGGAGGCTGTATATGCAGTACCCCTTTGACAAACGTCTGGACTTCAGGCACTGAAGCCAGTTCTTTTTGGAAGAAAATCGACAGGGCCGAAATTTGAACTTTAATGGACCCTAATTTTAGGCCCATAGACAGTCCTGTTTGCAGGAAATGTAGGAAGCGACCCAGTTGAAATTCCTCTGTAGGGGCCTCATTGGCCTCACACCACGCAACATATTTTCGCCAAATGCGGTGATAATGTTTTGCGGTTACATCCTTCCTGGCCTTTATCAGGGTAGGGATGACTTCTTCTGGAATGCCTTTTTCCTTCAGGATCCGGCGTTCAACCGCCATGCCGTCAAACACAGCCGCGGTAAGTCTTGGAACAGACCAGGTCCCTGCTGGAGCAGGTCCTTTCTTAGAGGTAGAGGCCACGGGTCCTCCGTGAGCATCTCTTTAAGTTCCGGGTACCAAGTCCTTCTTGGCCAATCCGGAACCACGAGTATAGTTCTTACTCCTCTCCTTTTTATGATTCTCAGTACTTTTGGTATGAGAGGCAGAGGAGGGAACACATACACTGACTGGTACACCCATGGTGTTACCAGAGCGTCCACCGCTATTGCCTGAGGGTCCCTTGACCTGGCGCAATATCTGTCTAGTTTTTTGTTGAGACGGGACGCCATCATGTCCACCTTTGGTTTTTCCCAACGGTTTACCATCTCTTGGAAGACTTCTGGATGAAGTCCCCACTCCCCCGGGTGAAGGTCGTGTCTGCTGAGGAAGTCCGCTTCCCAGTTGTCCACTCCCGGAATGAACACTGCTGGCAGTGCTATCACATGATTCTCCGCCCAGCGAAGAATCCTTGCAGCTTCTGCCATCGCCCTCCTGCTTCTCGTGCCGCCCTGTCTGTTTACGTGGGCGACTGACGTGATGTTGTCCGATTGGATCAATACCGCCTGACCCTGAAGCAGGGGTTTTGCTTGACTTAGGGCATTGTAAATGGCCCTTAGTTCCAGAATGTTTATATGAAGAGATGTTTCCATGCTTGACCACAAGCCCTGGAAATTTTGTCCCTGTGTGACTGCTCCCCAGCCTCTCAGGCTGGCATCTGTGGTCACCAGGATCCAATCCTGAATGCCGAATCTGCGGCCCTCTAGTAGATGAGCACTCTGCAGCCACCACAGAAGAGACACCCTTGTCCTTGGCGACAGGGTTATCCGCTGATGCATCTGAAGATGCGATCCGGACCATTTGTCCAGAAGATCCCACTGAAACGTTCTTGCATGGAATCTTCCAAATGGAATCGCTTCGTAAGAAGCCACCATTTTTCCCAGGACCCTCGTGCACTGATGCACTGACACCTGGCCTGGTTTTAGGAGATTCCTGACTAGCTCGGATAACTCCCTGGCCTTCTCCTCTGGGAGAAACACCTTTTTCTGGACTGTGTCCAGAAACATTCCTAGGAACAGGAGACGTGTCGTTGGAATCAGCTGCGATTTTGGAATATTTAGGATCCACCCGTGCTGACGTAACACTAACTGAGATAGTGCTACTCCGACTTCTAACTGTTCCCTGGACCTTGCCCTTATCAGGAGATCGTCCAAGTAAGGGATAATTAAAACGCCTTTTCTTCGAAGAAGAATCATCATTTCGGCCATTACCTTGGTAAAGACCCGAGGTGCCGTGGACAACCCAAACGGCAGCGTCTGAAACTGATAATGACAGTTTTGTACTACAAACCTGAGGTACCCTTGGTGAGAAGGGTAGATTGGGACGTGGAGATAAGCATCTTTGATGTCCAGAGACACCATATAGTCCCCTTCTTCCAGGTTTGCTATCACTGCTCTGAGTGACTCCATCTTGAATTTGAACCTCTTTATGTAAGTGTTAAAGGATTTTAGATTTAAAATTGGTCTCACCGAGCCGTCCGGCTTCAGTACCACAAACAGCGTGGAATAATACCCCTTTCCCTGTTGTAGGAGAGGTACCTTGATTATCACCTGCTGGGAATACAGCTTGTGAATGGCTTCCAAAACTGCCTCCCTGTCGGAGGGAGACTTTGGTAGAGCAGACTTCAGGAACCGGCGAGGGGGAGACGTCTCGAATTCCAGTTTGTACCCCTGTGATACTACCTGCAGAATCCAGGGGTCCACTTGCGAGTGAGCCCACTGCGCGTTGAAATTTTTTGAGACGGGCCCCCACCGTGTCCGAGTCCGCTTGTAAAGCCCCAGCGTCATGCTGAAGACTTGGCAGAAGCAGAGGAGGGCTTCTGCTCCTGGGAAGAGGCTGCCTGGTGCAGTCTTTTTCCTCATCCTCTGCCCCGGGGCAGAAATGAGTGGCCTTTTGCCCGCCTGTACTTATGGGAACGAAAGGACTGAGTTTGAAAAGACGGTGTCTTTTTCTGCTGAGAGGTGACCTGGGGTAAAAAGGTGGACTTTCCGGCCGTTGCCGTGGCCACCAGGTCCGATAGACCGGCCCCAAATAACTCCTCTCCTTTAAACGGCAATACTTCCATATGTCGTTTGGAATCCGCATCCCCTGACCACTGTCGCGTCCATAACGCTCTTCTGGCAGAAATGGACATAGCACTCACTCTTGATGCCAGGGTGCAAATATCCCTCTGTGCATCACGCATATATAGTAATGCATCCTTCAAATGCTCTATAGTTAGTAATATACTGTCCCTATCCAGGGTATCAATATTTTCAGTCAGGGAATCCAACCACGCCACTCCAGCACTGCACATCCAGGCTGATGCGATTGCTGGTCGCAGTATAACACCAGTATGTGTGTATATACCCTTCAGGATATTTTCCAGCCTTCTATCCGCTGGTTCTTTGAGGGCGGCCGTATCAGGAGACGGTAACGCTACTTGTTTAGATAAACGTGTGAGCGCTTTATCTACTTTAGGGGGTGTTTCCCAACGTGCCCTAACCTCTGGCGGGAAAGGGTATAGTGCCAATAATTTATTAGAGATTAGCACTTTTTTATCGGGGGAAACCCACGCTTTATCACACACCTCATTTAATTCATCTGACTCAGGAAAAGCTACTGGTAGTTTTTTCACTCCCCACATAATACCCTTCTTTGTGGTACTTGTAGTGTCAGAAATGTTCAATGCCTATTGCCGTGATCATGTAACGTGTGGCCCTACTGGACATTACGTTTGTCTCCTCACCGTCGACACTGGACTCAGTATCCGTGTCTGGGTCTGTGTCGACCCACTGAGGTAACGGGCGTTTTATCGCCCCTGACGGTGTCTGAGACGCCTGGACAGGCACTAATTGATTTGTCGGCTGTCTCATGTCGTCAACAGTTTTTTGTAAAGTGCTGACATTGTCACGTAGTTCTTTAAATTCAACCATCCAGTCAGGTGTCGACTCCCTAGGGGGTGACATCACTAATACAGGCAATTGCTCTGCTTCCACATCATTTTCCTCCTCATACATGTCGACACAATCGTACCGACACCCAGCACACACACAGGGAATGCTCTGATAGAGGACAGGACCCCACTAGCCCTTTGGGGAGACAGAGGGAGAGTTTGCCAGCACACACCAGAGCGCTATATATATATATATATATAGGGATAACCTTATATAAGTGTTACTCCCTTTTATAGCTGCGGTTTATAATTTAGCTGCCAATAGTGCCCCCCCTCTCTCGTTTTTACCCTGATTCTGTAGGGACTGCAGGGGAGAGTCAGGGAGCCGTCCTTCCAGCGGAACTGTGAGGGAAAATGGCGCTTGTGTGCTGAGGAGATAAGGCCGTCGGGAAGGGGCGGAGCCTATCTCCCGCTTTTTTCTGGAAAACTGGCAGGGGTTAAATACATCCATATAGCCCAGGAGCTATATGTGATGTATTTCTTTTGCCATCCTAAGGTATTTGTTTTTTATTGCGTCTCAGGGCGCTCCCCCCCAGCGCCCTGCACCCTCAGTGACCGGAGTGTGAAGTGTGCTGAGAGCAATGGCGCACAGCTGCAGTGCTGTGCGCTACCTTAGTTGAAGACAGGAACGTATTCTGCCGCCGATTTCACCGGACCTCTTCGTTCTTCTGGCTCTGTAAGGGGGCCGGCGGCGCGGCTCCGGGACCCATCCAGGCTGAACCTGTGATCGTCCCTCTGGAGCTAATGTCCAGTAGCCTAAGAAACCCAATCCACTCTGCACGCAGGTGAGTTCGTTTCTTCTCCCCTTAGTCCCACGATGCAGTGAGCCTGTTGCCAGCAGGACTCACTGAAAATAAAAAACCTAAAATAAACTTTTACTCTAAGCAGCTCAGGAGAGCCACCTAGCATGCACCCTTCTCGTTCGGGCACAAAAATCTAACTGAGGCTTGGAGGAGGGTCATAGGGGGAGGAGCCAGTGCACACCAGCTAGTTCAAGCTTTTACTTTTGTGCCCAGTCTCCTGCGGAGCCGCTATTCCCCATGGTCCTTACGGAGTCCCAGCATCCACTTAGGACGTTGGAGAAATCCTATTTTCTCTTACGTCCCAGAGGATGCTGGGGTCCACATTAGTACCAAGGGGATGTACCAAAGCTCCCAGAACGGTAGGGAGAGCGCGGAGGCTCCTGCAGAACTGATTGACTGAACTTCTGATCATCAGAGGCCAAAGTATCGAACTTGTAGAACTTTGCAAACGTGTTCGACCCAGACCAATTTGCCGCTCGGCAAAGTTATAACGCCGAGACACCCCGGGCAGCCGCCCAGGAAGACCCCACCTTACGAGTAGAGTGGGCCTTGACAGGTGTAGGACACGTCAAGCCTGCCGTAGAATACGCATGCTGGATAGTGAACCTGATCCAGCGA
This sequence comes from Pseudophryne corroboree, assembly GCF_028390025.1. Lineage (NCBI taxonomy): Eukaryota > Metazoa > Chordata > Amphibia > Anura > Myobatrachidae > Pseudophryne > Pseudophryne corroboree. The sequence continues at coordinate 387,867,225 of NC_086449.1, forward strand.
GAGATGGTCTGCTTAGAAGCAGGACACCCAATTGTCTTGGGATCATACAGGACAAACAGAGTCCGATTTTCTGTGACGAGCAGTCCTCCTCACAGATTTTCAGAGCCTTTACAACATTCAAGGACTTTGATGAAACTGAGGAGTCAGTAGCCACTGGCACCACAATAGGTTGGTTGATATGAAATGCCGACACAATCTTCAGAAGAAACTGCTGACGTGTCCGGAGTTCAGCCCTACGTTCGTGCAAGATCAAGTATTGACTTTTACAGGACAGAGCCCCCAACTCCGACACACGTCTAGCAGAAGCTAAGGCCAACAACGCGACAGCCTTCCATGTAAGAAATTTAACCTCAAACTTCTGTAGAGGCTCGAACCAGTCCGATTGGAGGAACTGCAACACCACGTTAAGGTCCCAAGGCGCCGTAGGCGGTACAAAGGGAGGTTGGATGTGCAGAACTCCCTTCAAAAAGGTCTGAACCTCAGGGAGGGGAGCAAATTGTTTCTGGAAGAAAATGGATAGGGCCGAAATCTAGACATTCACAGATTCCAACTTTAGGCCTATAGCCACACCTGCTTGTAGGAAGAAGAGAAACCGTCCTAGTTGAAAATCCACCGCAGGAAATTTCTTGGACTCACTCCAAGATATAGACGTTATGGTAAGAACTTACCGTTGATAACATTTCTCTTATGTCCACAGGTATACACAGGATAACATTGGGATATGCCGGAGCGACAGCGGAAATGGCACCAAACGGTCACGAGCTTTCTGGCCTCCCAGGATGCATCGGGGCTTCACCATATAATCCCACCCACTGACTCAGTCAAATCAGTTCTTTCCACAGCGATTAGGCAGGAGCATCAGGTAGAAACCTATTTAGGTGATAAGAACACACATGCACACCCTTCCATACAAGAGGGAAGAGGTTTAGGGATTGTCAAGATCCTCAAATCAGGTGCGTCAGGGTGGGATCCCTGTGGACATAAGAGAAATCACGTTATCAACGGTAAGTTCTTACCATAACGTCTATTTCTCTGGCTGGGTCCACAGGTTATCCACAGGATAACATTGGGATTCCCAAAGCCAGTTTTAGTGGTGGGGACGCTCCTGATTACACAGGAGGACCTTTCGCCCGAACTCTGCGTCATGAAAGGCAAAAGTATCCAAGGCATAATGTCTGACAAATGTGTTTACGGAAGACCATGTGGCTGCCTTACAAATCTGTTCTGCTGAAGCATCATGTTGTGCTGCCCATGATGGACCTAGCTTACGTGTAGAGTGAGCAGAGACATTAGCCGGAGTAGGGAGATCTGCATGAGAATAAGCTTCTGATATTACCATTCGGAGCCATCTTGCCAGCGTCTGTTTAGTAGCAGGACATCCTCTTCTATGAAATCCATAGAGGATGAAGAGTCTGTTTTTCTGATGGCACTAGAACGATCTATGTAGATTCTTAATGCTCGATCTACGTCCAGCGACGCTTCTCCCGCAGAAAGTCCCGATACCTGAAAAGCTGGGATTACAATCTCTTCGTTAAGGTGAAACTTTGAAACCACCTTCGGAAGATAAAGCAGTTCTCAGAACTAGTTCTGGTTATCTAGGAAAAAACTTAGGAAAGGAGACTTACACGACAGAGCTCCTAAATCGGATACTCTTCTAGCTGAGGCCATTGCCAGTAGAAAGAGTACTTTAGCCGTTAACCATTTAAGATCTGCTCCCTTAAGTGGTTCAAAAGTAGGTCCCTGAAGGAATATAAGAACTAGGTTCAAATCCTAGGGAGCTGCAGGAGGAACAAATGGAGGTTCAATGTGTACAACTCCCTGAAAGAAAGTACGCACATCCTGTAAATCAGCAATCTTTCGCTGAAACCATACAGTTAACGCTGATACTTGAACCCTCAAGGAAGCTACTTTCAAAGCTTTATCCAATCCTGCTTGAAGGAAATCCAAAATCCTGGATACTTTAAAAGATCTTGGATTCAAACTTTTTTCACTACACCAATGAATATAGGCTTGCCACATGCGATGATAAATACGAGCTGAAGAAGGTTTTCTTGCGCTAAGCATAGTTTGAATTACTTGTTTTGAAAATCCTCTAGCTTCTAAGATAGAGGTTTCAACAGCCACACCGTCAAAGACAGACGATCCAGATAGCTATGACAACAAGGACCCTGCATTAGCAGATCTGGACGTTGAGGGAGCAGTATCGGTGCTTCCACGGACATTCTCAGTAGATCTGTGTACCAATGACTTCTTGACCAAGCTGGAGCTATTAGAATTATGGCTCCCTTTGCTTGCTTTATTTTTCTCACTACTCTGGGTAACAGAGATATTGGAGGGAACAGATACGCCAGATGAAATTTCCATTCTACTGACAGTGCGTCTACAAGGACCGCTCCGGAATACTTTGTTCTCGATCCGTACCTCGGAACTTTGTTGTTTAGACGAGATGCCATGAGATCTGTCTCCGGTAGACCCCATCTGTTCACTATCATCTGAAACACTTCTGGGTGTAATGCCCATTCGGTTTCCTAAATGGTGTGTCGACTGAGAAAATCCGCTTCCCAGTTCAGTACACCTGGGACAAATACTGCTGACAATGCTGGAAGATGGAGCTCTGCCCATCTTAGTATGGGAGTTACTTCCTCCATCAATCTTTTGCTGTGAGTTCCTCCCTGATGATTGAGGTATGCTACTGCTGTTGCATTGTCTGAGCAAAACTGGACCGGTCTTCCTTGCAGACTGTCCTATGCCTGAACTAGAGCCATATAAATGGCCCTTTTTTCCAACCGATTTATTGGCAGGCGACTTTCCCTTATGGACCATTTTCCCTGAAACCAAAGGCTTTCGAGTACCGCTCCCCAGCCTTGAAGACTGGCATCTGTTGTCAGGACTTGTCATTCTTTTATCCAAAAGGGTCTCCCCTTGTTTAAATGGTCTGTCTGTAGCCACCACGCTAGAGACATTTTTACGTTTACTGGAAACTATCATCTGCCTTTTTATTGTCTGATGATTTCCGTTCCATTTGGTCAGAATAAGGTGCTGTAATGGTCTGGAGTGGAATTGCGCATATTCCACCATGTCGAAGGTTGATACCATCAGACCCAAGTCGCATTGCTGCATGGACTGACATTGTCTGAGTGTGCAACGCTTCCTGAATCATGACCTGCACCTTGACTATCTTTTTCTCGGGTATGAAAACTTTCTGTAGACCTGAATCCAATATGGCCCCCAAATGAATTATCCGCTGTGACGGATTCAGAGACGACTTTTCCCAGTTTATGAGCCACCCGTGTCTCTGTAAACAAACTACTGTCTGTTGAAGATGGCTAAAAAGTAACTCCTGCGAATGTGCAAGGATTAACAGGTCATCGAGGTATGGAAATATTCTTATCCCCTGCTTGCGGAGGTAAGCTGCCATAACCACCATAATTTTGGTAAACACCCTAGGTGCTGTTGCTAGCCTGAAGAGCAAGGCTTGGAACTGAAAATGTTCCTGGAGGATGGCAAACCTGAGGCAACACTGATGCGACCGTGCTCTAGGCACATGTAGGTAAGCATCCTGTATATCCAGAGATACCATGTAATCTCCTGGTTCCATAGCCAACATTATGGAGCGTAATGTCTCCATGTGGAACCTTGAAATCCAAATGTATTTGTTTAACATTTTGAGATTGAGAATTGGTCGGAATGACCCATTTGGCTTCTGAATCAAAAATAGATTGGAGTAAAACCCCTGTCCCCTTTGTGATGGAGGTACTGGGACAATCACACCTGACTGCAGTAATTTTTGACTGCTTCTTACAGGGCATTGGCCTTCGACTCTATACGAGACGGGCTGGTGCAAAAAAATCTTTGAGGAGGTTGCCTCTTGAATGGGAACCCATACCCGTGATATACCACCTTCTGCACCCAAGCATCTCTTGTTGACTGTTGCCATGTGTGTGCAAAATGAAGCAGTCGGTCCCCAACCCTGCAGTCCTCCAGGTGGAGGCCCGCTGATGGTTTCTGTTCAGGTTTGGAAGCTGGCTTTCTACTAGCCCATTGCTTCCTACCCCTGACCGATCTATTGGACTGGGGTTGCCTAGACTCCTCTTTAGCTTTCGCTTTGCCTTGCCATCGAAATGGCCGAAACTTTGAACCCTTAGTCTTAGGGTTATAACTAGCCGGAAATCTGACCTTCTTCGATTCAGCTTCCGATTCTAGAATATCAGACAATTGTTTTCCAAACAATATATTACCCATGAAAGGCAATGCTTCCAATTCTTTCTTGGATTCAGCATCTGCTTTCAAAGTACGTAGCCAAACTGCCCTACGAGCGGCTACTGTCAAAGCTGATGCTTTAGAAGCAATCGTACCCATATCAATTGCTGCTTCTTCCAAATATTGGGCAGCTTGTCTTAAACGGCTTAAATTATACTCTTGCTCCCTATTAGGAGAGAGTCCATTCTCTAGTTCCTCTATCCATTCGCCCATTGCCTTTGCTATCCAGTCCAAAGCCATAGCAGTTCTTACCACTGCTCCCGAGAGAGAAAATATATTTTTCAAGAAGCTATCTACCCTTCTGTCTGTGACATAATTTAGTGAGGTAGATGACAGTGGTAAAGCAGATTTATGCACAAGTCGCAGTACATGTGCATCTACTTTTGGAGGAACTTCTCTTTTCTAACAATCCGCAGCTGGAAATGGATAATAAGAATCCCACTTTTTCGGAATCTTATACTTTTTACTGGGCGTCGCCCAAGATTCTTCCATCATTTCCGTCAGATCATCTGACGCTGGGAATTCAGTTTTAACTGTGCTTGTTCGTTTAAACACAGGTGCTTTAGATTTTGACACTGTTTTGGCTGATTCCTCCAAAGAGAGAACAGCCTTCATAGCATCAATAAGTTCAGCTACATCCTCTGAACTAAAACTCTGCGACTGATCATCATACGGAGTATTTGAATATACTGCATCATCATCTGTTGCATCATCTTGTGTAGTCTGCCATATAGACGCATCTGTCTTAGTCTTACCTGTCCCTTGGTTACTTGTAGAGGCTACTGGAACCAAACCGTAGGAAGGGAGCTGCATGCATGGGTTAATAGTGTAACCTAGCCCCTGGGGTGGTGCTGCCGGAGTTAACCTGTCCGCTATTGAAGACAAAGGGGTATATTCAATTAGCAGTGATAACGGACTTTTCACGTGAAAAGTCCGGTTTTCGGGTGAAAAAACGGACTTTTCACGTGAAACGCAATCACAGCCTATTCAATTTTCCGTGAAAACTTATCGGTGATCATTTTTCCACTAATTTCACTTCACCTACTCTGAGCAGGTGAAAAGTTGGGAAAAGTCACTATTTTAAGGTAAAAATGTTTGGATATTGTCCAGAACTCCTGGGACACCCCCCTTAATGACTAATTAAGCACATTGAAGTTTTTAATTGGCCAATAATGACATGTCATTTTTGGGGTGAAAAAGTTCAAAGTGATGGAAATTGGGGTTCAAGGTATGGGACAGGTATATTGGGGTGCTTTATGAGTGGGACGGATGTTTTTAGGCTTGCAGATGGGAGTAATCGGTCTTTTTCCACTTTTTTTTTTTTTTTAAGTACCCTAAAATGACCCAAATATATACTTATACCCATTTTCATGTACCCCAAATTTAATGAGCATTTATTTTGCTCAAAAAAAATTGCTTTCTATCATTTTTTTGCATTTTTTAAAAAATGCATATAACAGCCATTTCACACAATTTAAGTCCCCAAAAACTCTCTAATGTGATCTCTAACACACTTCTCTTCTGTTTTCCTATGTTAGTTTAGCATTTTTTGGGGTACAGGCTGATTTCCCCATTTTCACCTGCACTTTTCACTGCAAGAATTTTCACATGAAACCCGTTTGGAATTGAATAGGTCGAAAAACGGAGCGTTTTCGCGGCAATTTTTGGCCGATTGCCGCGAAAAATTTTCGGGCAAAAAATTGCCGCGAATTTGCGGATAATTGAATACCCTAGAAAGTCTGTGCGAACATACTCCATGGTGGCCCTGCTGGTTGTTGAACCAATTCCTGTTTTTTACTTTGCTGAAAAGCAAAACAGTTCGCACATAACCCCTCATAAGTGACCAACTGGCCTATACCAATTAACCCTGTTTTACAAGGTAAACATGTTAGGGATGTAGGAGTGCCTGATAAATTCTCCTAGTCACTTTTGCCGCTCACAGACATGGTAATATTCTGTTTATGACTACACAATTGAAAATCACCTATATAAAGATACATAGAAGTGAGATCAATCTAACCACAACCGTGCACCTGAATTGAGGTTCAGAACAGGACTGACAACATAAAAAAAGTCAGCACACATACTAGCAGTCAGTCACATATTAAAGCATAAAACATTGTCATATGAGAATACAAATAACTTACAAGTAAGTAGGAAATTGTATTTTTTTTTTTTTTTTCAAACATAACATGCAGAAACAACAGTAATATACAGGTCTCATATGCAATATGTACCAAAATTAACAATTCATACTAACAAGTGGAGAGAATTTTTAGTACTGTATAGCCCTTCCTCCATAGAGCGGGATACAGGGAGACTCACCACACTTCCATATCCATCAAATACGCTCGCAAGACGCTGAGTGGATTCAGACGCTACTGGTGTACACTGCCGTTCTGATAACTAATGAAAGACACTTGACGCTCACTAACGGACATGGACGCTCAGTGACATGCCACGTGTATGCAGACGCTACGGCCTGCGACTCGGTCCGGCAATCTAGTGTACACAACCGCAGCGTCTAAGCTGCGACCGAGTGCCCTCGTGGTAGCGTCTGAGACGGAAG